>NW_024729261.1:7500-32500 GCF_018991925.1 Homarus americanus
TAATAAAATAATAATAATAATAATAATAATAATAATAATAATTATAATATAAAACAATACTACTACTACTACTAACTAATAATAATAATAATAATAATAATAATAATAATAATAATAATAACAATAATAAAACTAGACAGACTCTTATGTATTTCAATTTCGCAAAAATAAATCAAATTACAAAACTTTCTTTCCTCCTGTAACTCCTGTACTGAAACACGACCAATCACCAGGGAGACAAATTACCTTACCAAAAAATAACACGTGACGCAATGACACAAAACGAACGCAAACATGACTGACGGACGCACGGAGACGCAACCAACCCCATCACCGTGTACTCAAATCGGACGAAAAAAATAACAAAACATTAAAAATAATTATAAAAAAGAACTAAAAGAAGCGTGCTATTAGGAAAACAATATCAGTTTAAGCTCATGTTATAGGTAGGAGACGCGTCGCTTGTCGTGGGGGGTGGGGGTGGGGTGAAGGAGGGTGGGTGGGGGTGGGGTGAAGGAGGGGGGTGGGTGAAGGAGGGGGGGTGGGGTGGGTGACTAACACAGACTCAATAAACAGAGCAGAAAAAAAAACGAGTCTGGTCTGAGAGTGTGGTGGGCAGCCAGCGACCAATTGTGAGAAAATGAAGGTGAAAAATAGTGATGATGATGACGGAACGGAAGTGGAAGAGAGAGAGAGAGAGAGAGAGAGAGAGAGAGAGAGAGAGAGAGAGAGAGGTACCTGTACACTGCCTGATCTTTTCCTCTCTCGTTAAAAGACCAAATGCTTCCTCTCTTTCACACCTTTCGCCTCCCTCCTTTTCCTCCTTCCATTTCCTTCTTCCCCCGCCTTCTCTTTCGTTCTCTCGTCATTATTCCTCTCTCTTTCTCCTCCTTCGCCCTCTCTTTCTTTTCTTCCCCTTACTTCTCTATTCATTTTCTCTTTCGCCTTTTTTCCCTCTTTCTTTTCCTTCCTTCTCTCTTCTTTCTCCTCTTCTCTCTTTCTCCTCTTCTCTCTTTCTCTCTTTTTCTTTTCCGTCTCCCATTCGCCGCCTTCCATCTCTCTTCTTCTCTTACTTCTCCTTTTCACGCCCTTCCCTCTTTCCTTCTCCTCCTTCATTCATCTTCTCGTTCCTCCTCCTTCCGTCATCCTCCTCCTGCCTAAGTCTTCGTAAACAAAACAAACGAACAAATTGATAAACACGAGAGAGATCAACTCAGTATAGGTAGCGATCCACATCATCCCCCACACACACACACACAGGTGGGGTTGTCAGGAGGGAGTGTCAGGGAAAGTGTCAGGGGAAAGTGTCAGGGAGAGTGTCAGGGTGTCAGGGGATATAGTGCCATGAAGTGTCAGAAAGTGGCAGGGAGTGTCAGAAAGTGCCAGGGAGTGTCAGAAGAGGTGTCAGGGGAGAGTGTCCAGGGGTGTCAGGGGTATATGTAGAAAGTGCCATGAAGTGTCAGAGAAAGTGGCAGGGAGTGTCGAAAGTGCTAGGGAATGGAAGAGTGTCGAGTGTCACGCGGTCCATCTCTGACACTGGACCTAAACGCCCCGGTCCAAATCCACAATGGACCAATTTGCAGACAATTGAATTTTTCTTAAAATTTTCGTCTTTCCAAATAATTTTACCGTTTGATAAATTTTCTCTTATTAAGCATTGGCCTTGAACACGTGGGAGGAGGCGGAGAGAATTGAAATGAAGGAAGGAGGAGAGATAATGAGGAAGAGGAAGGAAGAGGAGAAGAAATTAGGAGAAGGAATAGGAAGAAAAAAGATGGAGATAAGTAAATGAGGAGGAGGAGGAGAATAAGTCATTTACTCACCATAGCGGTATGTTTGTGACTATCTATCTATCTTATTGCCACAGTTGGCAGTTTATTATTATTTCTATTATTATCATTACTATTATTATTGTATTTATTATTTATGATATTATTATCATTGTTGTTGTTGTTGTTGTTGTTGTTGTACTGCTGCTATTATTATTATTGTTGTTGTTGCTATACCCATTATTATTATTATTATTATTATTATTATTATTATTATTATTATTATGATAGGTAAATACCCCCAACAATTAAGTTACCTCGTACTGCAATAAAACCTTTATAAATTATTTAATGTTAATGTTTTGTTAAGTGTTCACTGGAGGATAAGATGACCTGCTCTGGCCTGGGGTACGCCGGGCTGTGTTCTGCCTGGCTGACACTACAAATAACCCGTCAGCAGAGAGCGTCACAGCCGTCAGCACGACCCCAGTGTATGTTACAGTAGTCAGCAGGACACACACACACACACACACACACACACACACACACACACACACACACACACACACACACCAACACACACACCTCTGTACAGTATTTCACACCATCGAAACAATTAATGACGTCATCCCAAGTAATAAATCCGGATGGAGATAAAAACGGTAATGGAGGTAGAGGTATCAGACGTGGAGGTAACATTGTAGTCGTCAACCACCTGAGAATCCGTCTGACGTCCTTCCCAGGTAATTAATGTTGGATTGTATTACCACAAACAAGACCGCGAGCTGAGTTTTTCATATTTCAACTAACCTAACCTAACCTAACCCAACCTAACCCAACCTAACCTAACCTAACCTAACCTAACCTAACCCAAACCAACCTAACTCCAACCCAACCCAACCTAACCAAACCTAAACGTAGCCTAACCTAATTTAACCTAACTAAATCTAAACTAACCTAAATTAACCTAAGAACAGTCGAACTAAATTAACCTAAACTATGCAACATAACCTAATCTGTAACCTATGATCGTTAGATTAGCTTAGGCTACGTTAGATAGGTTAATCTAGCTTAAAGTAAGTTACAATAATCTAGGTTAATAAGTATCTAATCAAGGCATTTATATCTTATTTCCAGTCATTTTATATTTTATCGTAAGTCAACAAGTTACATTAAATCACAAATCTTAACTAACCGGAAAATCAAACTTACGAATCGTTGTGAATCCAAACTAAAAATAATAATCACTACAGAACTCACTTAACCTCCACTAAAAACACTATATATTGCACACAGGTAACAAAGAGCCCTATATAAAACCCTTTGAGTTATCCCTTATACATACACAACATAAGTAATTAGATCCAGTGATAGCCCTAGCTTGTTAAATTGGGTAGTTAATGAGATAGGTATTCCAGTACTGTTGATCACGTGCCTCAAAATCAAAACCCAAGTGATGGCAACACTAAGAGACGACTCCGTTTTTTGGTTACAGGGGAAACTAAGATACATTTACCTCTTTCTTAACGCCTGACTTCATTGGTGTGTTATTAAGATGTAAACGAATTAACGACTGGCCTTATCGACTACAGTAATAACGGAGAAGGTAAATTAGAGATGGTGAACGTAAATTAGAGATACGTTCAAGATTAAATAACACTGAGGGGTCTTTTTTTCTTCTTTTTTTTACCGTGTGTTAGTGAGGAAAGGCGTAAGAGTGTGAGGGAAGGACTGGAGTTTAACCGACCTCGCTTCCTCTGGCCTTGATAGTTAATAAGTGATAATGGCCGATAACATTTTTTCTTCTTTTGGGGGATTTTTATTGTCAAGAGATAATGAGTTAGGTATGGATCAAGATTAAGTCATCACACACACACACACATCACAAATTATTTATTATTGTTATCCACTGTATTACGACCCGGTTAATGCACCAACACCGTCACATTAACCACTGAGTTACGACCCGGTTAATGCACCAACACCGTCACATTAACCACTGTATTACGACCCGGTTAACGCACCAACACCGTCACATTAACCACAGTATTAAGACCCGGTTAATGCACCAACACCGTCACATTACACTGTATTACGACCCGGTTAATGCCAACACCGTCACATTAACCTCGAACTTCACTCCAGGAGTCAGGCTGGTACAGTCGTCCTAAGCAGGACTTATTACTAATTGGTGACATATCTGCCATCACTCCACCCCTGAAGGAAAACTGGGAGACTGTCAGACTGCTCCCACACTCAAATCACTGTCAGACTGTCTTACACTCACAGATCACTGTCAGACTCTCCCCACACTCCCAGATCACTGTCAGACTGTCTCCACACAGTCACTAATCTTTAAACGAGTCACCAAGTCATTTCCTAGAAGGGATGTCGGTGTTTGTCTCATACGTGGAGTCATTGAGTTAATTTAAGTCACTCAAGTCATTAAGTCAATTTTTGTCACTCATCACTCCTTAGCCATCAGTCGATTTATACAGTCAGTCATTAAGTCACCAATCAGTCCATCCCTCAGGTGGCATTCCTCTTGGGGTGAAGGGAGGATGAACAGAGAGGAATGTGGAAGGGAGGGAAGGAGGGAGGGAAAAGGGAGGGCATAAGGTGGAGGAGGGAGAGGGAAAGAAGAGGTTGTGAATAATGAGAGCTGTGTTGTCGCCAAGGCTGGGTGGAGTGATCACCTCCCTCCCTCCACACACAGGGGTGAGTGGAAAGGGGAGTAGATGGGGGAGAGAAGGAAAATTTAGGGAGACATACAAACTTCCCCTTTAATCTCCCCCCCTCTCACACACACACTGCAAAAGAAGTAAAGTTTCTACCTAAACAATATTGCCATAAAGTTTTGTCGAGAGAGAGAGGCTATCTACTTGTCTACGCTGTTTTTTTCATTTAAATTCACCAAAACTTAAAATTAATGACTTGTGGTCGTTTATTCAAAACATAAAGAAGTCAACGCGTTTTCTCCACTGGACTAACCATAGAGACGGAGAATCAAACTGGGGCATCTTGTACAAATGGCTTTTCCACATACCGTTCACTTTTCGACGCGTTATTTAACACAAAATCACAGCTACAAGAAGTCGCCTCGGTGTTAAGTTTAGCGGCGATGTTAAATGCGTTTGGTTAAGTTTATTTGTTATTCCGGTGATGCGTGCGGGTTCGATACCCTACGGTCAAACGTGAGGAGAGTGTTGGTCCGTGTGACTAAGTGAACATGGTATAGCTGTATTAACATTGGACCAGGTGGGAATGGCTCTCTCTCTCTCTCTCTCTCTCTCTCTCTCTCTCCTCTCTCTCTCTCTCTCTCTCTCTCACACACACAGACAATCAGACAGACAGACACACACACACACACACTATGACCTACTACTATTCACACACAGATTGACTACCGACCCCTAAATTGGGACATTGTGTCAGTGTTAACGCCCCCCTCACCCCTTCTCAGCCGGATCTACCACCCCCCTATTAGATCTGGCAAACTCCACCTAGTCCCCAACCCTCCCCTCCCTACTAGATCTACCACCCCTCCCTAGATCTGCCCCCCCCTCCCCCTCTAGATCCCACCCCTCCCATAATAGACTCTACCTCCCCCTCCCCACAGATCTGCCCCCACCCTCCCCTACTAGATCTACCCTCCTCCTACTAGATCTACCACCCCCCTCCCCTACCAGATCTACACCCCCCTCCCCCTTATCTATCTACCCTCCCCTCCCCAGAATCTACACCCCCTACAACCCGCCCTCCTCCCCTACTAGATCTACCACCCCCTCCCTACCAGATCTGCCCCCCCTCCCTCCTACTAGATCACCACCTCCTCCCTAATAGATCTACCACCCCTCCCCTGCAGATCTACCACCCCCCTCCCCTAATAGATCTACCACCCTCCCCTCCCTAATAGATCTACCCCCCCTCCTACCAGATCTACCCTCCCCTACCAGATCTACCACCTCCCCTCCCCTACTAGATCTACCCTCCCCTCCCTAGATCTACCACCCTCCCTCCCCAACCAGATCTGCCCCCACCCCTCCCCTACTAGATCTACCACCCTCCCCCTCCCCATACCGGATCTGGCACTTGACCTTAGATCTACCACCCTCCCCCTCCCCATACCGGATCTGGCACTTGACCTTTGACCTGCCGAGGGTAACAACAATATGTGGGACCTCAAATATAACTGTGTTTTTTTCCCTCAAGTTTCCAACAATGAGCGAGGTCGTGGGGAGGTCACGGAACAACGACCGGTAACTTAGGTAATTTAGGTAACTCAAGTATGTCAGGTAACTCACTCAGGTAATTCAAGGAACTTATGGAACTCAAGTTTGTCTGGTAACTCAAGTGACACAGGTAACTTAAGGAACTCAGATAATTCAAGTAACTTAAGATTGTCAGGTAACTCAAGTAATTCAGGAAACTCACTCAAGGAACTCAGGTAAGTAACTCAGCCCAGAGACATTCTCGGCTTACCTACTTATATGGTGTAAGTATAAGTAGTGTTTATTGTGACTTATAAGAATAATTGTAAGTAAAAAATTACTTAAGACAGTTTATCCTCGATGTTAAGTGTGTTAAGTAATCACTAGAAGTATAAACATCTACTTAACAAATTATAAGTAAACCGTCTTCATAAGTAAAAAGACACAAAAAATGTACTTTATAAGTATCGATAAGAAAACAACAATTAGTAGTAACACTTATAATGTACAAAGGTGTTCATAATGTACTTATCTTACATCACAAACAATCTAAGTAAACTTATAAGGTAAACAGACTAACGGTAAACAGTCCATCAGTGTAACTTTCTAATAACAGAGACGCAAAGACAACAGAAAAACACCAGACGCCCAAAAACTACTGTATATAAACGGGGGAAAGTCAATTTCTACCCAACAGAAAACAGCAGATAAATCCTCTCAAATAAGACAGATAAACAGACAGACACAATAATAACGGTAAAATATAATAATTCATTACGGTAACTTTCTAACAACAACAAGGGGGGGGGTGGAAGGGGAGGGGAGGAGGGAGAGGTAACGCGTTGGTCGGGAGGGGGTGAAGGGGTGGAGGAGTTTAGGTTATTGTATTGTCGAGCCGACCACAAGTGTTGACCTCTCCCAGGGGGTCATCACGTAAGGTCAACAACAACAACAACAAAACATGTACGATTCTTAATGCAACTTATGCGAGGCGCCTTGAAGGTGTGAGAGTTATGCGAACGGCTCTCTGTTATGCGAACGATTTACTTATAAGAACGATTCACGGGGCGGGGCGGGGTGGGGCGGCGGGGCGGGGAGAAGGGAGGGTTACCTACGCAGCCCATCCATTCGTCTATCCGCCTCACCTACGTCACCTTCAGAAGGCATTAAAATAAAAATATAAAAAAGTCTCATTATGCGCTGGGAGACGTCGGGCTCCCCACACTGACGAGGCTGTAAGTACTTGTGCCAACCCCCTTCTTCTGGGTGTTATTTTTTTCTACTTCAAACACAGTAGCGTCTCAGTGCAACTACGACGCCATGACAGTTGATGTGTGTGTGTGTGTGTGTGTGTGTGTGTGTGTGTGTATTTATGTGAGGAAGGAAAGAGAAGAGATATGGAAGATGGGGAGAAAGAAGAAAGGGAAGGATTGAAGAAATAAGAAGAGAAAGGACAAAAGAAAGAACAAGAAAAAAAAAAAAGAGAGAGAGAGAAGGGAGTGGCACCAATCGCCCCCGCGCTCCAGTTTCCAGGTCCGGTGATCGCCTTGAGCAACACCACTGGCAGTCCCACGGCGCCACCCGCCCCTCACTAACCAGGGGTCAACCCGCACTCCACACTTACCCTCACCACGGCCTCCTATTGGTCAGCGGATGACACAATTAAATGCCGTTGTTTGGGGGGGTAGAGTAGAGACTGTGTGTGTGTGTGTGTGTGTGTGTGTGTGTGTGTGTGTGTGTGTGTGTGTGTGTGTGTAATAATAATAATAAATAATAATTAACGGTTTATGAAAGAGCTTGGCAGCCAGAAGGCTGAAAATATACAGTTACATATTTGGGGAATGGGTTACGAATTACAAATAATATACAAGTAACATAAGTGATACAAATAAGATATACAATAATTAGATGGGGAAAAGCTCAAACTACAGGGCATTTCAACATAGTGACAGTGCAAGAAGTAGTATTTACTGGGAGTGAATACACTGGTTTATTAAAAGTTATAGATAATTTTTACAATGGTTGGGATTGGGCTGTTCTTATAGCGATCAGTTCGTGCACGTATGGGCTGGATGCGGTTGTGGTGTCGAACAGCAATTCTCGGGCTAGGGATCTCAGGTGGTAGTAGGAGCCGGTGTCGAGGATGGTGCAGAAGCTTCTTACCAAATTTGCAGATGAGGTCATGGTAATGGTCAGTGAGACTCGAAAGGGTCAGTGTGTTGAGCGTTTCTTGATATGTGGAGTAGGAAGGGGAGAGAATAATCTTGCATGCCCTCTTTTGCACTTTTTCTAGGTGTTTACGTTGTGTGGCATTTAGGGAGGAAGACCAGGTAGGGGAGGCATAGGTGAGCTTGGGAAGTATGAATGTTGAGTAAACACTGAGGAGCTCGGGTGCAGGAACTCCGAGGGACATGAGTCGGCGGAGGAAGTGGAGACGGAAACTGGAGGATTTGACAACTTCACTGACGTGTGGTTTCCAATTCAGTTTGTTGTCTATGGTGACGCCGAGGAGCTTAGTGGAACAACTTGGAGTGTGTTGGGACCTAAAGTAATGGAAGGGGGTCGGACAATGTCGGAGGAGAGGTTGATGTGCATAACCATGGTCTTGGTATGGTTGATGGTGACGTGGTTGTTGGTGGCCCAGTTTTGGAGACTGTTCAATAAATCCTGAAGGGCGGTATAGTCGGGAGCAGAATTGTTGACGCTGATCCCAATGTGTGTGTGTGTGTGTGTGTGCGTTAACGTCCAAGATAGGTAAAATACAGGTACAGTTAAGTAAAGTACCACAATACAGGTACAGGTAAGAACAGTGTCACAGTCAGTCCCCTTGACCTAGATACAGTCAAATTACAGGTAGATAAGATGTACAGTATATTAACATTACGAGAGATACAGTAATGTTACAGATATATACAGTGGACGGTGTATTATTATTGGTAAAGTCTCCTGAAATACAGTACAGGAGTTGATATTGTTTAGATGAGGTCAAGTATTATGAACTGTAACTGGGTATTACAGTCACTTCCTGTTATGATGGATTCATTTTATGTCTATCTGTCTGTCTGTCTGTCTGTCTGTCTGTCTGTCTGTCTGTCTGTCTGTCTGCCTGCCTGTCTGTCTGTCTGTCTGTCTACACACGCAATCAGAAAGGTGTGAGAGTGGTTACGAGAGAGAGAGAGAGAGAGAGACGGACGGACGGACACACACACAAGGAGAGAGCCCACAGGTGGAGGCGAGAGACTACCAGGTAGCCCCAGGAGGAGGAGGAGGAGGAGGGAACGGGTGGTGTGGGGTGCCCGCTGGCCAACACCTTCCACGGGAAACTCCTGAGTGAAAGTGGCAGGAGGAAGAATAGGAGGAGAAGGAGAAGGAAGAAGAATAGGAGGAGGAGGAGGAGGAGGAGGAATAAAAAGAGGTGGAAGTAAGGAAGAGGTGGAAATGAAGAAAGAAAAAGAGGAGGAGACGGAGAGGAGGAGAGGTTGGCCAGGTCGACCACCCCAAGTTAATATCTCTCTCTCTCTCTCTCTCCCTCTCTCTCTCTCTCTCTCCTCTTGCCACCTCCTTCATCTCACCTCCCACCCTCCAACACCTCCTTCCTCCTCCTAGCATTTCTACAACATCTTAACAGCGCAAACACACACACACACACACACACACACACACACACACACACACACACACACACACACACACACACACACACACACACACACACACACACACACACACACACACACACACACACACACACACACACACACACACACACACACACACACACACACACACACACACACACACACACACACACACACACACACACACACACACACACACACTATTATATACTGGGGATGAATTAAGTCAACCATGTAAAAGAACAAAATTAAAGAAAGATTTAGTCACTCCGATGGGCAGAGAGAGAGAGGTGATTATCATTTCACTTCCGGCAATTAATACTGACATTTAACAATTTCAAAAACATAAAAAGAAAAAAAATACATAAAAATACTTTTACATTTAACGCTCCAATAGTGAGGGTATTGTAATCGTGTGTGTTGTGTGTGGTGTGTGTGTGTGTGGTGTGTGTGTGTGTGTGTGTGTGTGTGTGTGTGTGTGTGTGTCTGTGTGTGTGTGTGTGTGTGTGTGTGTGTGTGTGTGTGTGTGTGTGTGTGTGTCTGTGTGTGTGTGTGTGTGTGTCTGTGTCTGTGTGTGTGTGTGTGTGTGTGTGTGTGTGTGTGTGTGTGTGTGTGTGTGTGTGTGTGTGTGTGTGTGTGTGTGTGTGTGTGTGTGTGTGACAAGAGGAAACAGCAGTGGTAATTCAGTATTGAGTTTCGCACGAGTCTACCTGAACTAACTTTCACCTGGTACATTCCCCTCCTCCACCTCCCTCATCTCCTTCACATCTACCTTCTTCCTCCCATAACTCCACTTCAACCTTCCTTTCCTCCTCCTCCATTCCTTCCTTCCCTCCCCATTCTCCTTCCTTTCCCATCTACCCCCAGCGTTCCTTCCTCCTCACATATTACCACCCTCTTTCTTTCCCTCCCATCTGTTGCTCCTTCCCCTCCCTCCACCTCCTCCCTTCCACTAACCTAACTTAACCTAACCTAACCTAACCTAACTTAACCTAACTTAACTTAACTTAACTTAACCTAACCTAACCTCACCAAATCACCAAAATTTAAAAAAAAATCACTAAAAGAAAATCACCTTCAATCACAGCCCAAAGGTAATTAAGTCTCCTTAAACACGAAAACATATTAATAATAATCGTTTAATCAAACCCAATCATTCCGGTTTGCGTTCCGGGTGATTTTCCATCGACGAGGCCAATAAGATGAACCGGATTTAACGATCAGAATGACAGCCAATCAGAGAAAAAGGTTAATGTTTCGTTAACTTTCATAACCCGGAAAGATGGAGTTAAATTACAGGTGTTATAGCCCCGAATTAAACCCGGAACTAGACTTAAAGGCATTTAATGTGACCTATTTAACTCTGTCCTAACCTAACCTAACCCTAACACAATCAACTACACTACCCCCTAACATAACCACACCCAAACCTAACCTACCCTAACCTAACCTAGCCTAGCCTAACCTAACCAACCTCTAACCCAAGTCAACCTAACCTAACCAAACCACATCCGCGCGGTTGGACAATAACTCCTCAGGGCAGTCCTATTTGTGTACGGTTCCGTGCTCGTATCCGGGTTCGGTTCCGGCAACATTGCCTAATGGTGACCGTCTTGGAAGTGATATTATTTATTTTAATTAGAGAGAGAGAGAACAACGGTTCCAGCCAATAACATTAAGGACACAACAGTAACAACAGGACCCCCTCATAACGGAACCCCATCGTCCCCCCGTTAGAGTCCAATTAACAGGTAAAAGAACGGTGGGAAAAATTTCGGGTCACCTGTTGTAATGGTAAAGGTTAATGAAGTGTGTGTGCCCCTTACCTGTGTGCGGGGGGGGAGGAGGTGATGATGGGAATAGTGTATTTATTTTTGCTATTGGTACTACTACTACCACCACTAATACTACTACTACTAATCCTCCCTGAGTGGCCAAAAGTAAGCTCTCTGAGTGGCCAACAGTAAGCTCCTGGGTGGCCAACAGTGAGTTTTCTGAGTGACTAACAGTAAGCTCTGAGAGGCCAACAGTAAGCCTCTGAGAGGCCAACAGTAAGCCTCTGAGAGGCCAACAGTAAGCTCTCTGAGTCCAACAGTAAGTCTCTCTGAGTGGCCAACAGTAAGCTCTCTGAGTGGCCAACATTAAGCTCCTGAGTGGCCAACATTAAGCCTCTGAGTGGCCAACAGTAAGCTCTCTGAGTGGCCAACAGTAAGCTCTCTGAGTGGCCAACAGTAAGCTCTCTGAGTCAACAGTAAGCTCTGAGTGGCCAACAGTAAGTCTCTGAGTGGCCAACAGAAGCTCTCTCTGAGTGGCCAACAGTAAGTCTCTGAGTGGCCACAGTAGTCTGAGGCCAACAGTGCTCTCTGAGGGCCAACAGTAAGCTCTCTGAGTGGCCAACAGTAAGCTCTCTGAGTGGCCAACAGAAGCTCTCTGGGCCAACAGTGTGAGTGCCAACAGTAAGCTCCTGAGTGGCCAACAGTAAGCTCTCTGAGTCAACAGTAAGTCTCTGTGCCAACAGCTCTGAGTGGCCAACAGTAAGCTCTTGAGTGGCCAACAGTAAGCTCTCTGAGTGGCCAACAGGCTCTCTGAGTGGCCAACAGTAAGCTCTCTGAGTGGCCAACAATACCACAACACAAATACACATATTTCCACTAAGCTACAAAGGTCATGGGAAGTGGGAAGGGTTAGGAAGGGAGGGGAGAGGTTGGAACGGAGGAAGGAGAAAGGAGGGAGGGGGGGAGGAGGAGGGGTTGGGGAAAGGGCGAGGGGGAAGAGGGAGGGGTTGGGAAGGGCGGGAGGAGGAGGAGGGGAGGTAGGGAAGGGTGGAAAGAGTTAGGAAAGGAGGAGGGGGAGGAGGAGGTTTGTAGGAAGGGGAAGAGGGAGGGGTGGAAACACAAGACCTGCCCCGCCCCTCTTCCTCCCTCTGGCGAATTCAGTCAATTATACATTATAAGACAAGGCGGAAACACTTGATAACCCCTCACCTCCCCCTCCCTCCCTGCCTACCTGCCCCTAACATAACACAACCTCCCTCCATCTCATCATCCCTCCCTCCCTCCATCCATCCGCCTGACCTCCTTCAATCCTTCCTCCCTCCTCTGCCCTATCCATTTTTCCCTCCCTACCTTCATCTCACCATCAATTCTCCACCTTCCCTCCTTCTCCTCCATCTTCCCTCCCTCCATCTACCTGACTCCCTCCATCTACCTGACCTCCTCCATCTACCTAACCTCCTCCATCTTCCCTTCCTCCATCTACCTGACCTCCATCTACCTGACCTCCTCCATCTACCTGACCTCCTCCATCTTCCTCCCTCCATCTACCTGACCTCCTCCATCTTCCCTCCCTCCATCTACCTGACCTCCTCCATCTTCCCTCCCTCCATCACGAGCACAAGAATAAACAACAACACGGGTCGTATAGAAACAGAAACAGGATGGAGTAATTTATTTACTTAGAAAAACAGAAGAATGCGAGAGGCTGAGGGGAGGTCACACACACACACACACACACACACGTCACCTTTAAGTCATGTATCGTGAATTATTGCTTGAAAATAAATAGACGCTATAATCTCTCTCTCTCTCTCTCTCTCTCTCTCTCTCATTTAATTGACCTCTGACCTCTGTGTATTAGTACCAAGATCACCCAAACTACCCTATGACCTAGTTAATGATCCAATACACATACTAACGAGCGCCAATTGTCAATATAGTTGATTGTTTGTGAGTTGTGATTGGTCAAAGATAGACACTGATTTTATTTAATTGTAAATAAAATCATGGACAGATAGATAGATAGATAGATAGATAGATAGATAGATAGATAGATAGATAGATAGATAGACAGAAACACAAACAACCCACTACAACCATCGACTTGCAGGAATGCACATGCAGTCATTCAGGCAGACAGACAAGAAAGCAAGCAGACAGGCAGGTAAGGGAGACAGGTAAGCAGGTAATTAAGGGGCAACACCTGAGGCAGATCGTACACGTAAGAGAGAGAGACCAGCTCACCTTGAACCTCTAACACCTTTAGTCGAGTTGTCTACCCAACACTGGTGGTGGTAGTGGTGTAAGGTGGTGGTAGTGGTGTAAGGTGGTGGTAGTGGTGTAAGGTGGTGGTAGTGGTGTAAGGTGGTGGTAGTGGTGTAAGGTGGTGATAGTGGTGTAAGGTGGTGGTAGTGGTGTAAGGTGGTGGTAGTGGTGTAAGGTGGTGGTAGTGGTGTAGGTGGTGGTGGTGGTGGTGAGTGGTGTAAGGTGGTGTGGTGGTGTAAGGTGGTGGTAGTGGTGTAAGGTGGTGGTAGTGGTGTGGTGGGGTGGTGGTGGTGTAAGGTGGTGGTAGTGGTGTAGGTGGTGGTAGTGGTGTGTGGGTGGTGGTAGTGGTGTAAGGTGGTGGTAGTGGTGTAGGTGGTGGTAGTGGTGTAAGGTGGTGGTGAGTGGTGTAAGGGTGGTGGTGAGTGGTGGGGTGGTGGTAGTGGTGTAAGGTGGTGGTAGTGGTGTGGGTGGTGATGGTGGTGTGGGTGGTGGTGAGTGGTGTAGGTGGTGGGGTGGTGTGGGTGATGGTGGTGTAGGTGGTGGTGGTGGTGTGGGTGGTGGTAGTGGTGTGGGTGGTGGTGGTGGTGTGGTGGTGTGGGGTGGTGTGGTGGTGTGGTGGTGGTAGTGGTGTGGGTGGTGGTGGTGGTGTGGGTGGTGGTAGTGGTGTAAGGTGGTGGTGGTGTGGGTGGTGGTGTGGGTGGTGGTGGTGTGGGTGGTGTAGTGGTGTGAGGTGGTGGTGGTGGTTGTGGGTGGTGGTAGTGGTGTGGGTGGTGGTGGTGTGGTGGGTGGTGAGGTGTAAGGTGGTGGTGAGTGGTGTGGGTGGTGGTAGTGGTGTAAGGTGGTGATGGTGGTGTAAGGGTGGTGGTGTGGGTGGGTGGAAGTGGTGTGGGTGGTGGTGGTGGTGGTGGTGGTGTGGGGTGGTTGGTGTGGTGTAGGATGGGTGGTGGTAGTGGTGTGGGTTGGTGATGGTGGTGGAAGGTGGTGGTGGTGGTGTGGTGGTGGTGGTGTGGGTGGTTGGTGTGGTGTGGGTGGTGGTAGTGGTGTGGGTGGTGGTGGTGGTGTAAGATGGTGGTGGTGGTGTACAAGGTGGTGGTGGTGGTGTGAGTTGGTGGTGGTGGTGTGGGTGGTGGTGGTGGTTGTGGGTGGTGGTGGTGGTTGTGGGTGGTGGTGGTGGTTGTGGGTGGTGTGATGTGGGTGGTGGGGTGGTGTAGGTGGTGATGGTGGTTGTGACTATCAATGTAGTTCATCAACCAAATTCATTAGTATCATAGTAATGTGGTAGAAGGTGGTGGATTGTGGTAGATATTGGTACATAGTAATACCATGTACCAACATGTACCAACATCTACCACAATCCACCACCATCTACCACAATCCATCACCATCTACCACAATCCACCAACATCTACCACAATCCACCAGTCTCCACAACCATCTACTACACTCCACCACCACCGTCTACCACAATCCATCTGTCTCTACCACAATCTACCATCTTCTACCTCAATCCACCGCTATCTTCTATCACAATCCACCACCATCTATCACAATCCACCACCATCTTTTACTACAATCCACTACCATCAACCACAATCCACCTCTCTCCACCATCTTTTACCTCAATCCACCACCATCTTCTACAATCCACCAGCATCTACCACAATCCACCACCATCTTCTACCACAATCCACCAGCACGAGTAGTGAGGCCGGCAGCCACTACGTTAGAGTGTGTTATAACGGTAAAAGCTTCACCAATCACTACCGCTCTCCCTTCTTTCATTATCGACTTCTTTCATTCCTTCTTTCATTTTTTCATTCAGTCCTTCATTTTTGCTTCATTCGTTGTTTTATCTACTGTTATCTATTCTTTCTTCATTCAATATCAACTTCTTTCATTCCTTCTTTCGTTTTTTTCATTGATTCCTTCTTTCATTTTTTCTTCATTAGCTGTGTTTTTATCTACTGTTAACTACTCTTGCCATCCCTCCCTTATTTCTTCATTCATTATCTACATCTTTCATTTTTCATTCATTCCTTCCTTTCATTCGCTGTGTTTTATCTACTGTTATCTATTCCTTCTTCATTCATTATATACTTCTTTCATTTTTTCATTCATTCCTTCATTCATTCCTTCTTTCCTTTTGCTTCTTCATTCCTTCTTTCATTCACTGTGTTTTATCTACTGTTAACTGTTCTTTCTGCATTCATTACATACTTCTTTCATTTCTCATTCCTTCATTTTTCCATTCACTGTATTTTTTCATTGTTTACAAAGACGAATATTTCCATCAATTGTCTACGTCACCAACACCAATTGTCTACGTCAACACCAATTGTCTACGTCACCAACACCAATTGTCTACGTCACCAACACCAATTGTCTACATCACCAACACCAATTGTCTACATCACCAACACCAATTGTCTCACATCACCAACACCATTGTCTACGTCACCAACACCAATTGTCAACATCACCCACACAATTTGTCTACATCACCAACACCAATTGTCTACATCACCAACATCAATAAACACTTAAGTAAACATACATTTATCTGAGAAAGTGTAAACAACTGGGCATCAGTAAACAAAAAACAAAAACATACAGTTGTCTACGTCATTCCAGGTGTGTGTGTGTGTGTGTGTGTGTGTGTGTGTGTGTTCCCGAGGGCTCAAGTACTGGCTTCCACACACACACACACACACACACACACACACACACACGTATTAAAATATAAACACATGTAGTCAACAAAGATACATTACATACACCAACCACCTGTACACACAAACAAAATGCACATACTCAGGTAGGCGCACACACAGAGAATAGCAATACATACACACTCGGTACACACATGTGCGTAAATGCAAAAGAAATTATAAACAAACAAACATACAAGTGAATATGTACACACTAAATTAGCGTAGGTAAGCATAAAAACATACATGAATAAAAACGCACATAATGGTGTACACAGTCATCACTAACACACACACACACACAAGGGAGTATAAACGCACATGTATACAAATGGACATTAGTATTCATGTAAACAAAGAGAGACAGACACATGTACACTAATAACCAACCTTACACATACACGAGTGATTTAATTACGTACAGTATTACAACATGTTCTCTCTCTCCTCTCTCTCTCTCTCTCTCTCTCTCTCTCTCTCCCTCTCCCATTCTCCTCATCTTGTCCTTCATCCTTCTCTCTACCAATTCCTCTCTTCTTTTCTCTTCCTCTCTCCTTCCTTCTTTCCTCCATTACTTTAACTTTCAGAATTAAGAAGAAAAAAAAATCCCTTAAATTCCAAAGTTACGACCAAAAACTACCTTAAGTCATTTACAAATAAGACCAAAATCTACCTTAAGACAATCACTTTACTTACACTTTACAAGGGTTGGTGAGGCCCTTAAGTAGGTAGCTTGGTGGCCTAATATTGTGGTCAACACTTAACACTAAAACAAGTAGGTGTGTTTTTTGTGTGTTAAGTGATGTTACACGCTCAGCTGATTCTCACTAACCCTTTCTCTTGTGGGGGAGGGTGTATGTGTGTGGAGAGGGTTGGTGTGTGTGTGTGTGGAGAGGTTGTGTGTGTGTGTGTGGAGAGGGTTGGTGTGTGTGTGTGGAGGGTTGGTGTGTGTGTGTGTGTGTGTGTGGAGGGTTGGTGTGTGTGTGTGGAGGGTTGGTGTGTGTGTGTGTGTGTGTGGGGTTGGTGTGTGTGTGTGGAGGGTTGGTGTGTGTGTGTGTGGAGAGGGTTGGTATGTGTGTGTGTGTGTGTGTGTGTGGAGAGGTTGGTGTGTGTGTGTGTGGAGGGTTGGTGTGTGTGTGAGGGTTGGTGTGTGTGTGTGGAGGGTTGGTGTGTGTGTGTGTGTGGGAGGGTTGGTGTGTGTTGTGTGGAGGGCTGGTTGTGTGTGTGTGTGTGTGTGTGGAGGTGTGTGGATGTGTGGGAGGGCTGGTGTGTGTGTGTGTGTGGAGAGGGTTGGTGTGTGTGTGTGTGTGTGGGAGAGGGTGTGTGTGTGTGGAGGGTTGGGTGTGTGTGTGTGGAGGGTTGGTGTGTGTGTGGGTGTGTGTGTGGAGGGCTGGTGTGTGTGTGGAGGGCTGGTGTGTGTGTGTGGAGGGTTGGTGTGTGTGTGTGTGGGAGAGGGTTGGTGTGTGTGTGGAGAGGGTTGGTGTGTGTGGAGGGTTGGTGTGTGTGTGGGGTGGGTGTGTGTGTGTGGAGGGTTGGTGTGTGTGTGTGGGGAGAGGGTTGGTGTGTGTGTGTGTGGAGGGTGTGGTGTGTGTGGAGAGGGTTGGTGTGTGTGTGTGGAGAGGGTTGGTGTGTGTGTGTGGAGGGCTGGTGTGTGTGTGTGGAGGGTTGGTGTGTGTGTGTGTGGAGGGTTGGGTGTGTGTGGAGGGGTTGGTGTGTGTGTGTGGAGGGGTTGGTGTGTGTGTGGAGAGGGTTGGTGTGTGTGTGGAGAGGGTTGGTGTGTGTGTGTGGAGAGGGTTGGTGTGTGTGTGTGTGGAGGGTTGGTGTGTGTGT
Source organism: Homarus americanus (assembly GCF_018991925.1). NCBI lineage: Eukaryota > Metazoa > Arthropoda > Malacostraca > Decapoda > Nephropidae > Homarus > Homarus americanus. Next base: position 25,697 of record NW_024729261.1, read on the forward strand.
GGGGGAGGGTTGGTGTGTGTGTGTGTGTGGGAGGTTGGTGTGTGTGTGTGTGGGAGGGTTGGTGTGTGTGTGTGGAGGGTTGGTGTGTGTGTGGAGGGGTTGGTGTGTGTGGGAGGGTTGGTGTGTGTGTGGAGAGGGTTGGTGTGTGGAAGGGTTGGTGTGTGTGTGTGGGGTTGGTGTGTGTGTGTGGAGGGTTGGTGTGTGTGTGTGTGTGGAGGGTTGGGTGTGTGTGTGTGTGGAGAGGGTTGGTGTGTGTGTGTGTGTGTGTGTGTGTGGAGAGGGTTGGTGTGTGTGTGTGGAGGGTTGGTGTGTGTGTGTGGAGGGTTGGTGTGTGTGTGTGGAGAGGGTTGGTGTGTTGTGTGTGGAGAGGTGGTGTGTGTGTGTGTGTGTGTGTGTGTGGAGGGTTGGTGTGTGTGTGTGTAGAGGGTTGGTGTGTGTGTGTGTGTGTGTGTGTGTGTGTGTGTGTGTGTGTGTGGAGAGGGTTGGTGTGTGTGTGTGTGTGTGTGTGTGTGTGTGTGTGTGGAGGGTTGGGTGTGTGTGGAGAGGGGTTGTGTGTGTGTGGAGGGTTGTGTGTGTGTGTGTGTGTGGAGAGGGTTGGTTGGTGTGTGTGGATGGTGTGTGTGTGGAGGGTTGGTGTGTGTGTGTGGAGAGGGTTGGTTGGTGTGTGTGGAGAAGGTTGGTGTGTGTGTGTGTGTGGGAGAGGTTGGGTGGGTGTGTGTGTGTGTGTGGAGAGGGTTGGTGTGTGTGTGTGGGGGGTTGGTGTGTGTGTGTGTGTGTGGAGGGTTGGTGTGTGTGTGTGTGGAGAGGGTTGGTGTGTGTGTGTGTGTGTGTGTGTGTGTGTGTGTGTGGAGGGTTGGTTGGTGTGTGTGGAGGGGTTGGTGTGTGTGTGTGTGTGTGTGTGTGAGAAGGGGGTGTGTGTGTGTGTGTTGTGTGTGTGTGTGTGTGTGTGTGTGTGTGAGTTGGTTGGTGTGTGTGTTGTGTGTGTGTGTGTGTGTGTGTGTGTGTGTGTGTGTGTGTGTGTGTGTGTTGGGTGTGTGTGTGTGTGTGGAGAGGGCTGGTGTGTGTGTGTGTGTGGATGGTGTGTGGTGTGGTGTGTGTGGAGAGGGTTGGTGTGGTGTGTGTGGAGAGTGTGTGGTGTGTGTGTGTGTGTGTGTGTGTGTGTGTGTGTGTGTGTGTGTGTGTGTGTGTGTGTGTGTGTGTGTGTGTGGAGAGGGTTGATGTGTGTGTGTGTGTGTGTGTGGAGAGGGGGTTGGTGTGTGTGTGTGTGTGTGTGTGTGTTGGTGGTGTGTGTGTGGTGTGTGTGGTGTGTGTGTGTGTGGAGAGGGTTGGTTGGTGTGTGTGGAGAGGGTTGGTGTGTGTGTGTGTGCGTGTGCACACTACACAGGGTGGTAAAACGCGTCTAGTGTGGCAGCATTATGATAGTATTAAGGTGCAAGCACTGCTTGCACCCTCTTGCTTTCAGCTGCCGCCGCTAGCTAGCCCTCGTGGCGAACAGGGAAGCAATTTGCATAAGTTTTCCCCTGCCAGTACACAGCCTCCTCACCATCAAGACTCCTGTTGTGCCTCCTCGTGACAACACACGGTAACTGGGTGCCTCGTGAGCCCAGGCTAGATCAGCAGGGGATCTCGGATTAACAGTGGGCCCCTGAGGGATGGCGCACAGGCTCACTGGCATGTGGACATGTTCTGGCGCCTACCAACCACTGACCCGTTGCCTTGTGGATTAATCTTGGTAGGTATAAGGCTACGGGAGTAAACCCCAAGCGAAAAATCTGCGGTGGAGGCCTACATCAGGCAGACATGTTGACAGAGCTCCAACAAGACCCCAACGGCAGTGTAGGAGGAAGAGGTGACCACCATGGAAACCCAACGACTACACCAGCGGACGAAGGCAATGCCTGATGGACAGGCTACTAAGGCGAAACCCAATAAACTGGGCTATCGGCAGTCCATTGCAACCATTGCACCACTGGATCAGGAAAAGGAAGAGCCAAGATGTGTGGTTGCAGCCTGTGCTCCTACCTCACCACATAAATCAACTCATGCACAGCCATCACCCAGCTCATCATACCTCTCATCATCATCAAAACCCCTAAACCCCCCAAAAGTCCTATGGCGACGGGCGAGTGGCGACAGGGACAGGCAGAGATGACTGCCGGGAGTTTCTAGTCACAACTCTGCACATGGGAGGCACAGATAAGATGGTCGTTTATGCACTGGGATCTAGGCAGCAGTGCAATCCGGTCCTGTCTGCGCGACTAAGAAGCCCTTACGAGGAGCCTCTCTGCTCACCCCACACGGGGAGGGGGCTAGAAAAGGTGCCCTAAACATAGCCTGCCTAAAATATCCAACCTGACTGGGCAACCGCACCCAGTAATGTCATCCATATGCGGTCGAAAACACGATCAAAATCACAAATCCAAACAAAAACAAACCATACATCCTCTTATGTTCGCTGCATGGAATGTCAGGACTCTTTTGGATACTAGCACAAATGTGCATCCTGAAAGAAGAACTGCCCTGTGACAAAAGAGCTGGCTAGGTATAACATCGACATAGCAGCCATCAGTGAGTTCCGGGTCCCAGATAAGGACCAACTTGCAGAATGGGGGTCTGGCTACACTTCTTCTGGAAGGGTAAGCCTGCTGCGGAGAGAAACCGAATTTATGGAGTTGGCTTTGCCATCCGCCAACGCTTAATACACAGGCTAACTGAAATGCCTATTGGGATCAACGAGCGCCTCATGACGCTTCGAGTCCCACTGAATCACTCACGTCATGCCTTCTTCATCAGTGCATACGTCCCAATACCGGATGCGGAGGATGACCTCGACAGAGTGCTTACCTCTATTCCCAGAGAAGACAAGGTTGTGCTCCTTGGCGACTTCAATGCCAGAGTTGACAGAGATGCTGACAATTGACAGGGAACCATAGGGAGAAATGAACTAGGCAAGTGTAATCCCAAAGGCCTACTCCATCTCAGCAAGTGTGCTGCTCACAACCTCACTATCACCAATACCTTGTTTAGGCAGGCCGACAAGTTCAAGGGATTGTGGCAACACCCACGATCCAAACACTGGCATCTCATTGACTGCATCATTGTCAGAGAAAGAGATCGCTGAGATGTCCTCATCACCCATGCCATGCGTGGATCAGACCACAGTGACACTGATCATCGACTTGTCAGATCCAAGCTCTCACTTCAAGCCGCCCCAAAACGGCAAAGGCAGCAAACCTCCAGAAAAGGTTTTAATACTAAGCGTCTGGAGGATCCAGCGGTAGCACATGCTTTCAGAGAGCACCTCGAACATGGGCTTATAAACAACCCAACAGCAAACAACGTGAATCCCAGTGCCGAAAGGGATACTCTTTAATACTGTTATGACAAAGACCTGCAGAGAGACCCTAGGCCAGACCAAAAGAATACACCAGGACTGGTTTTATGAAAATGTACACATCGATGATAAACATGCTGCTTTTACCGACTGGCAGAACAACCCTCAGTCTCGGACCAAAGCTGATACCCTCCGCAAGAAGAAAGCGGCAGCCCAGAGGGAACTTCGCAATCTAAAGAACGACTGGCACAAAAACTTGCAGATCAGCATAAGATGCGCAAATTTTTCATTTCCACTGAAACATTTTATGAGCCAGTCACTCGTGGCACAGCCCCCCTTCGCTCATCTGACGGTAACCACATAATTAAAGACGACGAAGGAGGCCCAGCGCTGGAAAGTGCACTACCACTCATTGCTCAACCGAAACACCAATGTGGATGTTCTGACTACCCAGCAGGTCCCTCAGCATCCAGAGCTGACCCACCTTAGCTATCCTCCATCCCTGGATGAGGTAGCTACTGCCATCAAATAGATGAAAAATAACAAAGTCACAGGGCCTGATGGAATCCCGGCCGAGGTGTATAAAGCAGGAGGACCTCTACTTACTAGCCTTCTCCACTCTCTCCTGGAGAACATATGGGAAAAGGAGGAAATCCCCAAGCTCTTAAAGATTTTAGCCCGAGTCCTCCTAAACAGACTTCTTCCTGAGGTAAACTTCCTCCCAGAATCTCAATGTGGTTTTAGACCATCACATGACACCACTGACATGATCTTTGCTGCCCGCCAGATACAGGAAAAGTGCAGAGAACAGCATCGTGACCTGTACATGGTTTTCATCGACCTAACCAAAACCTTCGACTCGGTCAACAGGGAAGCCCTCTGGTGGACCCTCAGTTGTTTTGGCTGCCCACCAAAATTCATCGCCATTGTGAGGCAACTCCACGATGGCATGAACGGCAGTGTCCTGCACAACGGCACCTAGTCAGAGTTCTTCCCCATCCAAACAGGGGTTAAACATGGGTGTGTACTGGCACCAACTCTCTTTTCCATCTTCTTGGCTGCCAGCGGGGTGAACATCGAGTACCGGGTCTTTTCAATATAAGACGACTCCAGGCAAGAACAAGGGTGTCGGCAGCTTCCATTACGAACTTCGAGGTCCTGAACACCTATGCAGACGCATATGCACACTTCGGCCTTGAGGTGCATGTATACGTAATACTCAGATTCTATTTCAACCTGCCCCTTGTTCAGACACAACTCCACCATCCATCCAGCTTAACGGTACTACCCTCTCTAATGTTGCCCACTTTCGGTATCTCGGCTCCCACCTGTTCACAACCGCAAGCAAACATCGATGAAGAAATTCAGCATCGGACTCCGAAATCGTTTCTTCAGCTGTAGGGAGCTGAAATTATCCACAAAGTTGCACTTATATCGAGCAGTGGTCCTCCCCACCCTGCTGTATGGCAGTGAGACATGGGTCACATACAGGAGGCCCCTCAAGGCACTTGGAAACTTTCACCAACGTAGTCTACATTCCATTCTCCGAATTCGCTGGGAAGACAAGAGAACAAATGCCAGCATTCTTGCTGACACCAACTGTAGGAGCATCGAGGCTACCATTATCCATGAACAACTACGTTGGACTGGCCATGTTACCCACATGGACGACGGTAGACTGCCAAAGCAGCTACTTTACAGTCACCTAACGAATAGTAAACGTAACGTTGGCGGGCAATTGCAAAAGTATAAGGACAGTCTTAAGACAAACCTGAAAGGTGCCAAATCGACCCCTCACCTGGGAGTCGATTACTCCACATCGTAACGCTTGGAGGAGCACCATATGGGAAGGTGTCAATACTTTCGATTTAGCCCGACTGCAAACCGAGGCAGATAAGCGCCAACGTCGGAAAATGTAGCCCTCCACATGTGCAACATTTGTGAACGACTCTGCCGGTCCCGTATCGGCCTCTTTAGTCACCTCAAAACTCACTAACCTAGGTGACATCCTTAATAATCCATATCATTTTACCATAGCTGGATGATCGTCATACTCGATTCCGAGTGACAGCAAAGTAGTAGTAGTAGTAGTAGTAGTAGTAGTAGTAGTAGTAGTAGTAGTAGTAGTAGTAGTAGTAGTATGTGTGTGTGTGTGTGTGTGTGAGTGTGTGCGTAAGTTCGATATTTACCCCGCATTTAAATAGGCAAAGAAACATTATTACTACTGTACTACCACTACTTTTTTTTTTACGTGGCCTCCAGCCTCCCCCAATAGCCACACCTTCGCCGCTATTTTATTACCTTAAAATTAACTATCCTAATACATAAATAGCTACCCTGGCTGTGTTGAGTTAGTTGAGCCAAAGATCTATGCGGCATTCAGTAACTGTTGCCTCGATATCTGCGACTGTTGTCGGCTTTGAGGTCGATGCTCTCGTTCCCTCTGAAGCAGAGCAATGCAGACCTAAGCAGAGAGAAGGACAGTCGACATCTCAACCCGGCTGTAACATAACTTCTGAGCTGCTGCTTCCTTTCAGATAACACCACCGCGAGTCTGGCGTAGAAGCATCTTGCACTTGGTCCCATTCCGCCAGAGGTTGTGAACACCAGAGGAGTGAAGCTGCCTTGATCAACTTTCCGAATTCTCTCCCCATATGCCCTAATCTTGTCGTTCTCATTCCTCCTGTGTGCTTTAGTTTAGTTTAACAAATTTATTGACAAAGCTTGGAGTACAGTTTGCCTATTCTGAGTAATTCAGTCAGGTCTTGACACTGAGGGTGGTATCACTTCTCACGGCAACGCAGGACAGAGGTTCATACACAAAGACATGTGGGTGATGTCACTGTTCACTGCCATGCAGGACAGAGGTTCGTACACAAAGAAATGCATCATATTCATTAGCAGTATATATAGGTCAGAGTCATGTGGGTGATGTCACTGTTCGCTGCCATGCAAGACAGTGGTTCATATACATTGGACGTCATATTCTAATTGAAGACTAATCAGTGTGGGCTAGCAAATTTGGGATAAACAGCAAGAATGTCCCCAAGCACCGCCGATTCAATGTAGTAATTACAAAGTTCATGATACAATAAGTCAGGTGGCCTTAAGTCTTTGACAGTGTCACATTCAATAATATAGTGTTCAAGTGTATGCTTTAAAGGTTTATCACAAAGTTTACATGCTGAGTGTTCCGGTATGGGTACAGCGTTACTAACTTGCCAGACGTGTCTGTATCCTAGCCTAATTCTGGCCACGACTACATCACATTGTCTGGTTCTGTCCTTATGCTGGCCATACCGGTACCTCTCGTCACAAAGTTTGTCATATTTACTGATGCTACAACTGTCAGGTCTCTCTGCATTTCTCACTTCTTCTAGATCAGAGTTCATGATTCTGACTTGAATGTTTTTAATTACAGCATTGGACAGGCCAAGGTCAGCATCAAGAGCTAGGTTGCGGTGACATGC
>NW_024729261.1:37500-45000 GCF_018991925.1 Homarus americanus
TGGTTTAGCCACCTTAAACACGATGGTTTAGCCACCTTAAACACGATGGTTTGGCCCTTAAGGACGATGGTTTAGCCACCTTAAACACGATGGTTTAGCCACCTTAAAGACGATGGTTTAGCCACCTTAAAGACGATGGTTTAGCCACCTTAAACACGATGGTTTAGCGCCCAACGATGGTTTAGCCCGCAGGACGATGGTTTAGCCACCTTAAACACGATGGTTTAGCCACCTTAAACACGATGGTTTAGCCACCTTAAGGACGATGGTTTAGCCACCTTAAACACGATGGTTTAGCCACCTTAAACACGATGGTTTAGCCACCTTAAACACGATGGTTTAGCCACCTTAAACGTGGTTTAGCCACCTTAAAGGCGATGGTTTTAGCCACTTAAAGGCGATGGTTTAGCCCCTTAGAGGACGATGGTTTAGCCACCTTAAACACGATGGTTAGCACCTTAAAGGCGATGGTTTAGCCCTTGAGGACGATGGTTTAGCCACCTTAAAGACGATGGTTTAGCCACCTTAAACACGATGGTTTATACCTTAAACACGATGGTTTAGCCACCTTAAACACGATGGTTTACACAAAGGCGATGGTTTAGCCCCTTAGGACGATGGTTTAGCCACCTTAAACACGATGGTTTATCACTTAAAATGAGCACCTTAAGGCGATGGTTTAGCCTCGAGGACGATGGTTTAGCCACCTTAAACACGATGGTTTAGCCACCTTAAACACGATGGTTTAGCCACCTTAAACGATGGTTTAACCTTAAACACGATGGTTTAGCCCCTTGAGGACGATGGTTTAGCCACCTTAAACACGATGGTTTAGCCACCTTAAACACGATGGTTTACCACCTTAAACACGATGGTTTAGCCCCTTGAGGACGATGGTTTGCACCAAAGACAATGGTTTAGCCCCAGAACGATGGTTTACCAAACACGAAGCCGGATGGTTAGCCACCTTAAAGACGATGGTTTACCACCTTAAACACGATGGTTTAGCCACCCAAAGACGATGGTTTAGCCACCTTAAAGACGATGGTTTAGCCACCTTAAAGACGATGGTTTAGCCCTTGAGGACGATGGTTTAGCCACCTTAAAGACAATGGTTTAGCCCCTTGAGAACGATGGTTTAGCCACCTTAAGACGATGGTTTACCACCTTAAGACGATGGTTAGCCACCTTAAAGACGATGGTTTAGCCCCTTGAGGACGATGGTTTAACCACCTTAAAGACAATGGTTTAGCCCTTGAGGACGATGGTTTAGCCACAACACGATGGTTTAGCCACCTTAAACACGATGGTTTAGCCACCTTAAAGACGATGGTTTAGCCACCTTAAAGACGATGGTTTAGCCACCTTAAAGACAATGGTTTAGCCCTTGAGAACGATGGTTTAGTCACCTTAAGACGATGGTTTAGCCACCTTAAAGACGATGGTTTAGCGCCTGGGACGATGGTTTAGCCACCTTAAAGACAATGGTTTAGCCCCCTGAGAACGATGGTTTAGCCACCTTAAACACGATGGTTTAGCCACCTTAAACACGATGGTTTAGCCACCTTAAAGAAGATGGTTTAGCCACCTTAAAGGCGATGGTTTAGCCACCTTAAAGGCGATGGTTTAGCCCCTTAAACGCGATGGTGTAGCCAAACACGATGGTTTAGCCACCTTAAACACGATGGTTTACCACCTTAAACACGATGGTTTAGCCACCTTAAAGGCGATGGTTTAGCCACCTTAAACACGATGGTTTAGCCACCCAAAGGCGATGGTTTATCACCTTAAAGGCGATGGTTTAGCACCCAACACGATGGTTTAGCCACCTTAAACACGATGGTTTAGCCACCTTAAACGATGGTTTAGCCACAAAGGCGATGGTTTAGCCACCTTAAACACGATGGTTTAGCCACCTTAAAGGCGATGGTTTAGCCACCTTAAGGCGATGGTTTAGCCACCTTAAAGGCGATGGTTTAGCCACCTTAAAGGCGATGGTTTAGCCACCTTAAACACGATGGTTTAGCCACCTTAAAAGGCGATGGTTTAGCCACCTTAAAGGCGATGGTTTAGCCCCTTGAGAACGATGGTTTTAGCCACCTTAAACACGATGGTTTAGCCACCTTAAACACGATGGTTTAGCCACCTTAAAGGCGATGGTTTAGCCACCTTAAGCACGATGGTTTAGCCACCTTAAAGGCGATGGTTTAGCCACCTTAAAGGCGATGAACCCCCTTAAGGCGATGGTTTAGCCACCTTAAACACGATGGTTTAGCCCAAAGGCGATGGTTTAGCCACCTTAAAGACGCGATGGTTTAGCCACCTTAAACACGATGGTTTAGCCCCAAAGGCGATGGTTTAGCCACCTTAAAGACGATGAATAGCCACCTTAAAGGCGATGGTTTAGCACCTTAAGAGGCGATGGTTTAGCCACCTTAAACACGATGGTTTTAGCCACTTAAACACGATGGTTAGCCACCTTAAGGACGATGGTTTAGCCACCTTAAACACGATGGTTTAGCCACCTTAAACACGATGGTTTAGCCTTGAGGACGATGGTTTAGCCCTTGAGGACGATGGTTTAGCCTTGAGGACGATGACGCATCCTCTTGAGGACGATAACAGCTCCCTTGAGGACGATGGTTTAGCCTTGAGGACGATGACATAACCTCTTGAGGACGATAACTAGCCCCTTGAGGACGATGGTTTAGCCCTTGAGGACGATGGTTTAGCCCCTTGAGGACGATGAGCCTTCCTCGAGGACGATAACTTAGCCCTTGAGGACGATGGTTTAGCCCTTGAGAACTATGACATAACCTCTTGAGGACGATAACTTAGCCCCTTGAGGACGATGGTTTAGCCCCTTGAGGACGATGACATAACCTCTTGGACGATGGTTTAGCCCCTTGAGGACGATGGTTTAGCCCGAGGACGATGGTTTAGCCCTTGAGAACTATGACATAACCTCTTGGGGACGATGGTTTATGAGACGTGGTTTAGCCCCTTGAGGACGATGGTTTAGCCCCGAGGACGATGACATAACCTCTTGAGGACGATGGTTTAGCCCTTGAGGACGATGGTTTAGCCCTTGAGAACTTGACATAACCTCTTGGACGATGGTTTAGCCCTTGAGGACGATGGTTTAGCCCCTTGAGGACGATGGTTTAGCCCCTTGAGGAACGATGACATAACCTCTTGAGGACGATAACTTAGCCCCTTGAGGACGATGGTTTTAGCCCCTTGAGGACGATGACATAACCTCTTGAGGACGATAACTTAGCCCTTGAGGACGATGGTTTAGCCCCTTGAGGACGATGACATAACCTCTTGAGGACGATGGTTTAGCCCCTTGAGGACGATGGTTTAGCTATGAGGACGATGGTTTAGCCCTTGAGGACGATGACATAACCTCTTGAGGACGATGGTTTAGCCCTTGAGGACGATGGTTTAGCCCTTGAGGACGATGACGATAACCTCTTGAGGACGATAACCTTAGCCCCTTGAGGACGATGGTTTTAGCCCCTTGAGGACGATGGTTTAGCCTTTGAGGACGATGGTTTAGCCCTTGAGGACGATGACATAACCTCTTGAGGACGATAACTAGCCCCTTGAGGACGATGGTTTAGCCCCTTGAGAACTATGACATAACCTCTTGAGGACGATAACTTAGCCCCTTGAGGACGATGGTTTAGCCCCTTGAGAACTATGACATAACCTCTTGAGGACGATAACTTAGCCCCTTGAGGACGATGGTTTAGCCTTGAGAACTATGACATAACCTCTTGAGGACGATAACAGCCCCTTGAGGACGATGGTTTAGCCCGAGACGATGACATAACCTCTTGAGGACGATAACTTAGCCCCTTGAGGACGATGGTTTAGCCCTGAGGACGATGGTTAGCCTTGAGGACGATGACATAACCTGTTGAGGACGATAACTTAGCCCTTGAGGACGATGGTTTAGCCCTTGAGGACGATGGTTTAGCCCTGAGGACGATGACACAACCTGTTGAGGACGATAGCAGCCTTGAGGACGATGGTTTAGCCCTTGAGAACTATGACATAACCTCTTGAGGACGATAACTTAGCCCCTTGAGGACGATGGTTTAGCCTTGAGGACGATGACATAACCTCTTGAGGACGATAACTTAGCCCCTTGAGGACGATGGTTTAGCTTGAGGACGATGGTTTAGCCTTGAGGGACGATGACATAAACCTGTTGAGGACGATAACTTAGCCCTTGAGGACGATGACTTCTTTAATTCTCCAATCACTCTCCCCCACCCAACCCTCTGCGTCACAATCAGTAATGTACGTGACAGTTCCAATCAGTGCATCTCTGCGGAGGGGGTGATATCCGCCGCATGCACCACACACACACACACACACACACACACACACACACACACACACACACACACACACAGGTCAGGGCTAACAAGGCTACCTGTGAACTGTATGATTAGACGAATACCTCTCTCTCTCTCTCTCTCTCTCTCTGTTCATTCTTAGCATATCTCTCCTTTTCAGTGTGTGTGTGTGTGTGTGTGTGTGTGTTGTGTGTGTGTGTGTGTGTGTGTGTGTGTGTGTGTGTGTGTGTCCTACTTTCTCTGTTCTTCTCTTCTTCTTTTATCATTCTCTCAAATTTCTATTCTTTTTGTCTCTTCTTTTTTCTTGTATTAATTAGTTTTTTCTCTAGCTCAACTTTTCTCTGTCTCTCTTTCCTTCCTTCATCTTAAAACACAATTCCCTCCATCTTTCTCTCCCTTCCACCTTCCCTCACTCCCTCCCACCTTCCCTCCCACATTCCCTCCTCCTTACTTCCTCCCACCTTCCCTCCCTCCCACCTTCCCTCACTCCATCACCTTCCCTCCCTCCCACCTTCCCTTACTTCCTCCGACCTTCCTCCCTCCCACCTTCCCTCACTCCATCCCACCTTCCCTCCCCTCCACCTTCCTTACTTCCTCCGACCTTCCCTCCCTCCCACCTTCCCTCACTCCCTCCCACCTTCCCTTACTTCCTCCCACCTACCCTCCCACCTTCCCTCCCTCCCTCCCACCTTCCTCACTCCCTCCACCTTCCCTCCTCCTCCCACCTTCCCTCACTCCCTCCCACCTTCCCCCTCCTCCCACACCCTCCCTCCCACCTTCCCTCCTCCTCCCACCTTCCCTCCCTCCCTCCCACCTTCCCTCCTCTCCTCCCACCTTCCTTACTTCCTCTCACCTTCCTCACTCCTCCACCTTCCTTACTTCCTCCCACCTACCCTCCCTCCCACCTTCCCTCCCTCCCACCTTCCCTCTCACCTTCCCTTACTTCCTCCCCACCTACCCTCCCTCCCACCTACCCTCCTCCCACCTACCCTCCCTCCCACCTTCCCCACTTCCTCCACCTTCCCTCCCTCCACTTCCCCTCCTCCCTCCCACCTTCCCTTACTTCCTCCACCTACCCTCCCTTCCCTCCCTCCCTCCCACCTTCCCTTACTCCCTCCCACCTTCCCTCCTCCCTCCCACCTTCCCTTACTTCCCTCCACCTTCCCTCACTCCCTCCCACCTTCCCTACTTCCTCCACCTTCCCTCCTCCCTCCCACCTTCCTCTCCCCTCCACCTTCCCACTCTCCCCACCTTCCTCCTCCCCTCCCACCTTCCCTCCTCACTCCTCTCCCTCCTTCCCCACCTTCCTCCTTCCCCCCACCTCCCTCCTCCCTCCCCTCCACCTTCCCTTACTCCTCCACCTTCCCTCCCTCCCTCCCACCTTCCTTACTTCTCCCACCTACCCTCCCTCCCTCCCACCTTCCCCTCCTCCTCCACCTTCCTTCCTCCCACCTTCCCTCCTCCCTCCCACCTTCCCTCCCTCCCTCCCCCCCCTTCTCCCCTCCACCTTCCCTCCCTCCCTCCCACCTTCCTTACTTCCTCCACCTTCCCTCCCTCCCTCCCTCCTCCACCTTCCCTTACTTCCTCCCACCTTCCCTCCCTCCTCACCTTCCCTCCCTCCCTCCCACCTTCCCTCCCTCCTCCCACCTTCCTCCTCCCTCCCACCTTCCCTTACTTCCTCCCACCTTCCCTCCTCCCTCCCACCTTCCCTCCCTCCCTCCACCTTCCCTCCTCCCTCCCACCTTCCCTCCTCCCTCCCACCCCTCACTCACTCCCACCTTCCCTTACTTCCTCCCACCTTCCTCCTCCTCCCACCTTCCCTCCTCCCTCCACCTTCCCTCCTCCCTCCCACCTTCCCTCCTCCCTCCACCTTCCCTCCTCCTCCCACCTTCCCTCCTTCCCTCCACCTTCCTTACTTCCTCCCACCTTCCTCCCTCCCTCCCACCTTCCTACTCCCTCCCACCTTCCCTCCCTCCCCCACCTTCCCTTATTTCCCTCCCACCTTCCTCCACCTTCCCTTACTCCCTCCACCTTCCTCCTCCCTCCACCTTCCCTCCCTCCTCCACCTTCCCTTCTCCCTCCCACCTTCCCTCCCTCCCTCCCACCTTCCCTCCCTCCCTCCCACCTTCCCTCCCTCCCTCCCACCTTCCCTCCCTCTCCATCAATCAACACCTTACAGTTATTCTCTCACAGGTTTAAAGGGACGGGTCTGTTTAAACACTTCCTGGTGGGCACTTGTTGTGGTCGTCTGTGTGAGAGAGAAGAAAAGAAGAGAGAGAAGAGAGAGAAAAAAAAAAAGAGAGAGAGAGAGAGAGAGAGAAGAGAGAGAGAGAGAGAGAGAGAGAGAGAGAGAGAGAGAGAGAGAGAGAGAGAGAGAGAGAGAGAGAGAGAGAATATTGATAAACAGTAGAGATGTTGAAGCAAGGAATGTGTGCCATGATAAATAATGTGTATGTTGCAAGGTGTGTGTGTGTGTGTGTGTGTGTGTTTAAAGAGTAGGAGGAAGGGAGAATGTCATACAAGGGAGAAGGAGAGTAGGGGGGTGAAAAGAGGTGGGGTGAGGTTATAGTGGGGGGGGTATGTTATAAGGTTTAATGTGGGAGAGGGAAGGAGAAGAGAGGGGTGAAAAGGTCGTGGGAGTGGGGTCGTGGGAGCCGGGGAGAGTGAGAAGAGGTTGGAAAGGAGGGGAGGAAGAGGAAGGGAAATGAGAGGAAGGAAGGGAGGAAGATCACTGCCACGCTATACTGTACTACGTTACGACGGTCTGTTCCCACCCCTTTACGCCATGCTTTTGCTATGCTTCTCCCAATACGCTATGCTCCACTCTACACGCAATGCTTCAGCCAACGCTCTCTACATAATGCTCTCAGCTACGCGCTATGCTCCAAGACACGCACCCTAACGCTATGCAGTCTGGGGCTTTACCATCCCTTCGCTATGCACCGCGATGCACTCGGAAATGAAGCATAACACACATGGGACACTGGACATGGGTACAGAGTGGACATGGGTGGTGGACATGGGTACAAGTGGACATGGGTGGTGGACATGGGTACAGTGTGGACATGGGTGGTGGAGCATGGGTACAGAGTGGACATGGGTGGTGGACATGGGTACAGAGTGGACATGG
>NW_024729261.1:50000-110000 GCF_018991925.1 Homarus americanus
GAGAGAGAAAGAGGGAGGGAGAGAGAAAGAGGGAGGGAGAGAGAAAGAGGGAGGGAGAGAGAGAGAGGGAGGGAGAGAGAGAGAGGGAGAGAGAGAAAGAGGGAGAGAGAGAGAGAGAGAGTGTTTGTGGCAGAGGTTCAACAGAGGCCACAAGTTGTTTACACTGGTCCATATACCAGGTGGCCGCACTGCCTCTCTGTTTACTTCATAAATGGTCCAATTTTTACCCCTTACCACCCTTCACCACCACCACCACCCTCACCACCACCACCACCACCACCTCACCACCACCACCACCTCACCACCACCACCACCACCCCACCACCTCTGTTTACTTCATAAATGGTCCATTTTACCCTACCACCTTCACCACCACCACCACTCACCACCACTCACCACCACCACTCACCACCACCACCAACCCACCACCACCACTCACCACCCCACCACCCTCACAGCCACCACCACTACCACCTCACCACCACCACCACCACCACCACCACCACCTCACCACCACCACCACCACCACCACCACCTTCACCACCACCACCCCTCACCACACCACCACCCCTCACAGCCACCACCACTACCACCCCTCACCACCACCCCTCACCACCACAAAAAAAAATTCTAGTGTCTCAAAAAAAAAATGTAAACACAATACCTTACAGATTCTCATGGCGATCGTGTGAATGTTTATAATACATCAACAACAACATTATCAACATTCACCACCTAGAATGTTGTTATAGATCTCTAACACATCAACATGAAGTTAACATTCACACGATCATCACCAGAATCTGTAAGGCATTGTGTTTACATTATGATTGGGGTTTTTTGAGACACCTTGTGTATGGTTAATGTGTAGGAAGGTTATGGTGCCGTGCAGTTAACCATTCACTGTTAACTGTGTGGTGATGATAGGTTAACGTATCATACCGAGTTACTTAACACTTACAAAACGTACGCACTGTTTATAAGTCTCGGTATACCAACCCTTCCTCACTGTTCATTTAAGTACTTAACACTTACTTACAATGTACACACTCACGCACTGGTTTTAGCCCCTTGAGTACATGTTTTAACCCTAGAGTACATGTTTTTAACCCTTAAGTACGATGATTTAGCCCATTGAGTACGATGTTTAAGCCCCTTGAGTACGGTGATTTAGCCCCTTGAGTACGATGTTTAAGCCCCTTGAGTACGGTGATTTAGCCCCTTGAGTACGATGATTTAGCCCCTTGAGTACGATGATTTAGCCCTTTGAGTACGATGATTTAGCCCTTTGAGTACATTGATTTAGCCCCTTGAGTACGATGATTTAGCCCCTTGAGTACGATGATTTAGCCCTACGATGTAGCCCGTAGCCCCTTGAGTACGATGATTTAGCCCCTTGAGTACGATGATTTAGCCCTTTGAGTACGATGATTTAGCCCTTTGAGTACATTGATTTAGCCCCTTGAGTACGATGATTTAGCCCCTTGAGTACGATGATTTAGCCCTTTGAGTACGATGATTTAGCCCTTTGAGTACGGTGATTTAGCCCCTTGAGTACGATGACTTCCCCAAACCCAGTGTAGGGAGAGGGAAGGGGAAAGGGAGAAGGGAAGGAAAGGGGGTAGGGAGAAGGGAAGGAAAGGGGGTAGGGAGAAGGGAAGGAAAGGGGGAAGGGAGAAGGGAAGGGAATTGGGTAAAGGAAAGATGGTAAGGAATTGTGGTAAGGAGATGGAAGGGAAGAGAGGAAGAGGGGAGGAAGGGGGTAGGTAAGGAAAGGGATATGAGGGGAAGGGGGGTAAGAGGAGGAAAGGTCAGGTCAGGGATAGGGGGTACGTAAAGGAAGGGGGTAGGTAAGGGAAGGGGATAGGTAAGGGGAGGGGAAGGGGGTAAGAGAAGGGAAAGGGTAGGTAAGGGAAAGGGATAGGTAAGGGGGAATGGGAAGGGGGTTAGAGAGAAAGGGTAGGTAAGGGGGAAGGGGTAGGGGGTACGTAAGGGAGAAGGTAGATAACTGACTAACTTTAAACTAGATAATGAGAGTTTAGGAAAGGGGTAATGGCTCGGACAGGTGTAATCAGGTGATGCTAGACGAGAGGCGAGAGATAAATTGACCAGGTGTACACCACGCTAATTACAGGTGAGGAGAAACACGTGTGCTTCATCCATCTAGCTACCTGGTTACCATCATCCATCTCTTCCTCACTCTTACTTTCTCCTCCTCCTCTTCCTTCTTCATCCATCTCCTCCTCACTCTTACTTTCTCCTCCTACTCCTCCTCCTCTTCCTTCTTCATCCATCTCTTCCTCACTCTTACTTTCTCCTCCTACTCTTCCTCCTCCTCCTCTTCCTTCTTCATCCATCTCTTCCTCACTCTTACTTTCTCCTCCTCCGCTTCCTTCTTCATCCATGTCCTCCTCCTCCTCTTCCTTCTTCATCCATCTCTTCCTCACTCTTCCTTCTCCTGCTCCTCTTCCGTCTTCATCCATCTCTTCCTCACTCTTCCTTCTCCTCCTCCTCCATCTATCTATCTATCTATCTATCTATCTATCTATCTATCTATCTACAGCAGACAGTAATCAACAAATTCACCGGATCAGCTGACAGTGAGCGGCTGACAGTGAGCGGCTGACAGTGACCGGCTGACACTAACCAGGTAACAGAGCTGCTGACACTGAATGATCGGCTGACTCCAGACAGCGTCAGGAGCCACGGAAGGTAAGATAATTAGTGAAACTCTGTACTGTGGTGACTGACTGACTGACTGACTGACAAACAAACGAAGAGGATAAACAACATGAAATACAGAGACGGTAAAAACAACAAACAGAAAATAGGTTCAGAGGGGGAAGAGGAGGAGGAAGAAAGAGAGGAGAAGGAGGGGGAGGACAAGGTGAGGAGAAGGAGGAGGGAGAGGAGAAGGGGTGAGGAGGAGGAGGGAGAGAGGAGGGAGGGGGAGGAGGGGGAGGAGGAGGGGAGCAGGGTGGGGAGAGGGGAAGGAGGGGGAGGGAGGGGGAGGCAGGGTGAGGAGGGGAAGGAGGGAGGGAGGGTGAGGGAGGGGGAAGGAGGAGGGGGAGGGGGGGAGAGGGGAGCCAGGTGGGGAGGGAAGGAGGAGGGGAGGGGAGGGTGGGGAGAGAGGGAGCAGGGTGAGGGGGAGGGAGGGAGGGGGGGAGGGAGCAAGGGTGGGGAGGGAAGGAGGAGGAGAGGGGGGTGAGGTGAGGAGGAGGAGGGGGAGAAGGAGAGGGCAAGGTGAGGGAGGAGGAGGAGAGGAGGAGTGGGAGAGAGGGAGCAGGGTGAGGGAGGGAAGGAAGGAGGGGGAGAGGAGGAGGACAGCGGGTGGGGGGGGAGGTGGGGAGGGAGGAGGAGGGGGACAGTGGGTGGGGAGAGGTGGGGGAGGAAGGAGGAGGAGGGGACAGGTGGAGAGAGGAGGGAGGACAGCGAGGTGGAGAGAGTGGGGGAGGGAGGAGGGTGGGGAGGACAGCGAGGTGGGGGGAGGGTGGGGGAGGGAGGAGGGAGGACAGCAGAGGTGGGGGGGAGAGGTGGGGAGGGAGGAGGGAGGGGACAGCGAGGAGTAGGGGAGGGGTGGGGGAGTGAGGAGAGAGGTAGGAGGGGGGAGGCCCATCTACCACTCCTCGTGTATTTCCTGCAGTATTAAATCTCCTGAAGGCGTGGTGGGCGGGGGTTGCCTCTAGGGGAAGGGGCGTAGGAAGAGAGGAAGGGGGAAGAGGGAGGGGAGGGGAAGAAAGTAGGGGAGGGGGAGTGGTAGGGGACAGGACGAGAGGGAGGTGAAGGGGATAGGTAGAGGGGAGGGGAAGGGGGTAGAGGGGATAGGGGAAGAGAAGGGAATGAGCTTGACTGACTGACTGACTGAGAGAATCTTTACCAGTGAGAGAGACAAATGAGAGAAAACAACAACGATTTAATCCACTTAAAAAAGTTTCCAAACAATGAAACGCTTTAACCAGTCAGCCTCCCAGGGTGTCAGCTACAAGGTCCTGACGTCACATACACCCCCACACACATCGAGTCAGCCCAGGGTGTCAGCTACAAGGTCCTGACGTCACATACACCCCCACACACATCGAGTCAGCCCAGGGTGTCAGCTACAAGGTCCTGACGTCACATACACCCCCACACACATCGAGTCAGCCCATGGTGTCAGCTACAAGGTCCTGACGTCACATACACCCCCACTACAACAAAATTCAGCCCATAAGAGCCCGCACCGATAGATATAAGAACAGCACCATCCCATCTATTGCTAAAATAATAAACAACTCCTTATTTATGTACTGTACAGCCCTGTAAATGTGTTCAATGCATATTATATAATTATGTCTAAATCGAATGTAAGTCTGTATATTTTCAGCCACCGGCTCCAACTCTATTAATAAACCGTTTATTATTATTATTATTATTATTATTATTATTATTATTATTATTATTATTATTATTATTATTATTACACATCGAGTCAGCCCAGGGCGTCAGTCACGTACACAAGTTAGTCAGATAAGTTTTTAGCTTACCTGGATACGCCAAATTAGTTTCCACAGCTTAAATAAAAACAAAAGCAGAAAAATATCATCCATGGCCACGAGTCAGCCGAACATAAGAACATAAAGAGTCTGCAATAGTCCGGTTGGCAGCCCTGTCTAGAGTTACTACCACTCCCTATCATCCATGAATCTATCTAGCCTCCTTTTGAAACTTTCCAGCACTTACTACAAAGTTATTAAGCTTGTTCCACTCGTCTACGTGTACGTGTGTACGTGTGTCAGCCGTCAGGATTTAGCTGACGGGTGTTCCAGTCTAGAGCCTCAAGCTAAAGAAGCAGCCGGAGCAAAAATCAGTGACAATTAGCCTTTTCAGAGTAAGCATCGAAGTATGAAGTGTGTTCATGCCCCAGTACCTGCCAAAAGTGGGCATCAGAGGGCATCAGTTGGGTATCAGAGAGCAAACTTAATCACTACTAATCTCTCCCCTCCCCCCCCCCCCCCCCCCACAACAAGTAACGAATTGATTTGTAACAGTTTATTTAGCCAGAAGAGCACAGATACAGAGTGGATAATAATAACAATATTAACATGGCTGAGCCAGTTGAGAACCTGAGCTCTCTTTTAGGCACCTGATATATACTATACATTTATCTCAAGGAAGTATTATGTAACATTTAGTATCATCTAGAATAGTACAGTAGCATGGTGGTAATAAGAACATCTCTTAATGTTACCACTTTATCACTTCAATATTTATTTATTTTATTTATTATTTTTAGTTTTACTTTTATTTTTTGTTGTATTTATAAGTATATATATAAATTAGAGTGGACTTGAAAAACATAAATATAATGGGGGAGCAGTACAACCTGGGGTGTACAGTATTAAGGTTGAACGGAGATAATAACTGAGTATAGATAAACACGCCAGTCAGTAGCTACGTAGAGAAAGTAATAAGTAGCGTAACGTAACAATATATAGCCAACTACCCCCACCTCCGGGGGGAAGAGGGGGCGGAGGGGAGAGAGGCGGAGGGGGAGGAAGGGAGAGAAGACGAAGGAGAGGGAGCAGGGGGGAGGCGAAGGAGGAGGGGGCGAAGGGGATGGAGAGGGGTGGGGGATGGGGAAGGGGCGGAGAGGGCGGGGGGGGAGGGCGGGGGGGAGAGGGGCGGGGGAGAGGGGGCGGGGGAAGGGGCGGGGGGAAAGGGAGGCGGGGGGAGGGAGAGGGGGCGGGGGAGAGGGAGAGGGGAAGGAGGGGAGGTCTGGAGGGGGAGGGGAGGTTCGGAGGTGGAGGGGGAGGGAGGGGGCGGAGGGGGGAGGGGAGGGCTGGAGGGGGGATGGAGAGGGGATGGAGGAGGGAGGGAGGTGTCGAAGAGGATGGAGAGGGAGGTGGGGAGGAGAGGGGGAGGGGGGGTCTATTATTATGTTTTAAACATGTCTGCGCTCTAGGTATGAGAGTTTTCTATGATGCAAGATGCGGTTTGGAGGGTAGACAATGCTATACTTGCTCCAAGGGCCCCCTAAACAATGCTATATCTCTTTCATGGGCCCCAAAGAATGTTCTACATCTCCATGGGCCCCGGGTGAGCCCGGTGTGTTAGTGGGCTCACCATCAGCCTGTACTAACTTATCACCTCACCATAAACTCACAGACACACACACTAAAAGTATTCACGGTTGTAATGTTGTGGTTATTGTTGTGGTTGTTGTTGTGGTTGTTGTTGTGGTTATTGTTGTGGTTGTTGTTGTGGTTGTGGTTGTTGTTGTGGTTGTAACCTAAGAACGTTTGAGAATCCATCTTTGGGTTCATACAAAGGAGTGTTAGTTACAAGACCAGCCAGGTTATCCTAAAACTATATCTTGCGCTTGTGAGACCTTTACGCAGTAGGCAGCTATCAAACAGGGAGGTACTACCGCCTGGGAAGATATTGGAAGCATAATGTGTTGTCTAATGGTAGACCCTGCTGCCATATGGCATCACGAAAATTGTGGACAAGTGCCAGGTTGCTCATCTGACTTTCTGCCTCATTGCAAGGTCACAAGTGTTCCTCTTATTAGTGACAACACAGCATACTTACTGTATATCGTTTCTCACTCTTGATTTATCAGCATATACCTGGATCACGCGCAACTACAGTGATTTACTTGCATATATATATATATATATATATATATATATATATATATATATATATATATATATATATATATATATATATATATTTTATCAATTTTTATTAATTATTACTATTATTACAGTATTACTGCATGCCCCCACCACCCCCGAAGCCCTGATGTGGGTCAGTGACCTGTGCTCGGGTGGGCTAATCCCCGTAATAAAATATATATTAATAATAAATAAATAAATAAATCTGGTCACCGTACTACAGAATGAATATAGAATCCCTAGAAAGAATTCAAAGGAGAATGACAAGACTAATCCCGGGCATTAGGAACCTTGAGTACAGTGACAGGTTAAAGCATCTTAATTTGCACTCCCTCGAGAGACGTAGAGTGAGGGGAGATATGATAGAGGTGCATAAATGGAAATCAGGGCTAAACAAAGGTGATATAACAAAGGTACCCAAACCATCCAACCAGGAGCGAACTCGTAACAATGGTTTTAAATTAGACAAATTTAGATTCAGGCGCGAGATGGGTAAACATTGGTTTGGAAATAGAGTAGTGGACGAGTGGAACAAGTTACCAAATATCATCATTAACTCGAATACACTGGATAGCTTCAAACATAGGTTGGATGGATATATGAACGATAGGGGTTGGGTGTAAACGGGACTGTCCAGTATGGCCCAATAGGCCCGCTGCAGTTTCCTCCATTCTTAAGTTTGTGTCGCAGCTTAAATGAGTTAGGTAGATACGTTCTCACATCATAATTTAAAGGGAAAATTACACCGTACGAGCCCCTGAGAATCACAGGTCTTGTTTTTGCTCGTAACTTCCTCTGATAAAAAGTAATACAAGAGAACTTAATCATCTGGTTAATATTTAGGTACAATTTTTGCTGCGAATTTTAATCTGGTAAAACTTGAACAACGATCATGTGAACTGACTGCTGCTTCCACTATCTGAACCCCTGACCTGACCTTACCCACCCCTAACACAATCTAACCTAACCCTAAATTTTGTAACATTAACCCGACCTCACAGCAGCAGACAAACACACTTTCACTCCCTCTCTCAGCGTTAATGTGTGCGGTGGCCAAGTGGATACAGTGCTCACGGGGTCCCTGGTTCGCATGCCAATGGACCTCTTATCGACCCGGCTGTGAGTGGGTACCTAAGTTTACAGTTGGGGAAGTGCATTAATGGCCATATTGCCTTCTTGTGTACCGATCCAAATCGCCCTTAACTGGCTACGACACACACACAATAATGGTCTGAGAGAGAGAGAGAGGGATACAATTCATATCACAGTGGCAGCAACAATAACATGCTTCAACACCAAGAAACTTGAAAGATTTCGGGAACCAAACGACGGAATAGAAAACAAAACACGTTCATTAAAACAGACTTAAAAGAGTAGGAAGAGTTCAGCTAATGCACCAAGACAGGAAACAGACCGGATTGACAACATTACCCCCCCCCCACCACACCCCACACCCTACTGGGACTGACAACATTAACCCCCAACCCCCTCCTCCACCCCCGGACTGACAACAACACCACCCACACCCCCGTCTCACTCCACCCCACCCCACCCCTCTCCTCACTCTCGCCATTAGAGATGAAGTGTTGTGCCAGCCGACATATTAAAATTGTATCCACTTTTTTGCACTTAGTAACTATATCAATTCTCATGTATAGAACCAAATACGCAATGTGCTTGAATACTTCTCACGTAAATGTGAATAACAAAGTGTGAGGACAGACATACTGCCTCACACGCCTGTACTCACGCATTTGTGAATAAGTTACCCTTTATGTATAGAACTAAACAAATAATGTAAATGAAATACTGTGTAACATTCAGTGCCATAATATCCTGACAACGGGGGTTAATTATCATGACCCTTTGTAAACTCTACTCTGTAATCCTTTTGCGCTACCGCTCACAGGATGAGTGTGGGGTGCACAATAAAGTAGCCGCTGCAAGCGGCAAAATCAAAATCAATCCTCACTCTCACACACCTGAGGTTAATTTTGGGAATTAGTTAAGAAGATGAATCAAGCTGCACTTCCTTACATGGTGATAGCGAACACTCCCAGCTAATGAACACTCCCAGCTAATGAACACTCCCAGCTAATGAACACTCCCAGCTAATGAACACTCCCAGCTAATGAACACTCCCAGCTAATGAACACTCCCCGCTAATGAACACTCCCCGCTAATGAACACTCCCCGCTAATGAACACTCCCCGCTAATGAACACACTCCCCGCTAATGAACACTCCCCGCTAATGAACACTCCCCGCTAATGAACACTCCCCGCTAATGAACACTCCTACTACGAACACCCCAGCTAATGAACACCCCAGCCAATTTGAACACCCCAGCCACGAACACTCCCAGCACGAACACTTGGCTAATGAACACTCCCCAGCACGAACACTCCCAGCTAATGAACGCTCCTAGCTAATGAAAACACATTATCCATTAATTCATCCATTCTTCTACGATATTAGTATCAGGATTATATATTATGGATAATCTCTATTGTAAAAAGTCAGCCACAAAATTATGGATGAAACTCTACGTAAATTAACAGAACAACAACAACAGTGAACAATTTTGTCTCATTGAAGTGTCTCACATTATAACCTGCTCTCACGATAGATACATTAGTGATATGTTAAAACCGGCTCCCCAACAAGACCCTTTAACAAAACCGGTTCCCAAATAAGACTCTACAAAACCGGTTCCCAACAAGACCTCAAACCGGTTCCCAACACACCCCCAAACCGGTTCTAAATAAGACCCCCACAAAACCGGTCTTCAAATAAGACCGCAAACTGGTTCCCAAATAAGACCCCCACAAAACCGGTTCCCAACAAATTTCAAAAAAAAACACAGGGTTACAATAAATTTAACCTGAAATCAATTTTATTATTTCAGAGTAGAGATTCGTTTTAAGACATAAATTTTGTATTTATGGAGGTGTGGCCAGTTTAATACAAGCAACGACAATGATTTATTCCACAGTGGGTAGGGCTTTGGAGATGAGGGGAAACACACACACACACACACACACACACACACACACACACACACACACACACACACACACACACTTACTTCAACACTTGACCTAACCCAACCCAGCCTAACCTAACCTAGCACATTTTCGTGGGATATTATATTAAAATCCTTCATGTGCGCTTAAGGAGATATACACATGCGCAACAATATTATCTAATTTATTCTAAACGTATTCCGTCATGTTAAGCCTTCCTCTTGACCTAAACACCGAAAACAAGAAAATAAATAACTTTTCCTCTTGCATGCGTTAAATAAGTTAAGTTATTCATAGGATAATAAACATTTACCCAAATTTTTAGTTCTCTTTCTGCAGGTAAATATTAACTTTACAAATTTACCACAGTTTATCATATTTTCGTTCCGTTTTTTCTGGACTGACTACTATAGAAAACGATTCAATTTCAGGGGTTACTATGACTTGTAACTCTCCCTCCCCCCCTCCCCCCGACTTGCCATTATAAACGATTAAAATATATATCAATGAAAAAGTAAAGAGTGAACATCTTAAAAATGATAATAATATATTTACTTTGCAAATAAATCAAGGGGTGATAGGAGGAATTCTTCTCTTAAGACTTCATGTAAAGATAAACAAAATCCTTAATAAATTTCTACCCAAAATTTATGAGATTTTTAGGCTAATATTCTCATAAATTTTGGCCTAAGAATCTTATTATAGTATTCGTGTGTTATAAGAATTAATTTCGTGCTTCCCTCAACGAGAGATTCCATTAAGGTGAACAGATTATTATAATTATGTTCCCCAAAATAGTTTCCAGTGTCAATTTTGAATCCCCGCCTTGTGTGATGCCCTTAAAGAAGAGTTCCTCTCACTGTGCCTTCCCCGACTTACAAATACAAGCCACATACCTTATCAAACAACTGACGCCATTTCTGCAATAAAAATAATAAAGATTATGAGCATTTATTGTAAAAAAAAGTGGTTCTTACAGTATATACAACACCAATGGTACAATTGTATGACGGTACAAGTTTATGATGACGAAAAAGGGTTTTCTCTTAGTTAAATGGACAAGGTATTTAATCAACAAAGCGAGGTCATTATTTCATACATAAGGGAGAGTCTTGATGACCCAAAACACAACTTACGTCAGTCAGAAGTTCTCGTCTGGCCTCGGCCTCGTCTGAATCAGAGTCGGACTCGGTCTCGACGCCGTCTATGGGCTCCAAGTCGTCCTCGAGGTCACTGAGTGTGGCCAACATACGATCCATCGACCTGAGGATCTCGTCGTCGGAGGGCGCCGTCGGGGCCCGCTTCAGTTCTTCCTTGGCCTTCTTGGCGGCGTCTGGCGGGCTGCCCTTCAGGGTGAGGAAGCGGCGGTACTCGTCACTACTGATGGTGATGTCGCCGTTACCGTTCCCGTTACCGTTGTTGTTGTCGTCGTCTGAGACCATCTTTATGATGTGGTTCTTCTTCGGCCTCCGTCGTGGACTGCGGGGTCGTGGGGAACTCAGGTCGTCTCTCAGATCGTCTCTCAACGACCTGTGGTCATCCGAGAAGGAGGTAGAGACGGCGCTCTCGTCCCCATCAGACAGCGCCTCCACTATGGCCGTGGGGGCGCGAGGAGGCGGGGACACCGTAGGAGGCGTGGAGAGGGTAGGCGCCGGAGATATCGTGGGGGTCTCTGAGGGCGTTGCTGAGGTGGTGGGCGTGACGGTGAGGGGCGTGGTGCTGGTGGGCGTCGGGGCACCGTTGATGGGACGCGACTGGTCCCCATCTCCTCCATTACCACCGTCACCCGCCACGTGAGCCAGGTCGGCTATCACCACCTCACCGCCCCACGACACACGCACCATCTTCTCTCAGGTCACCAGGGGTCACCAAGGGGTCACAACAAGGTAACCAGAAGTCAACAAGGGGTCACAACCAGGTCACCAGAAGTCACGAAGGGTCACAGCAAGGTCACCAAGGGGTCACAACTAGGTCACCAGGAGTCACCAAGGGGTCACAACTAGGTCACCAGGAGTCACCAAGGGGTCACAACTAGGTCACCAGGAGTCACCAGCGTCTTACAATCGATAACTTTAACCCCCAACACTCAGATGAGTGACGCCTTCACTCAACCACACTAAGACCTTCCCTCTTTGAACACTTTCGGGTGATTAATCTACAGATTGATACCGTAACTTGACCCAACTGAGAGAAAGTAAGACTCACAGGGTCTTTGGTTGATGTGAGTGTATATTTCTCTCCAAGACAATGTAGAGAAAACACTAATAATCTCTCTAACGCGTTGCAAGAAACACACTCAAGTTACAACTCACTATAGGCTGAGCGGGCACTGCAATAAGACACATGAAATCCCTCTTCTTTATCTGGTTTTTTTTCACTGTCCATTGGGATCTTGGCCAATGGTCAATCACTGCTGTAAGACACTGAATCACTGTATCTCTTCCTCTACTACACTGTCTACGTCTACGAGTCCAGCACCAATTAAGACACTGCAAATTGTTCACTGCCCACTATGAATCCCGTGAAGTCACTGCGTTAAGACACTTCAACTGTCTCCTGTCTTTTCACTGTTCACTAATCGAGGCTTAGTCATCACTGTAGGAAGACATTGCAATCCTTCCCTATCCTTCACTGTCAATTGGAATCACAGCAAAGTGACACCAAATCTGTGTTTATATTTTCACTGTCTACTTTCCTTATTTTTCACTGTACACTTTGTTTACTCTTCACTGTCACTGTCCACCTCATAACAGACCCATCACTGTCTCACTTTATCTCACCTTCTCTCACTCTTTCTCTCCACACCGAAGACAAGCTTACACAGTAGAGTAAAAGGCACCTGCGACACACTCAGAGGCACACAAGAGAGGCGAGATCGTCGAGGAAATCTAAACCCAAAACAAATCGTCCTGCTTTCAAGTTCTGGGGTTTAGTTAAAGAGACGTAACGTGACAATGGTGGTGGCAGTAGTGTGTGTGTGACGCATCAACGGCTTAATAATACCCTGACTGCATTTTTACGACAGTTTCTTGTGGTGATATTGCGTGACGGTAAGAGGAAACACGATGATGAATTGTCACACACGCACACTTAAACGCACTCACTCAAGACACACACTCTCAGTTGTCTTGGCGAGAGTGATGCAAGAGGAGCTTCGTCAAGGGTGCGTGAAGGAGGTTTCCGGGCGACACGACGGGAAGACTTACTGCCGAAGGTAATGACGTTGTTGTTGTTGTTGTTGCAGGTGATCCAGTATATATTGAGAGACGACCTGTGATGATGACGATGATGACGATGATGATGACAGGTGTGACGACGCTCCTGACAAGTAAACTGGGAGTAAACAGACCGTGTCCTCGATGTTGACTGATAAAGTGATGTTTATGACGACAGGTGTTTTTAGACAGGTGAGCTGGGAGGGGGGACATGTAAGAGCGGGTCCAAGGGTGGTGGTTTACTAGACCTGGGGGAGGCGATGCTGGGGGAGAAGGGTGGGGGAAGGGGGAGTGGGGAGGAGGGGGGAGAGGGTTGATGGTCGTCACAATAATATGTTCTGGACTTGTGGTGGTGTTGGGGAGAGCGTCATGCCCACCACCACACCTCTACCACACCACTACCACACCAACACAGCACTACTACCACACCTTTACCACACCACCTCCACAACCACACTGCCAACCCCTCTACTACACTTCTACCACACCACCACCAACACCAAACCACACCCCCCACTACACCACACCACTACCACCACACCTCCACCACACCTGACCTCACTTGAACAAACCGTCTATTGTTCAAGTCGTCGTCTCAATCTAGCATCCTTGTAGCGTGGTTCGTTGTGGTCACTGTCCATCCTGTCTGTCCGTCTGTCTGTCTGACAATCGTGGGGTATCAACAGTCTCTCCTCCCGGTCAGTAGCGACGTACCGCCAGTCTCTTTCCTCCCAGTTACAGAATCCAGTTACTGTCCAGACTGGTAACTGTAGGTCGTGACAGGTAACGTAATACCGGTTTATTCCTCGATTGTCAGAAGTGAGTGGTCCTTATTGATGCTGACTGGTGCCAGTTAGTGACTGTTCCTCAACGTCAAGGAGAGATCTGGAAGGAAAAAACACAAAATGAAGACATGTAAACTATTTATTGCAACACACACACACACACACACACACACACACACACACACACACACACATCTAGGGTAGTTATAATCCTCTAACTACCCACACTAACCTAACTACGACTACACGCGCGGTGCATTATGGGAATTAAGAGAAATTACATAGCAATCTTGGCTTTGTGAATCATTATAAGTTACTGAACTGTTGGCGTCCTCATTGTCCTGAGTC
Organism: Homarus americanus; assembly: GCF_018991925.1. NCBI lineage: Eukaryota > Metazoa > Arthropoda > Malacostraca > Decapoda > Nephropidae > Homarus > Homarus americanus. The sequence goes on from NW_024729261.1 coordinate 64,033, forward strand.
ACGTGATGTTGTGGTGGTGTGGTTATTGGTGTGATTGTTGCTGTTGTTGTTGTGGTGGTGTGGTTGTTGGTGTGATTGTTGTTGTTGTTGGGGTGATTGTTGGTGTGATTGTGGTGGTGGTTATTGGTGTGATTGTTGTTGTTGTTGTTGTGGTGGTGGTGTGGTTGTTGGTGTGATTGTTGTTGTTGTTGGGGTGATTGTTGGTGTGATTGTGGTGGTGGTTATTGGTGTGATTGTTGCTGTTGTTGTTGTGGTGGTGTGGTTGTTGGTGTGATTGTGGTGGTGATTGTTGGTGTGGTGGTGTGGCTGTTGGTGTGATTGTTGCTGTTGTTGTTGTGGTGGTGTGGTTGTTTGTGATTGTTGTTGTTGTGGTGGTGTGGCTGTTGGTGTGATTGTTGCTGTTGTTGTTGTGGTGGTGTGGTTGTTGGTGTGATTTTTGTTGTTGTTGTGGTGGTGTGGTTGTTGGTGTGATTGTTTTGTTGTTGTGGTGGTGTGATTGTTGGTGTGATTGTTGTTGTTGTGTTGTGGTGTGGTTGTTGGTGTGATTGTTGCTGTTTTGTTGTGGTGGTGGTTGTTGGTGTGATTGTTGCTGTTGTTGTTGTGGTGATGTGGTTGTTGGTGTGATTGTTGTTGTTGTTGGGGTGATTGTTTTGTTGTTGTGATGGTGGTTGTTGGTGTGATTGTTGTTGTTGTTGGGGTGATTGTTGGTGTGATTGTGGTGGTGATTGTTGGTGTGATTCTGGTGGTAGTGGTGGTTGTTGTTGTTAATATTTTTATTATTAGCATTATTATTAAACACCAAAACAAACACAATAAAACACGAAACAAACAAGCAGACGTAAAACACAAACACCACCACTAGTCCCTAACAGGCCCCTAGTCCCTAATAGGCCGCTGGTCCCTAACAGGTCCCTAGTCCCTAACAGGCCCCTAGTCCCTAGCAGGCCCCTTGTCCCTAACAGGTCCCTAGTCCCTAATAGGCCGCTGGTCCCAAATACTTGGGTCCTAATGGATCCCAGTGGGTGTGAATCCCTCCCAACAATGTATACGTTACGTTTTGTTTTTAGGGATCGGTTATTTTGGAAAATGACCGGCATGAATATTGGTAATTTTCCAAAATAACACAACAGACAACCTAACCCAACCTAACCTAACCCTAACCTAACCTAACCTAACCCAACCCAACCCAACCCAACCTAACCTAACACAACCCAACCCAAACCAACCCAAACCAAACCAAACCAAACCAAACCAAACTAAACTAACCAAACCTAAACTAAGCTAAACTAAGCCAAACTAAAAGCTAAACTAAGCCAAACCCCAAACTAAGCTAAGCTAAACTAAGCTAAACTAAACTAAGCTAAACAAGCTAAACTAAGCTAAACTAAACTAAAAGCTAAACTAACAAACTAAACTAAACTAAACTAAGCTAAGCTAAACTAAGCTACTAGCTAAGCAAGCCAACACCAGCCTAGCCTTTCTCAACACCAACCTGGCCTAACCTGGCCTGACCTGACCCAGCACCAACCTGGCCTGGCCTGACTGGCCTGGCCTGGCCTGGCCTGGCCTGGCCTGGCCTGGCCTGGCTGGCCTGGCCTGGCCTGACCTGGGCTAAGCTAAACTAAGCTAAAGCTAAGCTAAGCTAAGCTAAACTAAATCAAACTAACCTAAGCTAAACTAAACTAAAACTCAAACTAAACTAAACCACAACCTAACCAAACACAACCAAACCAAACCTAAACTAAACTAAACTAAACTAAACTCAAACTTCAAACTAAGCTAAACTGAACTAAGCTAAACTAAGCTAAACTAAACCAAACTAAACTAAATAAATAAACTAAACTAACTAAACTAAACTAAACTAAACTAAACTAAACTAACCTCATGGTTGAATAAAGGTTAGGTGAGGCGAAGTTAGGTTAGGATGGCTCAGTAGCTTGATACACAGTTAAGTGGTTCTGTTCTCTTTCTATTTAACTCTGGACCACGTGCTTGTCCTAGCCATGAGGTTAGGTTAGTTGAATTAATCTGTTTGTAAGTTATTTTGGTAAATTACCAATATTCATGCGGTCATTTTTGCAAAATAACCGATCCCTTAAAACCCGTAACACACACACACACATATATATTCAAAAGATAAAGGAATATATTTATATACCGGGATCATCAAGGCTAGATTTAAAGGAGATTTTGCCATCGTATAACATGGAGGGAGAGGTGGGAAGGGAAGGAAAGGGGAAGGGGAGGGGAGGGGAGAGCAAGTGCGGGAGGAGGAGGTAAGAGGAAGGGAGGAGGGATGGAGGAAGAGATGGGGGGAGTGGGGTGGAGACGGAAGGAAGGGGAAGTCACATTAATTTCTCTTCTATCTGGCATCTGAATGACATGAGTCCAAGCGATGTGGAAAAGGTGGAAAAGGGGGCGGAAAGGTGTGTGTGGGATGGTAGAGATGTAGGTGGAAAGGTGGAAAAGAGAGGAGGATGGAAAAGAAGGTGGAAGGGTGGAGGCATAGGTGGAAGAGAAGGGTGGGAGGGTGAGTGTGGGAGATAGTAATGTAAAAGAGAGAAACAGGAGGAAAAGGAAGAGAAGCAAATGGAATAACAACTGAGGTAAAGAAAGAAGGAAGGAGTGAAGGACAAGATAAGGAAGAAGACCGAGGAATAAAGAGACACAGAAGAGAAAGAAAGAAAGCAAATGAAGAAAGGAGAAAGAATAATAACAAGGAGACAGGAATAATCACAAACGTAAATAAATAAATAAATAAATAAATAAGAATTAATAAATAAATAAATATATAAACATTGAGTAAATTATCATACAAGTTTATTACGTCATAATACAACACACTAACTCCACTCCCCAGTCTCCTCCACCACTAACTCCACTCCCCAGTCTCCTCCACCACTAACTCCTCCCCAGTCTCCTCCACCTACTCCACCCCAGTCTCCTCCACCCACAACTCCTCCCCCAGTCTCCTCCACCACTAACTCCACCCCCCAGTCTCCTCCACCACTAACTCCCTCCCCCAGTCTCCTCCACCACCTAACTCCCCCACAGTCTCCTCCACCACTAGCTCCACCCCCTCCATTCTCCTCCACCACCTAACTCCACCCCCCGTCTCCTCCACCCTAACTCCCTCCCCAGTCTCCTCCACCACTCCACTCCCCAGTCTCCTCCACCACTAACTCCATCCCCCAGTCTCCTCCACCACTCCCACCACCCCATCTCCTACACACTAACTCCCTCCCCAGTCTCCTCCACCATAACTCCACTCCCCCCGTCTCCTCCACCCTAGCTCCACCCCTCCATTCTCCTCCCTCCTCCACTTCCCACCCCCTCCAGTCTCCTCCACCACTAACTCCACTTCCCCCCTCAGTCTCCTCCACCACTACTCCACTTCCTCCTCAGTCTCCTCCACACTACTCCACTTCCCCCCTCAGTCTCCTCCACCTAACTCCACTTCCTCCTCAGTCTCCTCCACCACTAACTCCACTTCCCCCCTCAGTCTCCTCGCACTAACTCCACTTCCCCAGTCTCCTCCCACCACCTAACTCCCACTTCCCCCAGTCTCCTCCACCCTACTCCTTCCCCCTCAGTCTCCCCACTAACTCCCACTTCCCCCTCAGTCTCCTCCAACATGCTCCACTTCCCCCTACCAGTCTCCTCACCACCTAACTCCCTTCCCCCCTACCAGTCTCCTCCACCACTACTCCACTTCCCCGGTCTCCTCCACCACTAACTCCACTTCCCCCCTCAGTCTCCTCCCACCACTAACTCCACTTCCCCCCCTCAGTCTCCTCCACCATGCTCCCTCCCCCCTCAGTCTCCTCCACCACTAACTCCACTTCCTCCCTCAGTCTCCTCCACCACTAACTCCACTTTCCCTCAGTCTCCTCCACTAACTCCACTTCCTCCTCAGTCTCCTCCACCACTAACTCCACTTCCCCCCTCAGTCTCCTCCAGCCTTAACTCCACTTCCCCTCAGTCTCCTCCACCACTAACTCCACTTCCTCCTCAGTCTCCTCCACCACTAACTCCCTTCCCCCTCAGTCTCCTCCACCACTAACTCCCATCTCCTCAGCTCTCCTCCACCACTACTCCACTTCCCCCCTCAGTCTCCTCCAGCACTAACTCCACTTCCCCCCAGTCTCCTCCACCCTACTCCACTTCCCCTCAGTCTCCTCCACCCTACTCCACTTCCCCCCTCAGTCTCCTCCAACATGCTCCACTTCCCCTACAGTCTCTCCCACCACTAACTCCACTTCCCCCCCAGTCTCCTCCACCACTAATTCCCTTCCCCCGGTCTCCTCCACCACTAACTCCACTCCCCCAGTCTCCTCCACCACCAACTCCCCCCCCCTCAGTCTCCTCCACTGCTCCACTTCCCCCTCAGTCTCCTCCACCACTAACTCCCTCCCCCTACCAGTCTCCTCCACCACTAACTCCACTTCCCCTACCAGTCTCCTCCACCCACTACTCCACTTCCCCCAGTCACCTCACCACCCAGTCTCCTCCACCACTAACTCCACTTCCCCCAGTCTCCTCCACCACTAACTCCACTCCCCCACCAGTCCCCTCCACCACTAACTCCACTTCCCCCCTCAGTCTCCTCCACCACTAACTCCCACTTCCCCTCAGTCCCCTCCACCACCCTAACTCCCACCCCCCCTACTCTCCTCCCCCCCCCCACTCTCCCCCCCCTCAGTCTCCTCCACCCACTAACTCCCTCCCCCCTACAGTCTCCTCCCACCAACGCCACTTCCCCCTACCAGTCTCCTCCCACCACTAACTCCCTTCCCCCCTCCAGTCTCCTCCACCACTCCCTTCCCCCTACAGTCTCCTCCACCACCCTCCACTTCCCCCCACCAGTCTCCTCACCACTAACTCCACTTCCCCCAGTCTCCTCACCTGCTCCCTTCCCCCTCAGTCTCCTCCACCACACTCCCTCCCCCCTCAGTCTCCTCCACCACTCCACTTCCCCTCAGTCCCTCCACCACTACTTCCCCTCCAGTCTCCTCCCACCACTAACTCCACTTCCCCTACCAGTCTCCTCCACCCCTAACTCCCACTTCCCCCTCAGTCTCCTCCACCACTCTCCACTCCCCGCTCCTCCACCACTACCTTCCCCTACAGTCTCCTCCACCACTAACTCCACTCCAGTCCCCCCCCCCAGTCTCCTCCACCACCCCTTCCCCTCTGGTGACTTCTCCGGACGTGTGTTTATCAGTCGGTGCCGGACACTGGAGGAAGATGGGGTGTTTCTCTGTGTCTATTTTAATGTGATGGATGGTTGTGAGGGAGGAGTTCCTCTCTCTCATACATACATACATACATGCAGGAATAACTATACTGTACACAAGTATTTTAAAACCATTTTTATTTTTATCATCATCATCACACTACTACTACCACTAACTACTACTACTACTACCACCAACAACTATCACCAGAGTTTGTTTACAGCCGGCCTCACACGCACGCCCCCACATTACCATGGCAACAGGGGCCGGACGCCATTTTTAAGCCCCCCGGAACACCTCCTCCCCTTCAACACCCGCCCCGTAATATGTAAACAAACGTCATTTTTATTCTACTCGCGCTCCTCAGATGTTGACGAAATGGCAAAGTTTAGAGGGACATTTTTAGTGGCCATTTAAGCAGGAGGCATTTTGCTGCCATATAAGCTTAGAGGACATTTTTAAGTTGCCATTTAAGCGTAGAGGACATTTTAGTAGCCATTTAAGCAGGGGACATTTTAGTGCCATTTAAGCAGGGGAAATTTTAGTTGCCATATAAGCAGAGGACATTTTCATTAGCCATTTAAGCTTAGAGGACATTTTGATTAGCCATTTAAGCTTAGAGGGACATTTTCTTAAGACATTTAAGCTTTGTAGGACATTTTCATAAGCCATTTAAGCTAAGAGGACATTTTCATTAGCCATTTAAGCAGGACATTTTCATTAGCCATTTAAAGCAGGGACATTTTCATTAGCCATTTAAGCTTAGAGGGACATTTTCATTAACCATTTAAGCAGGGACTCTAATTAGCCATTTAAGCAGGGGACATTTTCATTATTTAAGCTGAGAGGGACATTTTCATTAGCCATTTAAGCTTAGAGGGACATTTTCATTAACCATTTAAGCTTAGAGGGACATTTTCGTCATTTACACGAATTTCCCTCTTTCTTACTCCCCTCTCTTCCCCTTCTCCTCTCTCTCTCACTCTTCATCTTTCCCTCTTCTTCACTTTCTCTATTTTCTTCATTTTCACCACTATTTCCCCCCCTCTCTCCTCACTCTCTCCCTCACCTCTCCCCTCTCTCACCTCTCCCTCACTCTCCCTCACTGGACCTTGTACCGGTGGCCCAGATCACAGGAACATCGATTACCTCCTGCCCGTCACTGGCTTTTAATTAACTGACGCCTGGTGTAAGGTCAGTGTCCCCGAGAAGAGAGAGAAGAAAAGAAAAGAGAGAGAGAAGAGAGAGAGAGAGAGAGAGAGAGTAAACAGAAAAAAGTCAAAGCAGAGGTCCAACTTAACCCTCTCTCTCTCCCTTAACACATCACACTCCCTTATCCATCATCCCACACACACACACACACACACCTGTAATAACACACCTGTCCACAATTACAGGCCACAACAGTGTACAATCAGGCAGCCTGGACCTTTTTCATAACACGCAAGGCAAACTCGCTAAAAACAAATTGATTCGCGACTTGCGTGACTGGGGAGAGAGGAGGGAGGAGGAGGGAGGGAGGAGGAATGATGTCACATGCGGAACACGGAACAGAAGAAGAGGAGAGGAACGAGGAATGTGGAATGAAGTGGAGGAAGGAAGAGTGATGAAGGAAGAGTAAAGGAAGAGAAAGTGGAAGAAAGAGGGACTGGGACAGGAAGAAGGAAGAGTGGGATGTGGAATGAAGTGGAAAAGAAAAGAGTAGAGGAAGAGAGAGAGTGGAAGATAGGAAGGGAGTGGAAGGAGGAAGACAGGAGTAAGGATCGTGTTAAATTATCTGCTGAATCCTCCTTCTCTTTTCTCGTTTCCTCCCTCCCCCCACTTCCCTCCCTCCCCCAATTCACTTCCCTCCCCTCCCCACTTCACTTCCCTCCCTCCCAATTCACTTTCCTCCCTCCCCCACTTCACCTCCCCTCCCTTGCCCTCCCACTTCCGTTCCTCCCTTCCCTCCCTTTCCTCTCTCTCTCTCCACTTCCATTTCATAATTTCCTTACTTCCTCTCTCACCTCCCTCCCCCTTCTCTCTCACCTCCCTCCCTCCCCTTCTCTCTCCCACCTCCCTCCTTCTCTCTCCCACCTCCATCCCCCTTCTCTCTCCCTCCATGAGATCATCTCTACCACTTTGATCGCTACACACCACCACCACCCACCACCACCACACACCACCACACCTACACATGTATACCACCACACCACACAGCCCACCACCACAAACACCACACACGCCCACCACCACACGCCTACCACCACACCCCGCCTACCACCACCACACCTACGCCACTGCACCACTACCACACCGCGACACATGACAAAGGTCTGGCTTAAATACCTAACACGCAGAAAAATTATACTTCACCCCACACCTCCCACCCACCCCCCCACCCCTACACCATACTTCTACACCATACCCCCAGCCACCATCCCCTACCACATACATAAACACCACATAAAACATCCTGTGGACCAGGTCAAGACAAGCATGCAGTACAGTCAGTGTGTTACCAAAGCCACCTCGTGTGTGTGTGTGATTGTTGCTAGCCCACACTATACCAGACAGGTGTTGCTGAAAGAGTAGTTCTGCTCTCTCTCTCTCTCTCCACAACAGCCCATTAATATCCACATTTTTTGAAGAGTGAAAATATTCCAGTAGCAGACCTCACCTGGCCGTCACCCTGCTATTAGAGCCATTTAGTTATTTTATTCCACCTCAAGCTGTTATTAAGCTCATTACCGAAAATTAATGAGGGTTTTAAGTAATAATAAGCATTAAGCTGTGATTCACTGTGTGTGTGTGTGTGTGTGTGTGTGTGTGTGTGTGTGTGTGTATTTTTCTTCCATTTCTTTTCATGGGGATACTTGTGTAAATTGACAATTTTTTTTTTTACAGGATTACTTGTGTAAATGTAAATATTTTTTTTTACAGGCAAAAGTAAATAAATGTATCACCTGTATACAAGTAAAATAATAATAAAATATTAAAAATACTACTACTACTACTACTACTACTACTACTACTAATAATATGTAATATATAATAATATCCGGGGTAAACAATGTGTGTGTATGTATATATTATATGTAGTTATTCAATCCAATTACTTTCTTTGCATAATCCACCTCAATGGATTCACATAATCAACTCCGCATCAATCCATCCACCATGGCGTCGATTTTCCTCTAATCCATCTCAATGAAAGAGAATCTTAACCTAATCCATTTTATGCATCCAATCCATCCAACCCGTCTAATCAACTCACTGCTACTGACTCTTTACAACAATCATTTACCAATCCATCTAGTGAACGTACATTTCCTAATCCATTCATAAAACTGACCATCCGAATCCTACTCAATTCCTCAATCCATCACTGTTCAACACATCCGCTGCCTCCTAATCCATCTTCATACTGTACAATCATCACCACAATCACTTCCCGCATCCAATCCGTCCAATCAACGTGTCGAAAAAAGTTATTTTAACACTTGAAAAAACGAGGCATTGATTTGTGGGTGGCAAGCGAAGTTCCGCCTGGCGAAGGGACGGACGGACACGGACGTCAACTCAGTCCCTCCGCCCGCTCGCCCGCCCTTGGTACAGTTACGTTCTAAAATACCCTTGCTCCCTCCTGAAGCCCTTGGCAGCCTTAGCTGACCTTACTAAATATTTTAATGTTCCTGAGGAGGGCCCTGTAGCCCTTGACACAAGATGAGTGGCTCTTGGAAACAAGCTGGGTAGCCTATGACAAACTGAGTGGTCCTTGACGCAAGACGAGTAGCCCCTGACGCAAGACGAGTGGCCCTTGACACAGACGAGTGGCCCTTGACGAAAGATGAGTGGTCCTGACGCCGAGATGAGTGGCCCTTGATGCAGAGATGAGTGGCCCCTGAGCAAAGCTGTGGTCTATGACCAAGATTGGTGGCTTATGATGCAAAATAAGTGGTCCTTGACGCAAATAGGCGGCCCATGATGTTTCTGGGCCTACCTATCCTTCCACCACTCCTCCCTATCCCCCTCCACACCCACCCACCAACCCCTCTGTCCACTAACACACCCACCCACCAACCTCTGTCACTCACACCCACCTACCCACAAACACCCACCCAACCCACCTTGCATTCACACAACTATTCACCCATCCATCCCACCCACCCACCCATTCCACCCACCTACTCGAACACCTATCTTCCCATCCACCCACCCCGTCTGCCAACCCACCCGAGTGAGACCCAGGTGGGCTGTGGTCATTAGCGGTGCAGCCAGGTGTTGTGGCATTGTGGGAAGGAGGGGAGGGGGAGAGGGAGGAGGAAGAGGAAGGGGGGAAGGAGGAAGGGAGAGGAGGAAGAGGGAGGGGTAAGGAGGAAGGAGAGGGTGGGGAGGATGAGAGGAAGGGAGAGGGAAGGAGGAAGGGGAAGGAGGGAGGGAAGGGAGGTGGGAGAGATGAGGTGGGAAGGAAGAAAGTAGGAAAGGAGGGAGAGAGGACAGAAGGTAGAAAGGTGAGTGTTGACGGTGGAGTGAGGAGGAGGGACAAAAAAGAAAATGAGAAAAAAGGAAAGAAAAAAACATGATGAAGAGCTTGGAGAAGAAACAGAAAAGAGTCAGAGAGGAAACAAGGTCTGAGAGAGTGGGGGGGAAGAGAGGGAGGGGAGGAGGGGAGGAGGGAGGGAGGGAGGAGGGAGGGAGGGAGGGAGGAGGGCCCAAATCTCCCACCAAATTAAGCCAGACAAAGTCCCACCGCCAATGTTCTCTTAAACAGCCCTCCCTTCTCTCTCTCTCTCTCTTCTCTTCTCTCTCTCTTCTTCTCTTCTCTCTCTCTCTCTCTCTCTCACACAAAAATCCCTCCCCTCCCTTTAGGTGGTTGGAACGTAAGGAACACACACACACACACACACACACACACACACACACACACACACACGTTACATCTCGCTCTCAGGTGTGCTTGTCCCTGGGTGCCACGGAGGACGTAATTAGTGGCACAGGTGAGTCTCAGTCCCTTTAATACCTGGCGGCTCCTAGTGTCTCCTTCCTCCTCCTTACAAACACTTTATTGACACTTTATATGACACTTAATTGACACTTTTATACGACACTTAATTGACACTTTTATACGACACTTCGACACTTTTATACGACACTTAATTGAGGGGCGGGGGAGGTAGACAAAAGGAAGTGAGGGGTGAGGGAATGAGGTGAAGGAAGAGGAGACAGTGAGGGAGGGGAGAAGTGAGGGTAGAGGGAGAGTTATAGGAGGAGGAGGAGGGTGGAAGAGGAGAGGAGAGGAGAGGAGAGGAGAGGAAGAAGAGTGAAGCAGAAAAAAAAAACAGAATGACGAGGAGGAGAGAGTGGGAAGAAGAAGAAAGAGGGAAGAAAGGAAGAAGAAAGAGGGAAGAATAGGAATAAAGTAAATGGGGAAAAAAGAAGAGGAAGAAAGACGAAAAGAGGAGGAGAATAGAAAACTGGAAGAGGGAAGAAGAAAAGCAAGGAAGAAGAAACTGAAGAAGAAGAGCGGGAAAGAAGAGGAAATAAAGAGAAGAAGAGGCATCAAGAGGAGGGAAAAAGGTAAAAAATGGGTAAATAATGAGGAAAAAATATACGAGGATAAGTATACATCATAACCTACCTGAGATAATGAGGGGAGGAGGAGAGGGAGGGAGGGGAGAGGGAGAGGAAGGGGAGGGAGGGAGGAGGGGGAGAGAGGGAGGGGGGGGAGGAGGGAGGGAGGGAGGGAAGGGGGAGGGAGGGTGGGAAGGAGGGGAGGGGAGGGAGGGAGGGAGGGAGGAGGGAGGAGAAGGAAGGAAGGGGGGAGGGGAGGGAGAGGGAGACAGGGTGGGGAAGGAAGAAAGGAAGGGGAGGGAGGGAGGAGAAAGGGTGGGAAGGAAGGAAAGGGAGAAAGGGTGGGGAAGGAAGGAAGGAAAGGGGAGGGAGGGAGGGTGGGAAGGAAGAAGGGAGGGGAGGGAGAGAGGGAAGGAAGGAAGGAAGGGGGAGGGAGGGAGGGAAGGAAGGAAGGGGGAGGGAGAAAGGGAGGGAGGGAGGAGGAGGGAGAGGGTGGGTGGGAGGGAGGGAGGAAAGAAGGAAGGAAGGGGGAGGGGAGGGAGGGAGACAGGGTGGGGAAGGAAGGAAAGAAGGGGAGGGAGGGAGGGGGGAAGGAAGAAAGGAGGGGAGGAGAGAGGGAAGGAAGGGGGAGGGAGGGAGGGAGGGAGGGAGGGGAGGGAGGGTGGGAAGGGGAAGGGGAGGGACGGAGGGAGAGAGGGTGGGTGGGAGGAGGAGAGGAAGGAAGGGAGGGAGGGAGGGAGAGGGTGGAAGGAAGGAAGGAAGGGGAGGGAGGGGGACGGAGAGAGGGAAGGAAGGGGAGGGAGGGGGATGAGAGAGAGAGGGTGGGGTAGGAGGGAGAGAGGAAGAAGGAAGGAAGGAAGGAAGGGGAAGGGGGGGGAGAGAGGGAAGGAGGGAGGGAGGGAGGGAGGGAGGGGAGGAGGGGAGGAAGGAAGGAGGAGGGGAGGGAAGGGGGAAGGGAGGGAGAGGGAAGGAAGGAAGGAAGGAAAAAGTAAAAGAGAGGGAGGAAAGGGTGGAGGGACAGGGAGGAAAAGCGAGGAAAAGGAAGGAAAGAAGTAAAGGGGAATGTGAGGAAGGAAGGAAGGAAGGAAGGAAGGAAGGAAGGCAAGGGAGGGGTGAGGGAGGTAAAAGAGAAAGTAAGGAAAGGAAAGAAGGAAATAAGGAAGGAATGAAGGAAGAAAGGAAAGGGGAGGTGAGGAGGGAATAAAAGTTTAAATGGGAGACCTCCTCCTCCCACACTCCCCTACCTCCACCACCCTTCCCCCTACATACCTACTCCCCCACCCCCTAAGTGTGTGTATACCTTAAGGTAGGCATATACAGAGCATCCTATTACTGTCATGCTAGGGGAAAAATATGTTTAGGTTAGGAGAACACACACACACACACACACACACACACACACACACACACACACACACACACACACACACACGCACGCACGCACGCACGCACGCACACACACACACACACACACACACACACACACACACGCACGCACGCACGCACGCACACACACACACACACACACACACACACACACACACACACACACACACACACACACACACACACACACACACACACACACACACACACACCTTGGGTTTTAATGTATTTGCTTCTTTTGTTGTTTTTGTGTTTTATTTGTTGTTGTTTTTTTTATTTGTTTTTATTTTGTTTTTGTTTATATTTTTGTTAATTTTGTTTTGTTTCTTGTTGTTTGTTTTGGTTGTATTATTATTGTGTTTACGAATGTATTTTATTTTTGTGTTTGCTAATGTTTATGTTGTTATTGTTGTTGTTAATATATTGTGTTGTTTCAATTTATGATTCCCCGTGTGTGTGTGTGTGTGTGTGTGTGTGTGTGTGTGTGTGTGTGTGTGTGTGTGTGTGTGTGTGTTGCCCAGGTAAAGACACACTGTCCATTCACCTGGGAGATCAGGTGAACCAGCGGACACAAGCCGAGGTGAGTACAGGTAAATCCTAAGTAGGGATGGGAGGGGGAGTGGGGAGTGGGGAGTAGGGAGTGGGGGAGGGAGTAGGGAGTAAAATATAAGAGGGGAAGAAGAGAAGAGAAGGGAGGGAAGGAGGAGAGAAGAGATGGAGAGAAAAAATGAAGAAAGAGAGGTGGAGAGTAGGGAAGAGAGGGAGGGAGGGAAGGAGGAGAGAAGGAGGAAGGCGATTGTGAGGGGGGGGAAAGGGGAGGGGAAGGAAGGAAGGAGGAAAGAAAGGAAGGAGGGGAAAGAAGGAAGTACGTAGAGCGCGATTGTGAGGGAGGGGATGGAAGGTGATAGAAGGCAATATGATGGAGGAGGAAGGAGAGGAATGGAGGGGAAGAAAGAAGGTGGATAAGAGAGGGAAGAGAAGGTGAGCGGAGAGGTTAGAGAGAGAGAGAGAGAGAGAGAGAGAGAGAGAGAGAGAGAGAGAGAGAGAGAGAGAGAGAGACTTAACTAAAGGGAACAGCATCATCCACCTACAGGTCACCCAACCAATCCTTCAGATAAACAAACACAGACACCACCCAACCTAGAGCATCCATCTGAACATACAAACACACAAACACTCTCTTAAACAAACGACAAACACACAAACACTCTCTTAAACAAACGACAAACACAGAAACAATGTCTTTATTTTTTAGGGTGTTATTCTGTCATATACTTTATTATTATTATTATTATTATTATTATTATCATCACACACACACACACACACACACACACACACACACACACACACACACACACTTACATTAGCTCATACAACTTTCTAATTAAAAAATATATATATAAACTAAAAGAAAAGAAAAAATACAATACGATACCAAAAAATACAATGAACTACAAAACTACAACAACTTTTAGAAACTACAAAAGCACTTGAGACAAAAACCCTCTTTTGTTTGGGACAACTTTGGTAGAGACACAAGTTGGGGCTTCTTATAATTGAGCTAAGTCATACTCGAGTGAGGGGGAGGTCAGGGGAGAGGAGGATGAGGGGAAGGAGTGCTGGAGGATGAGGGGAGGGGGAGGGAGTGTGAGGGGAAGGGGTGGGGGGAGGATGAGTGGGGGAGGGGGAGGATGAGTAGGGGAGTGGGAAGAATGGAAATAGGAAGAGGAGTGCAAATAGGAAGTGGAAATAGGGAAGGGAGGCAAGAATATAAATAGGGAGAAATGGGGAGAAGCAAATGGTAATGAGGGGGACTGAGAGGGGACCTATAAGCTATTATGTAACCTATTTACATATAGCCCACTACCATAAACTACATATTAATACGTACATAACACATATTACAAACAACTTCGTCTATATGTGCTTCTCAAACTACATATAACATTACAGAATACAGTGTTACATATTACAGAGGTTACATATATTTATCATTCATTATATATACATTATATATAGCGAGATAGCAGTGACTAGCAACGATGTTAGTAAGCAAATAGACAAACTAAAGTCTAATAAGTCACCTGGTCCCTTAGCAAAGTTGTTTAACATGTCCTTAAAAACGGGTGAAGTAACAGATTCTTGGAGGATAGCGAATGTAATACCGATTTTCAAGAAGGGAGATAGATCACTATCCTCTAACTACCGTCCAATCAGTCTAACATCAATTTTAGGCAAATTAGTGGAAGCAATCATTTCAAACTCTATTCGAAATCACCTGGAGAAGCACAAGTATCTATATCTTGTAGGACCTGTATCGTGCAGGACCTGTATCGAGTAGGACCTGTATCGAGTAGGACTTGTATCGTGTAGGACCTGTATCGTGCAGGACCTGTATCGAGTAGGACCTGTATCGTGCAGGACCTGTATCGTGTTGGACCTGTATCGAGTAGGACCTGCACCGTGTAGGACCTGTATCGAGTAGGACCTGTATCGTGCAGGACCTGTATCGTGTTGGACCTGTATCGAGTAGGACCTGCACCGTGTAGGACCTGTATCGAGTAGGACCTGTATCGTGCAGGACCTGTATCAGTAGTACCTGCACCGTGTAGGACCTGTATCAGTGGGAACCTGCACGTGTGGGACCTGTATCGTGTTGGACCTGTCATTAGGACCTGTATCGGTAGGACCTGCACGTGTAGACCTGTATCAGTAGGACCTGCACCGTGTAGGACCTGTATCGTGCAGGACCTGTATCGTGGGACCTGTATCGAGTAGGACCTGCACCGTGTAGGACCTGTATCGAGTGGACCTGCCGTGTAGGACCTGTATCGTGCAGGACCTGTATCGTGTTGGACCTGTATCAGTGGGACCTGCACCGTGTGGGACCTGTATCGAGCAGGACCTGTATCAGTAGGACCTGCACCGTGTAGGACCTGTATCAGTGGGACCTGTTTCGTGCTGGACCTGTATCGTTAGTGGGACCTGTATCAGGTGGGACCTGTTTCGTGCTGGACCTGTATCGTGTTGGACCTGTATCAGAGTAGGACCTGCACCGTGTGGACCTGTATCGAGTAGGACCTGTTTCGTGCTGGACCTGTATCGTGTTGGACCTGTATCGAGTAGGACCTGCACCGTGTAGGACCTGTATCGAGTAGGACCTGTTTCGTGCTGGACCTGTATCGTGTAGGACCTGTATCAGTAGGGGAGTGCACCGTGTAGGACCTGTATCGAGCAGGATCTGTATCGTGTTGGACCTGTATCGTGCAGGACCTGTATCGTGTGGACCTGTATCGTGTAGGACCTGTATCAGGTAGGGAGTGCAAGTGTAGGACCTGTATCGTGTTGGACCTGTATCGTGCTGGACCTGTATCGAGCAGGATCTGTCGTGTTGGACCTGTATCGTGCTGGACCTGTATCAGGCAGGATCTGTATCGTGTTGGACCTGTATCGTGCAGGACCTGTATCGTGGACCTGTATCGAGTAGGACCTGCACCGTGTAGGACCTGTATCGAAGGACCTGTATCGTGTAGGACCTGTATCGAGTAGGACCTGTATCGTGTGGGACCTGTATCGAGTGGACCTGCACCGTGTGAGACACCTATCGAGAAGGACCTGTATCGTGTAGGACCTGTATCGAGTAGGACCTGTATCGAGGACCTGTATCGTGTAGGACCTGTATCAGTAGGACCTGTAACTCAGTGAGCCTCGAGGTTAGGTCCGCTGATATCGACGCTGTTGCTACTACCTCGGGGACAACAACCCCCTCCCTCCCTTGACCCCCCACCTCAACACACACACACACGCTTCCCTCTCCTCCTTCTTCACCCCTCCAACATCCATCGCCCCTTCTCCAACACTTCTCCCATTCCTCAAACCCCACTTCCATCCTCCTTCACCTTACTCCTTCCTCCCTCCTCCATGTTTCCACCTCCCTCACGACTCCTACCCCTTCCCCAACAACCCTCCACGTTCGTCAACCACCTCCCACCTCACCTCTCCACCTCCAGTAATTATTGGCTTACAGGCGGAAGGAACAATGAAAAATATCCGGCAAAATATACAGTGTGGGTGTTTACTGGTCACGTTATTGCTGTTATTGCTCGCTAGGGAAAATGACATATACTTTTATAATTTCGTACATTTTCTTTGGGTTTGGGTTGGGTTGGGTTGGGTTGGGTTGGGTTGGGGTAACATAAATGGTATTTAATCATCAGAAGAAAAAGCTGAGTTATGTTAGGATGGGTTACGTTAGGTAAGGTAAGGTAAGGTAAGGAGTAAGGTTAGGTAAGGTTAGGTAAGGTTAGGATAGGTTACGTTGGTGATAAGGTAGAAGGTAAGTAGTTACGTTAGGTAAGGTAAGGTAAGGTAAAAATGGGTTAGGTATTAAGGTAGGTAGGTAAGGTAAGGTAAAGGTTAGGTAAGGTTAGGTAAGGTTAGGACAGGTTACGTTGGGTAAGGTAAGGTAAGGTAAGGTAAGGATAGGTTACGTTAGGTAAGGTAAGGTAAGGTAAGGTAAAGGTAAGGATAGGTTGGGTTACGTTAGGTAAGGTAAGATAAAGGTGGATAGGTTACGTTAGGTAAGGTAAGGTAAGGTAAGGTTAGGATAGGTTACGTTGGGTACGCGGTAGGTAAGGTAAAGGTAAGGATAGGTTAGGTTACGTTAGGTAAGGTAAGGTAAAGGTAAGGATAGGTTACGTTAGGTTGGGTAAGGTAAAGGTAAGGTTAGGATGGGTTACGTTAGGTACGGTAAGGTGGTGGTAAGGTAAGGTAAGGTAGGATAGGGTTGGGAGGTTACGTTAGGTAAGGTAGGTAAGGTAAGGTGGGATAGGTTAGGGTTACGTTAGGAAAGGTAAAAGGTGGAGTAAGGTAAGGTAAGGTAAGGTAAGGTATAGTGTAAAGGTGGGATAGGTTACGTTAGGTAAGGTAAGTTAAGGTGAGTTAGGAATAGGTTACGTTAGGTAAGGTAAGGATAAGGTAAAGGTAAGGATAGGTTAGGTTACGTTAGGTAAGGTAAGGTAAAGGTGGGTAAGGTAAGGTTAGGATGGGTTACGTTAGGTAGGTAAAAAGGAGTGGGTAAGGTAGGTAGGTAAGGTAAGGTAAGGATGGGATTGGGTTACGTTAGGTAAGGTAGATGGTAAGGTAAGGTAAGGTAAGGTAAGGATAGGTTAGGTTACGTTAGGTAAGGTAAGGTAGGTAAGGTAAGGATAGGTTACGTTAGGTAAGGTAAGGTGAAAGGTAGGATAGGTTAGGTTACGTTAGGTAAGATAAGGTAAAAGGTAAGGTTAGGATAGGTTACGTTAGGCACGTGTAGTAAGGTAAGGTAAGGTAAGGATGATGGTTAGGTTACGTTAGGTAAAGGTAGGTAAGGTAAGGATAGGTTACGTTAGGTAAGGTAAGGTAAGGTAAAGTTAGGATAGGTTACGTTAGGTAAGGTAAGGTAAGAGGTAAAGGTAAAGGCAAGGTAAGGATAGGTTACGTTAGGTAAGGTAAGGTAGGTAAGGTAAGGTAAGGTAAGGTAAAGGTAAGGATAGGTTACGTTAGGTAAGGTAGGTAAAGGTAAAGGTTAGGATGGGTTACGTTAGGTAAAAGGTAAGGTAAGGTAGGTAAAGGTAAGGATAGGTTAGGTTACGTTAGGTAAGGTAGAGTAAGGTAAAGGTAGGTTAGGATAGGTTACGTATTAGGTAAGGTAAGTAGGTAAGGAGGTAGGTAGGATAGGTTGGGTTACGTTAGGTAAGGTAAGTAAGGTAAGGTAAGGTAAAAGGTAAAAGGTAAAGGATAAGCATAGGTTACGTTAGGTGGAGTAAGATAAGGTTAGGATAGGTTACGTTAGGTAGGTAAAAGGTAAAGGTAAGGTAGGTAAGATGAAAGGTAAGGTAAGGATAGGTTAGGTTACATTAGAGTAAGGTAAGGTAAAAGGTAAAGGTAAAGGCCATAGGTGAGTAAAGATAGCATAGGTTACGTTAGGTAAAAGGTAAAGGTTAGGATAGGTTACGTTAGGTAGGTAAGGAGTAGGTAAGGTAAGGTAAGGTGTAAGGTAAGGTAAGGTGGATAGGTTGGGTTACGTTAGGGTAAAGTGAGTAAGGTAAGGTTAAGGATAGGTTACGTTAGGTAAGGTGGGTAAAGGTAAGGTAAAGCAAGGTAAGGTTAGGATAGGTTACATTGGGTGCAGTGAGGTAAGGGTAAGGTAGGTAAGGTTAGGATAGGGTTACATTAGGTACGGTAGGTAAGGTAAAGTAGGATAGGTTAGGTTACGTTAGGTAGGTAAGTAAGGTAAGGTAAGGTTAGGATAGGTTACGTTAGGTAAGGTAAGGTAAGGTAAAGGTATGGTAGGGGTTACGTTAGTAGGTAAAGGAAAGGTAAGGATAGGTTACGTTACGTTACGTTAGGTAAGGTAAGGTAAAAGGTAAATTAAGGTAAGATCAGGTCAAGTCCAGGTAAAGTTAAGGTAAGGTAAGGTGGGTCAGGTCAGGTTAGGTCAGGTAAGGTAGGTAGTAAGGTTAGGATAGGTTACTGGATTCGGTACAGATGGAGGTAAGGTAAGGATAGGTTAGGTTACGTTAGGTAAGGTAAGGTAAGGTAAGGTAAGGTAAAGGTAGGTAAGGTAAGGTTAGGATAGGTTACGTTAGGTAGGTAGGTAGGTAAGGTAGGGTAAGGATAGGTTGCGTTGGGTAGGTAAGGTAAAAGGATAGGTTACGTTACGTTACGTTAGAGTAAGGTAAAAGGTAAGGTGGGTCAGGTCAGGTCAGGTCAGGTCAGATGAGGTCAGGTCAGGTCAGGTAAGGTAAGTAAGGTAAGGTAAGGTCAGGTCCAGGTAGGTAAGGTCAGGTCAGGTAAGGTCAGGTCAGGTAAGGTAAGGTAAGGTAGGTAGGTTAAGTTTGGAGGTAAGGTTAGGTAAAGGTAAGGTAAAGGTAAGGTAAGGTAGGTAAGGTTAGGTTGGGTTAGGTTAGGTAGGTGAGTAAGGTAGGTAAGGTAAAAGGTAAGGGTAAGGTTAGAGTTGCAGAAGAAATATGCTAGGTGTCTAATCTCAGTGACAAATACTTACTATTATCCCAACAGTCTTGATGATCACTTATATCTGGAAAAAAACGAACAAGAGTTAATTTATAATATATTATGTAAATTACCCCATTAATGATGTTATAATGAGGTAATTATTCTTACCTAATTAACGAAGTCTAATTTGGGTGGGTAATTAGTATCTGCCTGTATACATAGAATCACACATGTACGTATATAAAACGTACATGTAAATATCAGGTTATCAGGGTAGACCAAATAATAATAGAAATTCTTATCTTGCTTAGTTTCCCCTGAAGAAACAGGAAGAGAAGAAGGTTGGATCTTTAAGCCATTTCCTCCTGTATTAAATATCAAATAGCTGACCCCACTTGATCTTTGACCTTTGACCTTCAGTGCTGGAGGTCAGTAAAATGATTCTGTGCCTCAACCTAACCTCAGAAAGAAAAGAAGAAACAAACACAATAACAAATAAAGAAATGAATATGAAAGAATGAATGAAAAAAAGAAAGAAGGAAAGACATAAAACAGAAGGTCTGGTCACACACACACACAAACGTAATATCAATAAAATATTCTACCCTCCAACACAGGCAGGCCTAGAAGACGCGTGTGTGCGTGTGTGTGTTTAGTTCTATGGTATATATTCCCGTGTACGTTTGTGTGCGTCTCTCTCTCTCTCTCTCTCTCTCTCTCTCTCTCTCTCTCTCTCTAATATTGCTATACAATCAATAACAATCTCCATAACTCAGCATCTCCCGCTATAAAATTTCCGACCAAAAGAACCATTAATTTCTTTCCTGTAAAACACTTAAACAAACAAAAATAAAATAAAGACAGACTTGTAAAAGAATAACACAAAACACTAGTTGGTTATTTTAATTCACCTACAAATCGACTACTCGTTGACGCTAAGCGATTCTCATCTGTTTTCAACATGTAAACAAAGGATATTGCCAACGGGGTGGGTGGTGAATATTGTGGTGTTGAACATTATAAAGGGATTATTGGAAGTTATTGGACTTGTGTGTGTGTGTGTGTGTGTGTGTGTGTGTGTGTGTGTGGTCATACCAGAGGCAGCGGTGTTGTAGCAGTAAACACAGAGCACTTGTCGTACAGTTGAGTTACGATACACTTACTACTACCACATCGAACTACAATTTTACGATAATTTCTCAAAATCTTAAGATATTTTTACTCAAATTAGGTATGGCATAACGATCAGGCGTACAGGTAGGAGTCTCAGTACAATTCTAACGTCATTTTTGTTGCTGTAAGAATCCAAACATTTCTCACCACATTACCCACTGTCCTAAAACCACAACCCCACAGCCAGCTAGATCACACACACATCTCTACCACAACCCAACAAACCCACACACACATCTCTACCACAACCCAACAAACCCACACACACACATCTCTACCACAACCCAACAAACCCACACACACATCTACCACAACCCAGCAACACACACATCTCTACCACAACCCAACAAACCCACACACACATCTACAACCCCAACAAACCCCACACATCTACCACAACCCAACAAACCCACACACACAACAAACCCCACACACATCTACCACAACCCAACAAACCCACACACATCTCTACCACAACCCCAACAAACCCCACACACACACACATCTACAACCCAACAAACCCACACACACATCTCTACCACAACCCAACAAACCCACACACATCTACCACAACAACAAACCACACATCTCTACCACAACCCAACAAACCACATCTACCACAACCCAACAAACCCCATCTCTACCACAACCCAACAAACACATCTCTACAACCCAACAAACCCACACATCTACCACAACCCAACAAACCCACACACATCTCTACCCAACAAACCCACACATCTCTACCACAACCCAACAAACCCCACATCTCTACCACAACCAACAAACCCACACACATCTACCACAACCCAACAAACACACACCATACCACAACCCAACAAACCCCACACACATCTCTACCACAACCCAACAAACCCCACACACATCTCTACAACCCAACAAACCCACCATCTCTACCACAACCCAAACCCACATCTCTACACAACAACAAACCCACACACATCTCTACCCACAACCCAACAAACCCACACACATCTACCACAACCCAACAAACCACACACATCTCTACACAACCCAACAAACCCACACACACATCTACCACAACCCAACAACCCCACACATCTCTACCACAACCCAACAAACCCACACACACATCTACCACAACCCAACAAACCCACACCATCTACCACAACCCAACAAACCCACACACATCTACCACAACAACAAACCCACACACATCTCTACAACCCAACAAACCCACACACATCTCTACAACCAACAAACCCCACACCTACACCAACAAACCCACACACATCTCTACCACAACCAACAAACCCCACACACACATCTCTACCACACAACAAACCCACACACACATCTACCACAATCAACAAACCCACACATCTACCACACAACAAACCCACACATCTCTACAAAACAAACCACACACATCTCTACCAACAACAAACCCACACACACATCTACCACAACCCAACAAACCCACACACATCTCTACAACCCAACAAACCACACACACACATCTATACAACCCAACAAACCACACACATCTCTACAACCCAACAAACCCACACATCTCTACCACAACCCAACAAACACACACACATCTCTACCACAACAAACACACATCTCTACCACCAAAAGCACACACACACATCTACCACAACCCAACAAACACACACATCTCTACCACAACAACAAACCCCACACACACACATCTACCACACCCAACAAACCCCACACATCTCTCAGCAAACCCACACATCTACCACAACCCAACAAACCCACACATCTCTACCACACCCAACAAACCCACACATCTCTACAACCCAACAACCCACACACACATCTACCACAACCCAACAAACCCACACATCTACCACAACCCAACAAAACCCACACATCTACCACAACAACAAACCCCACATCTCTACCACAACCCAACAAAACCCACACATCTCTACAACCAACAAACCCACACACATCTACCTGCCAACAAACCACACACATCTCTACCACCCCAACAAAACACACACATCTCTACCACATACCACATATTCCGTACATCTCACAATATATATTCAACTCACATACTTACAGTAAAAATATAATAAAATATATAATGGAAAGTGATCGTAAGTTTGCGTTAGTACCGCTGGTGGTCTGGAAGTGCCTAGTACTTACCGTGAATTATTTATCTTGGACAGGACAGAAAGTACTCTCTCTCTCTCTCTCTCTCTCCTCTCTCCCCCTCTCTCTCTCCCCCCTCCTCTCTCTCTCTCTTGTTTCTTCTCATCCTCTTTCTACTTTTCCATATTTCTCTCTTTCTCCCCTTCTTCCTCCTTCCTCCTTCTTATCCATATTGCTTTCTCCCTCTTTCCTTTCGTCCTCCTCCTACTCCACCTCCCATCCTTCTCCAGTCCTCCTTGACTCCTCCCTCTTCCTCCTTCCCTTTCTCCTCCAACTTCTCCTCCCCCCCCCTCTTCTTCCTTCCCCTCCTCCTCCTCCTCCTGCAGGGTGCATGACGAAGGAGCATTGAACTGGCAGCGGGGTCGCACTGACCATCCAGTAGGCTCCCCGCGGCACGATCAATAGACAACCTTCTTGCAACATTTTTGACCTTGCAACACTTGACCTTTAACCCATGCAGTGTTCTTAACCTTGCAACACACACACACACACTTGACCCTGCAACACACATACTTGACCTTGCAACCGACGACGTTTATTCCCATGCAGTGTTTTGACCTTGCAACACACACTCAACCTTGCAACATTTTTGACCTTGCAACCAACTTGACCTTTACCCCATGCAGTGTTCTTACCTTGCAACACACACACACACTTGACCTTGCAACTGCTGACCATGCACCAAACTTGTCTTTCTCCCCATGCAGTATACTTCCTTTGCAACACACACAATGGACCCTGCAATATTCACACTTGTCCTTGCAACTGCTGACATTGCAACGCACTTGATCCTCTCCCCCATGCAATAGCTGTACCATTGCAACTATCACACGCCTTTGCAACATTTTTGAGATTAAATATTGAGAGCAACATACGTGACATTCAATTCTGACCTTGCAACAAACTGGACCCGCATGCAATATTCCTCTCTCTCTCTCTCTCTCTCTCTCTCTCTCTCTCTCTCTCTCTCTCTCTCACCTTCAGGCCATCTCAAGCAACAATAACACTCACCCAACGACAAGGAATAACATCTTACTGGGCTGCGTTCGTGAGCCCCAAATCCGCCTTTCTTGGTCTGACTGTATACGTTTTTACCAGATGAGAGATTTTATTTTCTAGTGAAGCTTAATACAGGTTTTGGTAGTGTTTTATTACAAAGACCACTACTACTACTACTACCACTATTACTACTACTACCACTATTACTACTACTACCACTATTACTAATATCATTAACACTATTACTGCGACTACCATCTTTACTACTACTGCTACTACTACTACTTCCACTATTACTACTACTACCACTATTACTACTAGTTTTTTTTAATGTGGCCTCCAGCCTCCCCCAATACCCACACCTTCGCCTCCATTTTATTACCTTAATATTAAATATCCTAATACATAAGTAGCTATCCTAGCTGTGTTGAGTTAGTTGAGCCGCAGATCTATGCGGCATTCAGTGACTGTTGCCTCATAGTTAATATCTGCAACTGTTGTCGGCTTTGGGGCCGATGCTCTCGTTCCCAGGCAGGCAAAGCCAACCTAAGAGAGAAGGACAGTCGACATCTCATCGACTGTAACATAACTTCTGGGCTGCTGGTTCTGTTCGGATATCACCTCAGGTCTAGTATCTTAAAGCATCTTGGCGGTCCATCCACAGAGGTTGTGAACACTAGAGGTGAAGCTGCCTTGATCAACGTTCTGAATTCTCTCCCCATGTGCCTTATCTTGTCGTTCTCGTGACATCTGGCCATGGATAAAAAAACCTGAGGTCGAAGAAGGCTCGCTGTCCCCGGTCCAGAATCCTCGAGCACTGATGTCAACACGGGCTTCGTTGGATGTGTTTGAAGTCCTATGTTGAAAAATCTCACCGTCCAATGGAAGGAGGGTCGGTTCTACCCTGACATCACGACAGATTTCCTTCAACATATTTGCTGTGGTCCCTTACTTCGTCATGCCTCATGCATATGAAGCTTTCTTGCACACACCATGGAGTGATCGACGTCATAGGAAGCGCCACACACGCATTGGGAGGGCAACCTTCCACTGGCCCACCGTACCTAGAGCAATGGCATCTGTAAATTCTTGTTTATTAAGACTGAAGCCATTTGCCTTATCGGTAATGTAGTTAACCAGTTCGAGGCGCCCACCTCCTGCGCTATAGCTACTTTTTTTCTTCAAATTCTCTGGTTCTTGCAGTAACAGTTGCTGCAACTTATCACTTTGGCCGTGCTGTCGTTCTGTCGTAATGGACTTTCTAATCTTGTTTACTTCACTGGTATCCACCTGCCCTGTTGCGTTCTGAGCTATTATGTGGTCAGTGAGGGCTGCCGTGAGCTTAACTGAGTTTTGATGTTCGTCAGCAATCTCCTACTATCATTAACACTATTACTACGACTACCATCATTACTACTAATACTACTACTATGATTATTATTTTTTTTATAACGTGGCCTCCAGCCTACTATAATTATTACTACTACCATCATTACTACTACTATGATTATTACTACTACCATCATTACTACTACTATTACTACCACCAAGTGAGGCAGGAGATCAGGAGAACGAATGAGAGTCGTTTACAGGCCAAGCACACTCTCTCTCTCTCTCTCTAAGGTAGGAGCACCATCACGTTAATGGAGGTGTTATCAGGTAAGAAACGCCACTATAAGTCTCTCCTTCCTTCCTATCCTTGTTCTCTCCTTCCTTCTCTCCTTTCCTGCCTTTTTCCCTCCACTCCTTGTTTCCCCCCTACCTTCCTTCCTACCCTTTTCCCTCCTTACTTTCCTCCAGTTTTCTTGCCATCATTTTTCCCTTTCCCTTCTTTCCTTCCTCCCTTCTTTCCTTCCTCCCTTCTTCCCTCCCTTACTTTCCTCCACTTCTTTAAAATTCCTACCATCAACGAACGCCATTCCAGCCAGAAAGTAGGCGAACGCTAGTCTGGCGAAGCGCACTACCACACTAAAGAGTAGAGAGTTGATCTGGCCAAAGTCAAAGCGAACGCCAGTAATGGCAGAAGTCAGGCGAATACTAAAGTCCACATTGCATTAAGTCGACAAGACCCGAACACCCAAATTCTTCAGCTACTTCAAACGTCATAGCTCAAAGTGACAGCTGATTGGTTACCGGTAATTATCATCAGCCAATCACCGGTGCTTTGAAAACCTTTGATGTTGGAACTTGTGAAGACTATCGAGAGTCGTGAAATAATTACGTCACATTATTGGAACATTTTTGTTGTTGTTGCGCTTGATAAACTTTGACACTTTTGTTGATGGAAATTTTTATGAAAACTTTTTGATGTGTGAAAGTATAAATATATTTTTGCTGGTATTTTTCTTATATATTGACTGAAAATATATAATAAAAGTTTTTGTTAAATATTCTGAATGTAATTTGTTCAGTTTCATCGACCCGCTAGTTTTGAGATATTTGGGCGTCATCCATCAATTTCAGTTCATCCATCAGGTTCAGATCAACCGTAACGTTTACTACTGCCCGGGAGACTCATCCATCCACCAGCTTTACTATTTCTCAAGAATAATCCATTAAGTGTTCGATCATCCACAAAACCCATCCACCAATGATCATTCTTTACAACTCATTATTAATCTCATCCAATTCTCATATCATCCACGAGGCTCATCCAACAGCTATATTTTTATCCCTTTAACTAGTGATCTCATCCATTCCACAGTTAAAGATCATCCAATATAAGATCATCCATGTCACTGCATCACTAATCAATATCCTCATCCAACTCTCACTTCATCCAGCCCTTTATTTTACCCATCTAGTAATCTCATCCATCCATCAGCTCACCCACCTATCAGTTCATCCACCTATTATCTCATCCACCATCATCCCATCCACCCATCATCTCACCCACCCATCATCTCGTCCACCCATCATCTCGTCCACCATCATCTCATCCACCCATCATCTCACCCACTCATCACATCTCACCCACCCATCATCTCGTCCACCCATCATCCTCATCCACCTATCATCTCACCCACCCATCAGCTCATCCACCTATCATCTCATCCACCTATCACCTACCCACCTATCATCTGTCCACCTATCATCTCGTCCACCTATCATCTCGTCCACCTATCATCTCACCCACCCATCATCCTCCATCCACCCATCATCTCGTCCACCCATCATCTCATCCATTCATCATCTCACCCACCATCATCCACCACCATCATCCACCCATCATCTCATCATATCACTCCACTCTATCATCTCACCCACCTATCATCTCGTCCACCTATCATCTCCACCCACCTATCAGCTCATCCAAATCACAGTAGGAAGTTATCCATTTGGCAGGGGGGGCGAGTGGGGAGGTAGAAGGTGAGGGAGGTGAGTGGAGGTGAGTGGAGGGGGTGAGTAGAGGGAGGGGGGTGAGTGGGAGGGGGTGAGGGGGGGGAGGGAGGGGGTGAGTGGAGGGTGAGTGGGAGGTGAGTGGAGGTGAGTGGAGGGGTGAGTGGAGAGGGGTGAGGGAGAGGGTGAGGGAGGGAGGGAGGGGAGGGGGTGAGGGAGGGGAGGGGAGGGAGGGGGTGGAGGGAGGGGGGTGGGGAGGGAGGGGGGGAGGGAGGGGGGTGGGGAGGGAGGGGTGAGGGAGGGGTGAGGGAGGAGGGGGTGGAGGGGGTGAGGGGAGGGGGGTGGGGAGGGAGGGGTGAGGGGAGGGGGTGGGGAGGGGGGGTGGGGAGGGGGGGGAGGGGTGGGGGGGTGGAGGGGGGTGAGGAGGGGGGGGTGAGGAGTGGGGGGGTGAGGAGGGGGGTGAGGAGGGGGGGTGGGAGGGGGGGTGGAGTGGGGGTGAGTAGTGGGGTGAGTGAGTGGGGGGGTGAGGAGTGGGGGTGAGTGAGTGGGGGTGAGTGAGTGGGGGTGAGTGAGGAGTGGGGGGGTGAGTGGGGTTAATTTGCATATATCAGACTTGTACTGTTTCTCTGTAGTGAATGGTCTTCTCTCTGAATATATGTGCAGGAAGGGCAGTCCTATGTGAGTCTTAGAGAGAGAGAGAGAGAGAGAGAGAGAGAGAGAGAGATTTACTCAACTTTCTCTAAGGGGATAAAAGTGTCCATCAATTCCCTCCCCAAAACTTTCTTTCAGAGTTTTGAAGAGTAAGGAAGGAAGTAGAGGGGAAAGGAGGGAAAGAAAAGGGGGAGAGGTGGTAGAGGAGGGAGAGAGAGGGAGATAAGGAGGGAAAGGAGTGGGGGTAGAGGAGGAGGAAGGAGAGAGAGAGAGAGAGATGCATGGGATAATGGAATGAGAGTGTAAGAGGAAGAAACAAATGATAAATAAAGAAGGAAATGAACAAGGAAGGAAGGGAAAGGAAAAGGAGAAGGAAGGAAGGAAGGAAGGAAGGAAGGAGAAGGAAGGAAGAATTATCAGAGGCACTCAAAACTAGGAAGGAGAATGAAAAGTTCGACTATGTTAAGTATGAGGAGTGCTGCCTTAAGAGGGGGGAGTGGGGGGTGAAGGGGGGATGGAGGGGGAGGGGGTAGTGGGAGGAGTGGAGGGAGGGAGGGGAAAGTAAGAAAGCTTGTATCCCAGCTCTCTCTCTCTCTCACCTCGTCTTCCTCCCACTCACCGTCTCCCTTTTTCCCCCTCACCCACTCCCTTCCCCCTTCACCCCATCCCTTCACCTTCCTTCTTTCTCCCACACATACCCTTCCTTCCTTCCTCCCTCTCCGCTCCTTCCTCCCTTCTCCCCTCACCCCCCACTCATCCTCCTCCTCCCACTCACCTCCAGTAGCGGCCATCATCTCTCTCCCCCCAGAACCATTTCCTCAGCCCTGTACAGCCGACCAAGAGCCTCAGGCAATCTCCCTCCCACACCGCTCGGTCGACCCTCAAACACTCTTACGACCAAATACCTCAACTTACGGTATTTTTCCAAGTCCATTTGTGGATCTTTGGAAGGATCTTACGGTAATTTTTCAGGTCCATTTGTGGATCTTTGGAAGGATCTTACGGTAATTTTTCAGGTCCATTTGTGGATCTTTGGAAGGATCTTACGGTATTTTTCCAGGTCCAGTTGTGGATCTTTGGAAGGATCTTACGGTAATTTTCCAGGTCCAGTTGTGGATCTTTGGAAGGATCTTACGGTAATTTTCCAGGTCCAGATGTGGATCTTTGGAAGGATCTTACGGTAATTTTCCAGGTCCCGTTGTGGATCTTTGGAAGGATCTTACGGTAATTTTCCAGGTCCAGTTGTGGATCTTTGGAAGGATCTTACGGTAATTTTCCAGTTCCCGTTGTGGATCTTTGGAAGGATCTTACGGTAATTTTCCAGGTCCCGTTGTGGATCTTTGGAAGGATCTTACGGTATTTTTTCAGGTCCAGTTGTGGATCTTTGGAAGGATCTTACGGTAATTCCTCAGTTCCGTTGTGGACCTTTGGAAGGATCTTACGGTAATTTTCAGGTCCGTTGTGGATCTTTGGAAGGATCTTTGATATTTCAGGTCAGTTGTGGATCTTTGGAAGAATCTTACGGTAATTTTCAGGTCAGTTGTGGATCTTTGGAAGGATCTTGTTAATTTTCCAGGTCCGTTGTGGATCTTTGGAAAGGATCTTACGGTAATTTCAGGTCAGTTATTGGATCTTTGGCAGGATCTTACGGTAATTTTCCAGGTCCAGTTGTGGATCTTTGGAAGGATCTTACGGTAATTTTCCAGGTCCAGTTGTGGATCTTTGGAAGGATCTTACGGTAATTTTCCAGGTCCAGTTGTGGATCTTTGGAAGGATCTTACGGTAATTTTCCAGGTCCAGTTGTGGATCTTTGGAAGGATCTTACGGTAATTTTCCAGGTCCCGTTGTGGATCTTTGGAAGGATCTTACGGTAATTTTCCAGAACTCGGCGTAAATTTCCCAAGAATTCACACACAGAGAAAAATCGTAAATAAAAATCGTAAAAGGCATCCAATTGGTTCCATAAAGTTTCCAGGCCAAGATAACAACAAACAAAATGGCGTCAAACTTATTCAGAGACTCGACAGTAATTTAAGAGATGAAGTTTATTTACATACAAAATGCCTAAAAGTCCAAATGGCGGGTAATTTGTAGGCGTGTGGGGAGTACTGTACCTCTTCCCTCCTCCTCTTTCTTCTTCCTCCTCTTACCTCTACCTCTTCCTACGTCTACCTCCTCCTCCCTCCTGCCTCTTCCTCCTCCTCCTCTTCCCTCCCTTTTCCTCCTTTTCCCCTATTCCTTTCTTCCCTTACCTCTTCCTCCTCCTCCTCTTCCCTCCACCCACCTCTCCCTCCTCGTCTCCTCCTCCTCCCCTTCCACGGCCAAGACAATCTATTTCCTCCTACCAATATCCTGAACAGAGCAGTTTGGAGAACTGATCAACGCCACCCTGTCCCACTACTTCCTTCCTCCCATTCCCTCTCCCATCACCCCCACCCACATCCCTCCCACTCACACGCCCCCACCCACATCCCTCTCTCCCATCACACACCCCACCCACATCCCTCTCCCATCACTCACCCCCCCACATCCTCCCATCACACGCCCCCACCCACACATCCTCCTCTCCCCATCACTCACCCCCCACCCATCCCTCTCCCATCACACGCCCCCACCCACATCTCTATCCCATCCCTCTTCTCCTACCTCCACCCCTACCACCTACCTCTACCACCTTTCCCTCCCCTCAACCACCATCTACCCCTAATTCTCACCACCTCCATATCACCATCCACCCCCTCCCCCTATCCCCACCATCCACTCCTACCTCCTAACCTAACCTAACTTAACCCACCCCAACCGAACCTAGCCAACCTAACCCACCCCAACCAAACCTAGACACCCTAACCTAACCTAACCTAACCTAACCTAACCTAACCTACCCCACCCCAACCTCACGTAACCTAAATACACCAAAATGAATGAAACCGGATCTAAGTGTTGAGAAGCAAAGAAAACACAATAGACTGGGGTTGTATCGTGGAGCCGGGAGCCACAAGTGTCCAGAATGGGTTTATTTCAGGGTGGCAAACGGAGAGGCGACAGATTACATTCAATACGGTCCGCCAGCCAGTGTCCATTACTTGATTAAGGAAACGACGTTGTATCCGGCCAGGACAGATATTTAGGGGTATTTGTATCGGGTAGGGCCTGATATTAGGCCGTACGGACACTCACAAACACGTACATATATACACACATACATGTACACATAATTGCTACAAAATACACACATGCAAACACACACGTACGCGACAACATATTCACATACACACAGTGCGTACACGACACACACACACGCACACACACTTACAAGTGCGTCGCCAAACAAACTTTTTCACTTTTGTCCATTAGGTAACAGTGAAGTAGCCTGTAAAGCTTTGCATACTTGGCGACGCACCATAACTGTTGTGGTAACACATATTAGTACAGTAATAAAAAAAGCAATAGAAATAATAATAAAAACAAATGTTTTTTTTCACGTCCTGTTCGTCGTACTTTAACAACATGGGACGCTAATCGTGCTCTCTCTCTCTCTCTCTGGCGGCGAAGTGAGGCGAATCTGATAGTCTAATACGTTTGCTCGCCAGATACGTTTATTGGCTGGCTTAAGTCTTTTCCCTTGTATTACACACACACACACACACACACACACACACACGTAACAGAAACAAGGTACCAATAACAAGCTGCACCCACACCATTGGTACTCAGCCAGCAAGACGGTACAGAACCACTCGAGACTTGCAAACCTACCCTAACCTAACCTAACCTAACCTAACCTAACCTAACCTAACCTAACCTAACCTAACCTAACCTAACCTAACCTAACCTAACCTAACCAGTCGAGGCGTCCTGAACCCCCACAACACCGTCCCTGGAATGGATGTTGTATGCAAATTTCGTCTCGGCGGTGGAGGGTAAACACGGGTATATTTTGTGTGCGGTGCAGTGGCAAGGGGTGTTGGAACCTATATCTTTACCACTTCCCCTGCCAGCTTGGGTTAGGTTAGGTTAGGTTAAGGTTAGGTTAGGTTAGGTTAAGGTTAGGTTAGATTAGGTTAGGAAAAACACACCTTCCGAATAGTTACTAAAATATCCGAACTATAACTGAAGCATCCGAATCAACTAAAACACCCATTATGAACACAACTCGATTCCAAACTCAATTCGAAACGTGAATCAAATTTCAGAGTATAAAACAGACATCAAAATACACACACATACATCAAAACACACACACATACATCAAAATACACACACATACATCAAAACACACACACATACATCAAAACACACACACATACATACATCAAAACACACACACATACATCAAAACACACACACATACATCAAAACACACACACATACATCAAAACACACACACATACATCAAAACACACACACATACATACATCAAAACACACACACATACATCAATATACACACACATACATCAAAATACACACACATACATCAAAACACACACACATACATCAAAACACACACACATACATCAAAACACACACACATACATCAAAACACACACACATACATCAAAATACACACACATACATCAAACACACACACATACATCAAACCACACACACACAAAACACATACATCAAACACACACATACACAAAACACACAACATCAAAAACACACACATACATCAAAACACACACACACACACACACACTCAAATCAACACAAAAACACACAACACACACACACACATACACAAAACACACACACAACATCAAAAACACACACACATCAAAAACACACCATACATCAAAACACACACACATACATCAAACACACACACATACATCAAAACACACACACACATACATCAAAACACACACACATACATCAAAAACACACACACACACACATCAAAATACACACCATACATCAAACACACACACACATCAAAACACACACACATACATCAAAACACACAACACACACACACATCAAATACACACATACATCAAAATACACACACATACATCAAAACACACACACATACATCAAAACACACACACACACAACATCAAAACACACACACATACATCAAAACACACACACATACATCAAAACACACACACATACATCAAACAGTAAACTAAAACACAATTGGTCTATCTGAAACCAATTCCAGGATATTACTCGCCTCACGGAACACCCATCAAAATCTCGAGACGAGACATTTCGAGATAATAAACCCCAAGTTTCGAAACATCAAATGAAACACTAAAAAGGACGGTGAGTCTCGTCTATCTGGAGTCCATTTTCTGTTATCAATTGCTTCACGAAACACCAATCGAAGCATCGATTGAAATATTAAATGAAACATCGATACAAACCAAGTCAATCTAAAACTTATGTCCAGTTATCAATTGCTTTATGATACAGCAAACGAAGACTCTCTCTCTCTCTCTCTCTCTCTCTCCTCAAAATAAGGCTGAAAAAGACCCTCAATAAAAGACTTCTAATATTAGGACCTATCTGCTGGTGGTGATGGCCTCCTGTGCCTGCGGGCTACTGTGGGGAGGAGGAGAGACAACACGAGGAGGGGGAGACAGGATGAGGGGGAGACAGGAGAATGGGAAGGAGAGGAAAGGATGGGGAGGATAACACGAGAGGGACGAGGAAGAGGAGGGGGAAGAGGGAGTAGGAGGAGGAGAAGAGAACACAAGAAGGAGGAGGAGAAAATGATAAAGAGGAGGCAGGGGAGGGGGAGAAGGTGAAACGAGAGGTGAAGAAGATATGAGGGGAGAAGAGAGGAAGAGGAGGGCAAGATAAAGATAAGCAGGAGGATTAAAAATGGGGAACAGAGGAAAAAATGTAAGGAGAAAGAAGTAAAGGAGGGCGAAGGAGGGAAGGAGGTAAAAATTGAGGAAGGAGAAGAAAGGAATCAAGGACGGGAGGAGAAAGAAGAAAAGAGACAGTAAATATGACTCTCTCTCTCTCTCTCTCTCTCTCTCTCTCTCTCATCAGCCCTGGCGATCAAGTCCTGCGGCGACGAGTGGTCATATTGACTCACTTCCAATGAAAGGTGGGGGAGACAGCACCCCCTACCACAACACCCCCTAAACATTCCCTCTAATCCCTCCCTTTCCCTCATTCAAACAACCCCTCTTTTAAACTCCTCTCCTCTCTCTCTCTCTCTCTCTCTCTCTCTCACCGTTCATCCGATCTTTTCTTCCCCTTCCTTTTCCATTCCTCCTCTTCCCTCTTCTCGCATCTTCCCCTATTTACTCTTCCTTTCCTCTCCTAATATCTCCTATTTACTCCCCAATATAACATGTTATTTTTCTCCCTTACAATCTCCCCTCTTCCCCTAACTCCTAATCATCTCCTCACACTCCACCCTCACCTCCACAACCCCTCCAACCTCCCCCCTCACCCTCCCCTGTGCTAACTAGGGGAGGTACAAAATGATCGTGTATTGATCTTCGCCCTTATAGATCCTTCAAAGGCCCCGTCCTAGGTGGAGGGAGGGAGGGAGGGAAGGAGGGAAGGAGGGAGGAAGGAAGGAGGGAGGGAGGGGAGGGAGGGAGGAAGGGAAGTATGTGGGAGGGAGGGAGGGAAGATGACAGGGAGAAAATGTGACAGGGAAAAAGGGAGGTGTCAAGGAAGAATGGGGCCAAGGAGGGAGGGAGGGAGATGGGGTAGAGAGAATATGAAGGGAGGGAGGGACGGAGGGAGAGAGGAAGGGGAAATGGAGAAGGAATTAGGGGAGGAAGTGAGAAGGAGGAGAAGAGGGTGATAGGGAAGGAGGGAAGGGTTAATGAGGGTATACATGGAGAATATTCATTAAGTATACATGAGGGGATGGCACTTATGTATACATGGAGGGAACACACACACACACGTCAGATATCACCCAGGAATGTTACTGAAGAAGGCGCTGACGTCACCACTATACTGAGAGAGGGAACACTGAGTGACAGGTCCTTTCCCACTTCCATCCTATCCCCTTCCATCCTACTCCCATCCTCCCTCCCACCCACCACCTACCCCATCCCACACCCCTTCATGTACCTCCTCCCTCCTCCAACTCTTCCACCCTAGCCCCCTCCCACCTCCTTCCACCACCCCCCCTCCCACCTCTTCCACCTACACCCCTCCCACCTTCCACCACCCACCCCCACACCCCCTCCCACCTCCACCCACACCCCCTCCCCACCTCTTCCACCTACACCCCTCCCACCTCTTCCACCCTACACCCCCTCCCACCTCTTCCACACCCTACACCCCCCTCCCACCTCTTCCACCCCACACCCCCTCCCACCTCTCCACCTACACCCCCCACCTCTTCCACCCTACACCCCCTCCCACCTCTTCCACCCACACCCCTCCCACCCTCCACCCACACCCCCTCCCACCCTTCCACCCCACCCCCTCCCCATCTTCCACCACACCCCCTCCCACCTCTTCCACCACACCCTCCCCCCTTCCACCCTACACCCTCCCACCTCTACACCCCCCCTCCCACCTCTTCCACCCCACACCCCCCTCCCACCTCTTCCACCCCTACACCCTCCCACCTCTTCCACCTCACCCCCCTCTTCCACTACACCCCTCCACCTCTTCCACCCCACCCCCCCCACCCCCTCTCCCCCCCCCCCACCCCCCCTCCCACCTCTTCCACCCCACCCCTCCCATGAACTGAAATCTTATATCAATTTATATTATCCAACCCTCCTTATACCCACTGCATTTAACCCACCCACCCCACCACTTAACCCACTCCACACCCCCCATCAATTTCATACACCCACTACCATACCTCACCCCACCCACTCACCACCCCCCACCCAACCACACCTCACACATCTCCCACCACCACACAACCACCCAACTATTCCTCACCCCACTACACTACACCACATCACTCCACTCACACTCACCCCACCCCCACCCACTAAGACTAGTATATTGCCTCCCCAAAAACCTTCCTTACAATTAAACAAACACACAACACAACACACACAGAAGGTCTGGTGACGTAAGGCTCCTTAACCTGCATACCCACTATTATTCAATGATTCAAACACAACACCATCATCAGCTCCCTCCCCTCCTACCCCCTCTCCCCGCTACCCTCTATTGCAAGAGAAGGAGGAGGGGGGAGGAGGAGGAGAGGAAGGGGGGAGAAGAAAGTGTCATCCCCGTACGCCACTAAGGTTGGTATTCCAGTGTGGCGAGTATAAGGAATTTGAGTCATAGTAGACTAGGGGGTTGGGAATGTTTTATTATCCTTCTCTCCTCCCTCTTGCCTTGCCAAAACAATGGGGGAGGGGAGGCTGGATATCGATTTTTCTTATAGAGGCTTTTATCGATCTGTCCTGGTGACGACGATTTGGTGGAGGGAGGGAAGGAGGGAGGGAGGAGGGAGGGAGGAGGGAGGGAGGAGGGAGGGAGGGAGGGAGGGAGGGGGGAGGGACGGGAGGGAGGGAGGACGGAGGGAGGGGAGGGGAGGGAGGGAGGGAGGGCGGGAGGGAGGAGGGAGGGAGGGAGGGAGGAGGGAGGGAGGGAGGGAGGGGAGGGAGGGAGGGAGGAGGAGGAAGGAGGGAGGGAGGGAGGGAGGGAGGGAGGGGAGGGAGGGAGGGGAGGGAGGGGAGGGAGGGGAGGGAGGGAGGGAGGGGAGGGAGGGAGGGGAGGGAGGGAGGGAGGAGGGAGGGGAGGGAGGGGAGGGGAGGGAGGAGGGAGGGAGGAGGGGAGGGAGAGGGGAGGGGAGGGAGGGAGGGAGGGAGGGGAGGGAGGGAGGGGAGGAGGGGAGGGAGGGAGGGGAGGGAGGGGAGGGGGAGGAGGGGAGGGGGGGAGGGAGGGGAGGGGAGGGAGGGAGGAGGGAGGGAGGGAGGGGAGGGAGGAGGGAGGAGGGAGGGGAGGGAGGGAGGGAGGGAGGGAGGGGAGGGAGGGGAGGAGGGGAGGGAGGGAGGAGGGAGGGAGGAGAGGGGAGGGGAGGGAGGGAGGAGGGACGGAAGGAGGGACGGGACGGAGGGAGGGAGGAGGGAGGGAGGGAGGGAGGAGGGAGGAAGGAAGGGAAGGAAGGGAAGGGAAGGAGGGAGGGAGGGAGGGAGGAGGGAGGCTGGAGGGTGAAGGGAGGAGGAAGGAGGGAGGGAGGAGAAGGAGGGAGGGAGGGGAGGGAGGGGAGGGAGGGAGGGCGGGAGGGAGGAGGAGGGAGGGAGGGAGGGGGAGGGAGGGAGGGGAGGGAGGGGAGGAGGGAGGGAGAGAGAGAGGGAGGGGAGGGAGGGAGGGCGGGGAGGGGAGGAGGGAGGGGAGGGAGGGAGGGGGAGGGAGGAGGGAGGGAAGGAGGGAGGGAGGGAGGGGAGGAGGAGGGGAACGGAAAGGACGGGACGGAGGGACGGGAGGGAGGGGAGGAGGGAGGGAGGGGAGGAGAGGGAGGGAAGGAGGAGGAGGAAGGAAGGAAGCAGGGAGAGGGAGGGAGGGGAGGGAGGGGAGGGAGGGAAGGGAGGAAGGAGGGAGGGGAGGGAGGGAGGAGGGAGGGAGGAGGGAGGGAGAGGAGGGAGGGGAGAGAGAGGGGAGGAGGAGGAGGACGGACTGGAACGACGGAGGGAGGGGAGGGAGGGAGGAGGGAGGGAGGAGGCGAGGGAGGGAGGGGAGGGAAGGAGGAGGAGGGAGGGAGGGAGGGAGGGAAGGAGGGAGGGAGGTGAGGAGGGAGGGAGAGGGAGGGAGAGAGAGAGGGGAGAGGGAGGGAGGGAGGAGGAAGAGGGAGACGGGAGACGGATAGGATGGACGGACGGAGGACGGAGGGGAGGGAGGAGGGAGGGGAGGGAGGGAGGAGGGAGGAAGGAAGGAAGGAAGGAGGGAGGGAGGGAGGGAGGAAGGAGGGGAGGGAGGGAGGAAGGGGAGGAGGAAGGAGGGAAGGAGGAAGGAAGGAGGGAGGGAGGGGAGGGAGGGAGGGAGGAGGGAGGGAAGAGGAGGGAGGGAGGAAGGAGGGAGGGGGAAGGAGAGGAGGAGGGAGGGGAGGGAGGGAGGAGGTAGGGAGGGAGAGGGAGGAGGAAGGAAGGAAGGAAGGAAGGAAGAGGGAGGGAGGAGTGGGAGGGGAGGAAGGAGGAGGGAGAGGAAGGAGGAGGGAGGAGGGAGAGGGAGGAGGGAGGAGGGAGGAAGGAAGGAAGGAGGAGGGAGGGAGGGAGGGAGGGAGGAGAGGAGGAGGAAAGAGGAGGAAAGAGGAGGAAGGGGTAGAGGGAGGAAGGAAGAGGAGGGGAGGGAGAAGAAGGAGGGAGGGGAGGAAGGGGGACGGGGGGAGGACGGTGGGAGGACGGAGGAGGATAGTGGAGGGAGGGGGAGGAAGGAGGAAGTGGAGAGGGAGGAGGGGGAGGGAGGGCTGGGGAGGAGGGATGGAGGGAGGGTGGACAGATAGAAGGGAAGAAGAAAGGAGGGAGACAATGAGGAAGGGAAGCATAGTGGAAGGTAGGGAGTTAGGGAAAGGGTAGTGAAAGGAAGATGGAAGACAGAGGGACGAGGAGATTGGAGGAAGGAGAGAACAATGAAGGAGGAGGTGAGAGGAAGAGGGAAGATGAGGAAGGTAGGTGGGTGGGGAGGGGATGGGTGGGGAGGGGGATAGGGTGGGTGGGGGAAATGGTAAGGGGTGGGAGAGGAGGTGAGTGGGAGGGAAAGGTGGGGAGGGAAGGAAGATTTAGGTAGGAGGAAGAGGCGGGAGGGAAGGAGAGAGGCTGGGGAGGAGGGTGAAGATGAGCTTATAAGAGGAGAGGAGGGAGAGAGAAGGAGGAGGAGGAGAAGATGAATGGGAAGACACACACACAAGGCGAAAAAGAGGAAAAAAGAAAAGAAAAGGAAGAAATCAATTAAAACAAGAAGAAAAAAGCAAAACAGCAGAGAAGAACAAGACTAAGAGGAAATGAAGAAAAGAAGAAGGAATGAGGAAAAGAAGGAATGAAGGAAACAAGAAAAGAAGAAGGAATGAAGAAAAGAAGGAATGAAGGAAATGAGGAAAAGAAGAAGAATGAAGGAAAAGAAGAAGGAATGAAGGTAATAAGAAAAAGAAGAAAGAATGAAGGAAAAGAAGAAGGAATGAAGGTATAAGAAAAAGAAAAGAATGAAGAAATGAAGAAGCAATGAAGAAAAAAGAAGAAGGAATGAAGAAATGAAGAAAAGAAGAAGGAATGAAGAAAAGAAGGAATGAAGGAAATGAAAAAAGAAGATATAAAGGAAAAGAAGAAGGAATGAAGGTAACAAGAAAAGAAGAAAAAGAATGAAGAAACGAAGAAGCAAATGAAGAAAAGAAGAAGGAATGAAGGAAATGAAGAAAAGAAGAAGGAATGAAGAAAAAGAAGAATGAAGGAAATGAAAAAAGAAGATATGAAGAAAAGAAGGAATGAAGGTAAAGAAAAGAAGAAAGAATGAAGAAACGAAGAAGCATGAAGAAAAAGAAGATGAAATGAAGGAAATGAAGAAAAAGAAGAAGGAATGAAGAAAAGAAGGAATGAAGGAAATGAAAAAAGAAGATATGAAGGAAAAGAAGAAGAATGAAGGTAATAAGAAAAAGAAGAAAGAATAGAAGAAATGAAGAAGCAATGAAGAAAAAAGAAGAAGGAATGAAGGAATGAAGAAAAGAAGAAGGAATGAAGAAAGAAGGAATGAAGGAAATGAAAAAAGAAGATGAAGGAAAAGAAGAAGGAATGAAGGTAAAAGAAAGAAGAAAGAACAAGAAAATGAAAAGCAAATGAAGAAAAAAGAAGAATGAAGGAAATGAAGAAAAGAAGAAGGAAATGAAAGGAAGAAGGAATGAATGAAATAAGAAAAGAAGAAGGAATGAAGGAAAAGAAGAAGGAATGGAGATAATAATAAAAGAAGAAGGAATGAAGAAAAGAAGAAATGTAGGAAAAATGAAGAAATGGAGAGGAAAAGGGGAAAAAAGATGAAGCAAAGCAAAAATGAAGACAATAATAAAAAATTAAGAAGTAAAAAGGAAGAAATTAAGAAAGAAAAAAATTAGGTAAAAATGGAAAATAAAGAAAACACGAAGTAAAAATAGAACACGAAGGAAAAAGAAGAAGACAAGACTCAATAAAAAGACAAACAGCAGACGGGGCTGGGGTGAAAGATGTGTATATATATTCATAAGGGAGAGATCCTGTGCCTACCGGGAAGGATGAGACGGTGGGATGGCTGGAGGACACGTGGGAAATGAACGTGGTAGGATGTGAAGGAACACGATAGGATACATGGGAGGCCTAGGACACGTGGTAGGATACGTGGAAGGTTGTAGAACACGTGATAGGATACATGGGAGGCCTAGGACACGTGGTAGGATACGTGGTTGTTGGACACGTGGTAGGATACGTGGAAGTTTGTTGGACACATGGAGATACAGGACACGTGTATGATATATGGGCCTATGACACGTAGGACAAGGACATGGTAGGACAGGAGGTAGGATATGTAGGAGGTTGTAGGATGTGGTAGGACACATGGAGGTGGTAGGACACATGGGAGGTAGCAGGCGGTAGGATATGGGAGGTGGTAGCAGGCAGGACACATGGAGGTGGTAGGCAGGATGAAGGTGGTAAGGCGGCAGGATACATGGGAGGTGGTAGGAGGCGTGGTAGAGGACATGGGAGGCAGGACACATGGGAGGGAGGATGGGCGTGATAGGACTGGGAGGTGGTAGGAGGCAGGATACATGGGAGCAGGAGGCTACGTGATGCAGGGAGGTGGTAGGATACATGGGAGTGGTAAGAGGACACATGGGAGGTGCAGTATGTGGAGAATACATGGGAGGTGGTAGGAGGAGTGGTAGGATACATGGAGGTGGAGGAGGCGTGGTAGGATACATGGGGTGGTAGTAGGAGGCGTGAGGACACATGGGAGGTGGTAGGACACGAGGTAGCAGGCGTGGCAGAACACATGGAGTGGTAGGAGTGTGGTAGGATGGGCACGTGATGCAGGAGGCAGGATAGGACACGGAGGTGGTAGGAGGCGTGAGGACACATGGGAGTGAGGTAGGACAGGGAGGTGCAGGCATGTGGTAGGATGTGGTGAGGACAAGGGTAGGATGCAGGACACATGGGAGGTGTGTAGGACATGGGAGGTGGTAGGGACACATGTGGGAGGCGTGGACATGGGAGGTGGGAGGTGGGACACATGGGAGGTAGATGGGAGGCGAGGACAGAGGTGTAGGAGGTGGTAGGACATGGGAGGTGGTAGGAGGCAGGATACATGGGAGGTAGGATGGTAGGATACATGGGAGGTAGGACACATGGGAGGTGGTAGGAAAGGGTGAGGATACATGGAGGTGAGAGGCGTGGTAGGATACATGGGAGGTGGTAGGAGGCGTGGTAGGATACAAGGAGGTAGGAGGCGGTAGGATACATGGGAAGGTGGTAGGAGATGTGGTAGGACATGATGAGAGAGGAGGCGTGGTAGGATACATGGAGGTAGAGGGAGGCGAGGACACGTGAGTGAGGAGGCGGTAGGATACATGGAGGTGTAGAGACACATGGGAGGTGGTAGGATACGTGGTAAGATAAGAAGGGAGGTAGTAGGGATATGCAGGATACATAGGTAGGAGGTAGGACACATGGAGGTGAGGATACATGGAGGTAGGAGGCGTGGTAGGACACATGGAGGTGGGTAGGATATGGGAGGTAGGATATGTGGTAGGATACATGGAGGTAGGAGACGTGGTAGGACATGGGAGGTGGTGGAGGGTAGGATACATGGAGGTGGTAGGAGGAGGACACATGGAGGTGAGAGGAGGCGGTAGGATACATGGAGGTGGTAGGAGGGCGTGGTGAGGATACAGGGAGGTGGGTAGGAGGCGTGGTAGGATACATGGGAGGTGGTGGAGGCGGTAGGATACATGGAGGTGGTAGGAGGCG
The DNA here is from genome assembly GCF_018991925.1 of Homarus americanus. Taxonomy (NCBI): domain Eukaryota; kingdom Metazoa; phylum Arthropoda; class Malacostraca; order Decapoda; family Nephropidae; genus Homarus; species Homarus americanus. Next base: position 105,421 of record NW_024729261.1, read on the forward strand.
TGGTAGGATACATGGGAGGTGGTAGGATACATGGGAGGTGGTAGGAGGCGTGGAATGACATATGGAGGTGGTAGGAGGCGTGGTAGGATACATGGGAGGTGGTAGGAGGCGTGGTAGGATACATGGGAGGTGGTGAAGGCGTGGTAGGATACATGGAAGGTGTGTAGGAGGCGTGGTAGGATACATGGGAGGTGGTAGGAGGCGTGGTAGGATACACATGGAGGTGGCATGATACATGGGAGGTAGGAGGCGTGGTAGGATACATGGGAGGTGGTAGGGAGATGTGGAGGATACATGGGAGGTAGTAGGAGGCGTGGTAGGACAAGGTGGGAGGCCTAGAACACGTGGGAGGATACAGGAAATAGAGAGAGAGAGAGAGAGAGAGAGAGAGAGAGAGACTACCTCATCACACCAGCTTAAGATGCACGTCACACCATCAGCCACTCCAAAGACGCACACCACCAACTCTTCTTGCCGCAGCCGCAGTCTACAGAGACCCCCGCTTTCGCAATCTGATCTCTGTTTTTTTGCCGCAGCCTCAGTCTAGAGAGGGGCCAACCTCCACCTCGAATTTCTTATTTTGCCGCACCCGCAGTCCAAAGCAAGCTCAATGCAGCATTTCTCTCGCCGCAGCCACGTACTTGCCGCAGCCTAAGAAGAGCCCACTGGCACTATCCCTTCTCTCACCCTCACTGTAACAACACATTAAGATAATCCCTGTACTGCCGCAACTCTTCCGTCTTGCCGCAACCGCATACTAAAACAAACCGAATACCACGCCCTTCCCTGCCGCAACCTAACCTAAAACAGCACCAATACACCGCAATCTACCCCCCGCCCCTCTCCTTGCCACATGCTAAGACAACCGAATCCCACGCCCTCCTTGCGCCGCAGCAAGACACTCTCAGCAACAGTCTGCACATAAGAGGCGACGCGGCACTGGTCTTGTAGGTATGGGATGCGGTCGTTGGCTCGTGTGTGATCAGATCGTAACCACAGATTCTCAGAGATCCTAAGATAAAAAAAACATTATCGTGGTTCCTTTGAGTACATGACTCAACCCTTGAGTACTAAAATGGTTAACGCACAGTATTCAGAGGGTTAAGTCATCGTACTCAAGGGGTTAAATCATTGTACTCAAGGAAGTTGTCATCGTATCAGGCGGTTAAGTCATCGTACCCAAGGGGTTAAATCATCGTACTTAAGGGTTTTGTCAGATGTAAAAACGCCTTAAGTCAACAAACCCTCAAAAAAAAAAAATTACGATAAATTCTCAGATTTTACCGTAAATTTATATAAAAAAAAGTTTTAAACTGAACCAAATCTCCCATAAAAAAATCGTAAGTTTATTCTCAAATGTCCGTATGTTAACTTTTCCTTTTCCCTTTAACTTATAAAATCGTATCTGGCCAAGGAAGCGAAAGGAGCAGGCGACGTCACTTACCCAGCTGATAAATGCGCGCCAAGTTTCCCGCCTTTCTCTTATGTAAACAAACTCCTCGACACTGATTGGGGAAAAAAACGCGCGCTCTTGCCAGATGTATAGGCTTATCATTTTTGGCGGTAAATCAATGTATAAAATACCTAACCTAACCTAACCTAAAATAAAGTAATCTTACCAAACCTAACGTAACCAAACTAACCCAAACCCATACGTAGTTCACACACACAACACGGGGAGGGGGGGGGAACGATATCCACTTCAGCAGGGTAAATGGGAGCTTGTTTTAATAGACCCCAACCTAACCCAAGGACCTGGGCGAAATTCTAATGGGTTCCTATGCTAATGGAACCTGATCTTAATGGGCTCTGATGCTAATGCTCTGACACGGACCCCGAACCTAATGGACCCGAACCCACTGACCCTGAATCAATGGACCCCGAACCTATGGACTCTGAGCACGAACCCTGAACATACGGACGAACATGTTGAACAGGACCCCGAACCTAAAGGACCTGAACCTAAAGGGCCCTGAACCTAAAGGCCCCGAACCTACTGACTTTGAAACCCCACGGCCCCGTTGCTAATGGTCTGGCTTGTTTGTCCATCGAGTAGACAATGATTCAAGATAACCCATTATTGCTCTCTTATTAAGGGGTGCCGTGGCTGAGTGGATTTAGCCCTCATTTCCAGTCCTAAGGGTCCCTGGTTCGATCCCGGGGTGTTCTTAGTCGACCATGTTTTCTCTCCTTGTGGTTCTAGACTCTGCAGTGTACTATATCCGCGCTGCCTTACGGTATTGAAAGGCTTGTGAATATACTTTCACTTTCAATGTTTTTTATCACCTTCTACCACCACCACTACCATCACCACTATCATCCCCTTCCTTCTGCCTCCATCCCCAACACCATTTATCCCCACCATTACCAACATTCTCAACCTCCTCACCACCATCCCCACCAATACCATTTTTCACACTATTGACATTATTCTCCACCCTAACACCACCATGGACAGCGTGACACACGGGCGGGTCAGCGTGAACAGTGATTGTGAAGCCTTATCAGCCAGCCACACTCGCCACCTACCGGGTACCTTTCATTTTGTTACACTCGCCAGGAAGAGAGGGGAGAGAGGGGAGGGAGAGGGGGGAGAGAGGGGAGGGAGAGAGGGGGAGGGTGGTTTGGAGGTAAGGGGAGGAAGGAAGGACGGAAGAAAATAAGAGGAGGAAGGGGAAGGAAGAGAAAGGGAAGGAAGAAGAGGAGAAAGAGAGCAAGGAGAGAAGAGGAGGAAGAGAGGAAGAGGGAGGAAGAGAAGAGGAGGAAGTGAGAGAGGGGTAGGAGAACCAGACACACACACACACACACACACACACACACACACACACCGGAAACATCAACTCGTGGGTCATCTCATACATTATCATTAACTTATTTATTCCTTCCATCTTATCACAAACTTTATTTCGTTATCAGAATATATTTCTTACCCTGATATTATTTATTGATTTTAATTCGGCCAATTTTCTTCACCGTTTAAGCTTTTTTCGAAAGTTTATTCAATTTAAAGTTTTATATTTTTCTTGGGGTAAATTTGGGAAGTGAAAGTTTTTTATCAAAGTTTTTCACTACTTTTTTTATTTACAGGAAGGATTTTTTTACATTGTTTTTATATGTTTTCAAAACAACCACACACACACAACACACACACACACACACACACACACACACACACACACACACACACACACACACACACGCCATTATCTTTAACATACCTGTCAATAAACAGATAATTTCCTCCTCTCATCTTAACACAATATTATCGACCATTTGGAGTCGCCATTTACAGCCAGTACGAATTAGAGTACGTACCTATTATCATTACCACTACTATTATTACTACCACCACTATTGTTGTTGGCGGTGGTGGTGGCGGTTGTATTATTATTATTATTATTATTAGTATTATTATTATTATTATTATTATTATTATTATCATTACCGCCAGACTGGAGGTCACGCCCCGATAACCTTATTAACTAAGCCTTAACTATTGTTCGGGCAACTTGTAGAGCCACTGTAACTAATACCAATTACAGGTAACTCAATCATACCTGTCTGAGAGAAGGAAGGAAGGAAGGAAGGAAGGAAGGAAGGAAGGAAGAGAGAGAAAGAAGAGAGAAAGAAAGGATGGATAGTGGATGGAGAGGGGGAGGGGATAAGGGAAAAGATGTAGTGATAATGGAGAGAGAGAGAGAGAGAGAGAGAGAGAGAGAGAGAGAGAGAGAGAGAGAGAGAGAGAGAGAGAGAGAGAGAGAGAGAGATTGGCATTGCTCAGAGAGAGAGAAACTATCTCCCTCCTCCAACTATCGACCAGGGAACCATCACTATCTCCTTGAGAGGGTTAACGAGGCGGCCTGGGGTGGTTGGGTGGCTTGTCTGATCGTTAACTGGGTGGCTCCTTCTCTCAGTATTACACCGTGTAACACCCACCTACCTGTTCGGCCCCATTTGCATACACTCAACAGGGCCCCCATTCTGCAGGCTCTCAAACCCAATTTCATAACCAATTTAAATTTTATTTATTTTTTTTTAGAAATGGTTGATTTAGAAGCCCGATTTCAGAGGTGGTGATTGTGCTGAGCCAATTTGAAGCCCTATTTTATGATGTGAGTTTCTTGTAACGCCCCATTGCAAGCCCTATTTTAAAGATAGATGCAAATAATAGCCAATTTCAATCCTTCTGCGTACAGACTAACATAAGACCCTATTTTGAAGATGGAGTTTCGATTAGCAACACTATTTAAGGCTGTTCTAAAGCAGGAGATTATGTTAATAGCCAATTTCAAATGCTATTTAACCAAGAGATGAAAATGGGTGAGTGGGGAGGAGGGAGGGAAGGGGGAGGAGGAAGGGAAGGGGGGAGGGGGAGGGGTGAAGGGGAGGGAGTGAAGGGGAGGGAGTGAAGGGGAGGGAGGGAGGAAGGGGGAGGGAGGAGGGAGGAAGGGAGAGGGAGGGAGTGAAGGGGGAGGGAGGGGTGAAGGGGAGGGAGGGAGGGAAGGGAGGGAGGGAGGAAGGGGAGGGAGGGGTGAAGGGGGAGGGAGGGGTGAAGGGGGAGGGAGGGAGTGAAGGGGGGA
>NW_024729261.1:115000-139843 GCF_018991925.1 Homarus americanus
AGGAGAGGAGGAGGAGGTGGAGGAGGAGGAGGAGGGAGGGAGGAGGAGGGGTGAGGAGGGAGGGAGGGTGAGGGGAGGGAGGGGAGGGGAGGGAGGAGGGAGGGGAGGGAGGAGGAGGAGGGAGGAGGAGGAGGGAGGGGGGGGAGGGGAGGGGAGGAGGCAGGAGGGTGGGGAGCAGGAGAGGAGGGAGGAGGAGGAGGAGGGTGGGGGAGAGGAGGAGGAGGAGGGTGAGGAGAGGAGGGGAGGAGGGAGGGGGAGGGTGAGGAGGAGGAGGAGGGAGGAGGAGGAGGAGGAGGAGAGGAGGGGGAGGAGGAAGAGGGAGGGGGGAGGGAGGAGAGAGGAGGGAGGAGGAGAGGTGAGGAGGAGGAGGAGGAGGAGGGAGGAGGAGGAGGAGGAGGTGAGGAGGAGGAGGGAGGAGAGGAGGGTGAGGAGGAGGAGGAGGAGAGGAGGAAGAGGGAGGGTGAGGGAGGAGAACAGGAGGGTGAGGAGGGGAAGAGTTGGGAGGAGGAGGAAGAAGAGGGTGAGGAGGAGGAAGAGGAGGAGAGGAGGAGGGTGGAGAGCAGGGAGGGTGAGGAGGGAGGAGGAGGAGGGAGAGGAGGAGGAGGAGGAGGAGGAGGAGGAGGAGGAGGAGGAGGGGAGGAGCAGGGAGGAGGAGAGGAGAGAAGAGGGAGGAGGAGAGGAAGGAGGGAGGAGGAGGAGGAGGGTGAGGAGGAGGAAGAGGAGGGTGAGGGAGGAGGAAGAGGGAGGGGTGAGGAGGAAGAAGAGGAGGGTGATGAGGGAGGAAGAGGAGGGTGAGGGAGCAGGAGGAGGAGGGGAGGAGGGGAGGGAGGAGGAGGAGGAGGAGGAGGGAGGAGGAGGAGGGAGAGAGGAGGAGGAGGAGGGGAGGGAGGAGGAGGAGGAGAGGAGAGGGAGGGAGGGAGGAGGAAGAGAGAGGGAGGAGGAGGGAGGAGGGAGGGGTGAGGGAAGAGGAGGGTGAGGAGCAGGAGGAGAGGGTGAGGGAGAGGAGGAAGAGAGGGAGGAGGGAGGGAGGGTAGGGGAGGAGGAGGAAGATGAGGGTGAGGGAGGAGGAAGAGGAGGGGGAGGAGGAGGAAGAGGAGGAGGGGAGGAGGAAGAGGAGGGGAGGGAGGGAGGAGGAGGGAGGGTGAGGAGGAGGAAGAGGAGGGTGAGGGAGGGAGGAAGAGGAGGTGGGAGGGAGGAAGAGGAGGTGAGGGAGGAGGAAGAGGAGAGGGTGAGGGAGGAGGAAGAGGAGGAGGAGGAGGAGGGTGAGGAGCAGGAGGGTGAGGAGCAGGAGGGGTGAGGAGCAGGAGGAGGAGGAGGAGGGTGAGGAGGAAGAGGAGGTGAGGAGCAGGAGGAGGAGGAGAGGAGGAGGAGAGGAGGAGGAGGCTTTTACCAGCAAGTGACAGACGCAGCTCCTTCCATTAAACGATCATTATTATGCCTCCATGCACTGTGCTAGGAGGAAGGAGGAGGAGGGAGGGAGGGGGGAAGAGGAGGAAGAGGGGTAAGAGGATGAGGAGAAGAAGGAGGAGGAATGAGGAGAAGGGGGAGGGAAGAGGAGAGAGGAAGGATAATATTAATGTTAGTATTAGGACAAGCTGGAGGAGGAAGGAGGAGGGAAAGGGAAGAAGAGAAGAAGGAGGAACAGAAGGAAGAGGATGGAAGGAGACGAAGCAGGAGGAGGAAGAAGAGTTGGGGTAAAAGTAGGAGGAATAGAAGGAAGGAAGAACAGGAGGAAGAAGAAGAAGACATCATCCCATCACCTCCTCTCCCCATCATCTCACTGTCCCATTATTCTCCCCTTCATAATTAATTACTCACCTCCATCTAATTACCTCCCTCCCCCTTTTCTTAATTACCTCAGTCGGCTCTTAATTAACACACCTATAGTTCTTCTTATTAAATTAATCCTACCCTCTCTCATAATTAAATAGCTTACGTGTTTCTGAAGTAATTATCAATATTTAATCGACTATTTAATCAATATTCCCCTTAATTAATCAAACTTAAAACAATATTAATTACAGGTCTTAATAAATATACCTCTTTCATTAATTAATCAACCTTACTATCTATTTTACGTGTAATTGAGAGAGAGAGAGAGAGAGAGAGAGAGAGAGAGAGAGAGAGAGAGAGAGAGAGAGAGAGAGAGAGAGAGAGAGAGACGTACATATCACCTGGGGATTAAAAGGACATAATTACCTCACATGAATATCTCACACACACACATTAATATCTCTGCCATTATCCCTTCACCCATCAACCATTAATATCTCTACCATTATCCCTTCACCCATTCAACCATTAATATCTCTACCATTATCCCTTCACCCATCAACCATTAATATCTCTACCATTATCCCTTCACCCATTCAACCATTAATATCTCTACCATTATCCCTTCACCCATCAACCATTAATATCTCTGCCATTATCCCTTCACCCATCAACCATTAATATCTCTGCCATTATCCCTTCACCCATCAACCATTAATATCTCTACCATTATCCCTTCACCCATCAACCATTAATATCTCAGCCATTATCCCTTCACCCATCAACCATTAATATCTCTGCCATTATCCCTTCACCCATCAACCATTAATATCTCTGCCATTATCCCTTCACCCATCAACCATTAATATCTCTACCATTATCCCTTCGCCCATCAACCATTAATATCTCTACCATTATCCCTTCACCCATCAACCATTAATATCTCTGCCATTATCCCTTCACCCATCAACCATTAATATCTCTACCATTATCCCTTCACCCATTCAACCATTAATATCTCTACCATTATCCCTTCACCCATCAACCATTAATATCTCTACCATTATCCCTTCACCCATTCAACCATTAATATCTCTACCATTATCCCTTCACCCATCAACCATTAATATCTCTGCCATTATCCCTTCACCCATCAACCATTAATATCTCTGCCATTATCCCTTCACCCATCAACCATTAATATCTCTACCATTATCCCTTCACCCATCAACCATTAATATCTCTGCCATTATCCCTTCACCCATCAACCATTAATATCTCTGCCATTATCCCTTCACCCATCAACCATTAATATCTCTGCCATTATCCCTTCACCCATCAACCATTAATATCTCTACCATTATCCCTTCGCCCATCAACCATTAATATCTCTACCATTATCCCTTCACCCATCAACCATTAATATCTCTGCCATTATCCCTTCACCCATCAACCATTAATATCTCTACCATTATCCCTTCACCCATTCAACCATTAATATCTCTGCCATTATCCCTTCACCCATCAACCATTAATATCTCTGCCATTATCCCTTCACCCATCAACCATTAATATCTCTGCCATTATCCCTTTGCCCCAAATTACATACCAAAGCATCTCAATTTTCACTAATTAGATCCATTAGAACCATTAACAAAATCATATGTGTTTCCTGGCTTCCTAATGACCCTTTTAATGATTTTCTATAAATAAAACCGTAATTAGCTGGTATGTCCAATGCACAGGTGGACAATTAATTAAAAAAGTAACTTGTAAATGGAATTATATGTTCAGTCATCATTGTTATTGTCATCATCATCAGTACTACAATTATTATTAGTAGTAGTAGTATTAGTAGTAGTATTATAATAGTATTAGTACAGTTCTAGTAGTAGTAGAGTAGTAGACTAAGCACAAAGAAAATGTGGCAGCAATGAAAAGATTGACATCGTGGCAGAATGGGGCCCTTGATGATCTATGTGAAGCAAGAACACTGCAGGAGAGACTAAAATTTACTGGAGACGGAAAGCAAAAAACCGAGGATGTTTCAAGAAAGTTTGGAAACATGATGCGTGTGGGAAAAGTGTCTTTGGCGGTAAGATCTCTCACAGAGGAATCTTCCGGTGGGGTTCGGCCAATAAACAGAGACATTAAAACAACTGAAAGAAAAACATCCCCCTGCAAGTGAAGACAAAGGCATCAGGTTCCAGGGTGCCTATATCCCACCAAATGCTGTCCTGATCGAGAAAATATCAGGAGGGATGGTGTGGAAAAAGGCACTGAAGACTCGAGGAGGTGCCGGCCCTTCAGGTCTGGATGCAAACGGTTGGAGAGTCATCCTCAGCACAAACAAGTTTGGCCCCGTAGCAAGTGATCTCTGCATTGCCATTGCCGTCCTTGCAAGAAAGTTGGCATCCTCGTGCTGCCAACACCTCCATGCTCTGACGGCCTGCCGCCTCATTCCCCTGGATAAGAATCCAGGATGTAGGCCTATAGGGGTGGGGGAAGTGTTGAGGCGGATCATCGGAAAATGCATAATGGAGGTGGTAAAGGATGATGTCAGGGCAGCGGCAGGGAACCTGCAAGTTTGTGCTGGCCACCAGGCTGGAGGGGAAGCCGCCATTCACGCCATGAGAACGATATTTGAGCAGCGTGATTGTGAGGTCGTTCTCCTGGTGGACACTTCAAACGCATTCAACATACTTAACCGCAAGGCCGCATTGCACAACATCAAGATCAAGTGTCCAAGCTTTGCAATGTATGTTAAAAACTCCTATAGGAATCCATCAGACCTCTATATAGTAAACAACAAGGCTCTACAAGGTGATACCATCATACAGTCAACCGAAGGAACAACGCAGGGAGACCCTGTTGCAATGGCAATGTACGCAATAGGCCTATCCGTGCTCCAACACACAATAAAATTTTAAACAACTGAGGCCAAGCAAGTGGCGTACACTGATGACCATACAGGAGCAGGAAAAGTGGAGGACATCAAAAAGTGGTGGGACCTGGAAACATCACGAGGCCCACAAATAGGGTACCAACCAAACGCCAGCAAGTCCTCCCTCATTGTGAAGCCAGAACAATATGAACGGGCAATGGAGATGTTCGCTGGAAGTGAGGTCAAAATAACAAAGGATGGCCAAAGACACCTAGGCGCACTAATCGGCACGACGGACTTCAAGACCGAGTACATAACGGAAAAGGTGAATGAGTGGGTTAGGGAAATCCAAGCTCTGTATGAGATTGCTAGCACAGAGCCACATGCGGCTTTTGCGGCATTCACCCATGGAGTCAAGCATCGCTGGAACTGCCTGATGCGAACTATCCCTGATATTGGACCCCTCCTCCACCCTCTGGGAGAAGCTATCAGCGTCAATTTCATTCCCAAATTAGTGAAACATTCTCACTTAACCCCAGCAGAAAGATCACTTCTTGCACTACCACCGAGACTGGGAGGAATGGGATTGACCAATCCAAAGGAGATTGCTGCCACCGAACATCAAAACTCAGTTAAGCTCACGGCAGCCCTCACGGACCACATAATAGCTCAGAACGCAACAGGTGAGGTGGATACCAGTGAAGTAAACAAGATTAGAAGGTCCATTATGACAGAACGACAGCACTGCCAAAGTGATAAGTTGCAGCAACTGTTACTGCAAGTACCTGAGAATTTGAAGAAAAAAAGTAGCTATAGCACAGGAGGTGGGCGCCTCGAACTGGTTAACTACATTACCGATAAGGGCAAATGGTATCAGTCTTAATAAACAAGAATTTACAGATGCCAATGCTCTAAGGTACGGTAGGCAAGTAGAAGGTTTGCCCTCCCAATGCGTGTGTGGCTCTTCCTATGACGTCGATCACGCCATTTGTGCAAGAAAAGGGGCTTCATATGCATGAGGCATGACGAAGTAAGGGATCTCACAGCAAATATGTTGAAGAAAATCTGACGTGATGTCAGGGTAGAACCGACCCTCCTTCCATTGGACGGTGAGATTTTCTAACATAGGACTTCAAACACATCCAACGTCAGTGCTTGAGGATTCCGGACGCGGGGACAGCGAGCCTTCTTCGACATCAGGATTTTTTATCCCATGGCCACATGTCACCATAACTTAGCTCTCGATGCTGCACACAGGAGGAACGAGAACGACAAGATAAGGGCATACGGGGAAAGAATTCAGAACGTTGATCAAGGCAGCTTCACTCCTCTAGTGTTCACAACCTCTGGTGGGATGGCACCAAGTGCAAGATGCTTCTACGCCAGACTCGCGGAGGTGCTATCCGAACAGAAGCAGCAGCCCAGAAGTTATGTTACAGCATGGATGAGATGTCGACTGTCTTTCTCTCTCCTTAGGTCGACTTTGCTCTGCCTCAGGGGAACGAGAGCATCGGCCCCAAAGCCAACAACAGATGCAAATATTGACTATGAGGCAACAGTCACTGAATGCCACATAGATCTGCGGCTTAACTAACTCAACACAGCCAGGGTAGCTACTTATGTATTAGGATATTTAATTTTAAGGTAATAAAATGGCGGCGAAGGTGTGGCTATTGTAGGATAGTAGTATAGTAGGAGTAGTGTCCTTGGTCCTACCATTCCCACTTACCATAACAGCTGCCATTATTTTAGCTACCATAAAAGTTACCCATTACTTTAGCTATTATTGTTAATTTTGTTAAATCTTTTATTTATCATTATTTCGTTTTTCTTTTATTTTCCTCCCTTTCAGTTACTATTCATTAAATCTTCCTTCGTTTATTGTTCTCTGTCTCTCATTCATAACACCCAATTATCTCTCTATGTCTCTTCCTGTTGGCTTATTCCCGTTTACTGTTGTGTTTCTCTCCCTTACATCTATTTTAACGCCTGTCCGCCTTTACCACAATGGCGTACGGGTTTTTATGGCGTCATATTGTGGTGTAAGTGTCAAGGTGGCGGCTCTCTCTCTCTCTCTCTCTCTCTCTCTCTCTCTCTCTCTCTCTCTCTCTCTCTCTCTCTCTCCTTCTTACAGATCAAGTTACGAGGAAAATTACGAACCTTAGAGAATCCATCTTACTGTAGGAACTTAAGTGAGTCAGATACATTATTATATTTTCACTTACGATAAAAAAATAACGTAAAATCCTTTGAGAATCCATCCATTTGTCGTAACTTAATTGAAATATTCTGACACTCGTATTTACACTTACGACAAAAAAACTGAAGGTGTGTGTGTGTGTGTGTGTGTGTGTGTGTGTGTGTGTGTGTGTGTGTGTCACTCTCGGTAGCCTCTCGCCTCTCACAACATCTGACAACTCCTCCAATCTTATCTCTCCCTCCCTCACACCTCTCCTCCTCCTCCTCCTCCCCCATATCTTCCCACCTTCTTCCAATATCTCCCTCTTCCTCCCCCTCCTCCACCAACACCTCCCCTCTTCCCCCACCTCTCACCTCCCTCACCGCCGCTTTCCAGGTAGACAACACACCTGGTGAAGATCTCGAACCTACTTCATCGATCTCCCCTCCTTGAAATGGGTGCGAGTGAGTAGTCAGAATGCCATCATGCCACCACGGTACAGTACCAAGGTGCCACCACGCTACAGTGCCAACCTTTCCACAGTGACACCGTTCAATCTAGGTATACAGTGCCACTTTAGCATCTTATCAAAGTGCCACTATGCCAATGCCAGAGTCAGAGTGGCACATGCCAATACAAGTGCCAGGGTGTCAATATAAGTGCCACAGTGTCAATATAAGTGCCAGTGCCAATATAAGTGCCACAGTGCCAATATAAGTGCCACAGTGTCAATATAAGTGCCACTGCCAATATAAGTGCCACAGTGCCAATACAAGTGCCAGGGTGTCAATTAAGTGCCACAGTGCCAATATAAGTGCCACAGAGCAAATATAAGTGCCACAGTGCTAATATAAGTGCCACAGTGCCAATATAAGTGCCACAGTGTCAATATAAGTGCCACTGCCATAAGTGCCACAGCAGCATATAAGTGCCACAGGCCAATATAAGTTCCAGTGCCAATATATGCCACAGTGCCAATATAAGTGCCACAGTGCCAATATATGCCACAGTGTCAATATAAGTTCCACAGTTAAATAAGTGCCACAGTGCCAATATAAGTGCCACAGTGCAAAGCAATATATGCCACAGTGCCACTATAAGTGCCACAGTGTTAATATAAGTTCCACAGTGCCAATATAAGTGCCACAGTGTCAATATAAGTGCCACAGTGTGTCAATATAAGTTCCAATATGCCAACATAAGTGCCACAGAGCAAATATATGCCACAGTGCTAATATATGCCACAGTGCCAATATAATGCAACAGTGCTAATATATGCCACAGTGTCAATATATGCCACTGCCAATATAAGTGCTACAATTATCAATATAAATGCCACAGTGCCAATATAAATTAACACGATTGCCAATATAAGTGCCACAGTTTCAATATAGTACAATTTACAAATATAAGTGCCCACCTGGTAATAATATAAGTGCCACAGAGCAAATATAAGTGCCACAGTGCTAATATAAGTGCCACAGTGCCAATATAAGTGCCACAGTGTCAATCTAATGCCACAGTGTCAATATAAGTGCCACAGTGTCAATATAAGTGCCACAGTGTCAATATAAGTGCCACAGTGTCAATATAATGCCACAGTGCCAATATAAGTGCCACAGTTTCAATATAATGCCACAGTGCCAATATAAGTGCCACAGTGTCAATATAAGTGCCACAGTGCCAACTATCCACGCCACAAGACTGAAGAACTATGTATTCGATTATCATCTCTTATTAGGCACAACAAAAATCATAACATTGCTACATTTAAAATTTAATTTAAAAAAAATAAAAAAAAATGCCACACGACAATATAATAACTTAACTTTGTAAATGATAAAAAAAAATATTAAATAATTATTAATTTTTCCACATTAAAAAATATAGTTAGCTTTGTCGTATCTAAAGAAAATGTTGTACAAAATATTTTACCGCGGATGAAATAAGTTGAGAAAATAATTATAATTCTTTCGTGAAAAAAAAGAAGAATTAAGAAATGGAATTTAGTTTTAATTCATTCGGTGTAATTAATTAAAGTCTTGAGGATAACTTTCTAATTAATTCATTATTTTGTATTTATTTATTTTTTTTACAGCATTTACGAAAGACTTACACAGAATAATCTCTCTCTCTCTCTCTCTCTACATCCATTTATCTATCTATCTCCATCCATCTATATATCCATTTATCTATCTACTATCTATCTAGCTATCCACCCATCCCTCATTCACTCCTTCCTCCCTCCCTTCAACTATCTATCTATCCATCCATCTATCTATCCACACACTTTCCCCAACCAAGGATTTATACCTGAAGAAATTCCTACCAGAAGAGCGATATAATTCTATAAGGGTAATTTAGAACCCATTCCCTCACCCCACTTCCCATCTCCTCACCCCTCTCTACCCCTCCCCTCACCCGTCTCTACCCCTCTCCACTCCCCATCTTTCTTCACTGCCCCCCCTCTCCTCCCCCCCCCCCCCCTCCTCCTCACCCCCTAGCTTGTATCAAAGGCCCGTAGGATCAACTTATCACAGGATGTCAGACTCCGGCCCCTCCTACTGTCACCAGGGAGTCCTTCTGGCTGGTTTACGAAGGACTTTATTGCAGGGCGTCCTATTGGTTGGTCTGTGAAGGATTTTATTTAAGAGAATCCTATTGGCTGGTTTGCGAAGGATTTTATTTAAGGGTGTCCTATTGGTTAACAAAGGATATTTAAGGAAGTCCAATTGGAAGGCTTATGTCTCCTGACCTCTGACCTTTGACCTTTCCTAATTGGGTTATTAAATTACTCTAATGACCCAAAATATTGACCCATTAAACATGATGGTTAGGAACAGTTGTCAATATCTTAAAGTATATATGAGTTATGGATGAACAAACAGACACACAGACGAACCCTCAACAATGCCATGGTGAGCAAATGGGAGCGCCTGACGTTTACCTACAGCTCACAATGGAGAGTTAATGGAGGGTTCGCCAGGCTTACGTTCGCCTGCCTGCTTCTGTCTATGTGATAGTGCTTTTGTGTTAATGGGTTGAGATACTCTTTACACACACACACACACACACACACACACACACACACACACACACACACACACACACACACACACACACACACACACACACACACACACACTACTACTACTACTTTGCTGTTACTCGGAATCGAGTATGACGATCATCCAGCTATGATACAATGATATGAGTTATTAAGGATGTCACCTTCATCGGTGAGTTTTGAGGTGACTAAAGAGGCCGATACGGGACCCGCAGAGTCGTTCACAGATGTTGCACATCCTTGACCACCGAAGGGTCAAGACGTACCTGGCGCTCCTCTCGGAGCAGCCAGGTCAACTGTTAAGTTGGCCCATACCAACCCCCTCCCCTGAACCCTCCTCCCCACCGGAATATCAACAAGTTCTCGCCAGAAGTTACAATTTCATTTAGGAAAGGAACGGAACCAGTGTTAAACAGAGGTGAACAGTGGTGTACAGTGCTTAAGTCAGTGAGAACAACTCAACAGTAACAGTCGTACCCAAGTTAACCTTCACACAGTGAGGTCCCAGGTACCCAGTGATAACGGCCCGCGAGACCCAACAACAACCAGCGATGTGTTAATCCGTCTACGATAGGAAGGCCTAAGACCAAACCTCACTCATATAACACCATCTGTGAGGGAATTACTACACCACATGTCCCTCATAACACCATATGTGAGGGAATTACTACACCACGTCAGGCCCCTCATAACACCATCTGTGAGGGAATTACTACACCACATGTCCCTCATCACACCATCTGTGAGGGAACTACTACACCACGTGATGCCCCTCATAACACCATCTGTGAGGGAGTTACTACACCACGTGAGGCCCCTCATAACACCATCTGTGAGGTAATTACTACACCACGTAAGGTCCCTCATAACACCATCTGTGAGGGAATTACTACACCACGTGAGGCCCCTCATAACACCATCTGCGAGGGAATTACTACACCACGCCAGGTCCCTCATAACACAATCTGAGGGAACTACTACACCACGTGAGTTCCTCCTAACACCATCTGGGAGGGAGTTACTACACTACGAGTTTGCTGTTCAACACCTACATTAATCTGTATGTTCACTGTATGTTCCTTTACCTTTCTCTAATGAAGGCTTTTGTTAAACCACCAATGTATGTAATAAGTCATTTATGTCCAATGTATATTTTCAGCCTTCGGGCTGCAGAATTTTTTCAATAAACCGTTAATTATTATTATTATTATTATTATCTAGTGTGGGAGGGGTGGTGGCAGCGTCTTTCCGGCGTTGGCGCTTCTCTGCCTCGGTTTGCAGTCAGGCTAACTTTAAAGTATTGACACCTTCTCGTGTGGTGCTCCTCCAAGCGTTACCGGTGTGGAGTAATCGACTCCAAGGTGAGGGGGTCGATTTGGCACTTTTTCAGGTTTGTCTTAAGACTATCCTTATACCTGTTCAATTGACCGCCGGCGTTACATCTACTATTCGTTAGGTTCACCCACCCACCTACACACACACCACCGAAGGGTCAAGACGTACCTGGTGCTCCTCTCGGAGCAGCCAGGTCAACTGTTAAGTTGGCCCATACCAACCCCCTCCCCTGAACCCTCCTCCCCACCGGAATATCAACAAGTTCTCGCCAGAAGTTACAATTTCATTTAGGAAAGGAACGGAACCAGTGTTAAACAGAGGTGAACAGTGGTGAACAGTGCTTAAGTCAGTGAGAACAACTCAACAGTAACAGTCGTACCCAAGTTAACCTTCACACAGTGAGGTCCCAGGTACCCAGTGATAACGGACCGTGAGACCCAACAACAACCAGCGATGTGTTAATCCGTCTACGATAGGAAGGCCTGGGACCAAACCTCACTCATATAACACCATCTGTGAGGGAATTACTACACCACATGTCCCTCATAACACCATATGTGAGGGAATTATTACACCACGTCAAGTCCCTCATCACACCATCTGTGAGGGAATTACTACACCACGTGAGGACCCTCATAGCACCATCTGTGAAGGAATTACTACACCACGTGAGGCCCCCTCATAACACCATCTGTGAGGGAATTACTACACCATGTCAGGTCCCTAATAACACCATCTGTGAGGGAATTACTACACCACGTGAGGCCCCTCATAACACCATCTGTGAGGGAATTACACCATGTGAGGTCCCCCATAACACCATCTGTGAGGGAATTACTACACCACGTGGTCCCTCATAACACCATCTGCGAGGGAATTTCTACACCACGTCAGGTCCCTCATAACACCATCTGTGGGAACCACTACATCACGTGAGGTCCCTCCTAACACCATCTGTGAGGGAATTACTACACCACGTGGTCCCTCATAACACCATCTGCGAGGGAATTACTACACCACGTCAGGTCCCTCATAACACCATCTGTGGGAACCACTACATCACGTGAGGTCCCTCCTAACACCATCTGGGAGGGAGTTACTACACTACGTGAGGCCCCTCATAACACCATCTGTGAGGGAACTACTACACCACGAGGTCCCTCATAACACCATCTGGGAGGAGTTACTAACCCTACATGTTTGCTGTTCAACACCTACATTAATCTGTATGTTCACTGTATGTTCACCTTCTAATGAAGGCTTTTGTTAAACCACCAATGTATGTAATAAGTCATTTATGTCCAATGTATATTTTCAGCCTTCGCTGCAGAATTTTTCAATAAACCGTTAATTATATATTATATATATTATTACACACGTTAGGTCCACCCACCCACCCACCCACCCACACGTTTTGCTTGTTTGCTTTCCTCCCTCCCTTTCCCATTCCCTCTTTTCTCACTCCTGACTGTCACATCCCTCCAGACTCCCCCCCTCTCTCTCTCTCCTTTATCATCATTCCTTACTCCCAATCCTTCCCTCTCTACTCTTCCTCCGTCTCCCACCCTTCTTCCTCTTCTCCGTCTCCCTACTTCCTCCATTCTCCGCTTACTCCTCCTCCTCTCCTCTCTCACTAACGCCACATTCACTCTCATTAACTCTTGACAATTCTTTATATTCATTTATGTCTCGTATTTTCTCTTCATTTCTTCAATAATTTTACCTTTACATTTTCTTTTTCGTTCCCTATTCCGTTATTTAGTCTCGTTCTGTAATTATTCCTTCCTCGTTAATTATCTCGTTGTATTCCTCCTATTCGTTATGGTGTTATGTTACTTTCTTTGTCTCTCTCTTCTCTCTCTCACGCCATTTTTCTTCAAATTTCACTATCTCATTATTCATTTTCTCCCTCACCCCCCTCTCCCCGTGACTCCCTCTCCCCGTTATTCTTTCTCCCCGTGACTCTCCTTCTCCCCTCGTTACTCTTCTCCCTGTGACTCCGCCTTCTCCCCGTGACTCTCCTTCTCCCCGGGATTCTCTCTCTGTCATCTCTCCTTCCCTGTTCACACACGTGGGGTGGTACAGGTTGTTGGGGACAGATACAACATGTTTTATACCTGTCCTAAACACTTTCAAACATGTCTCGCCATCTGTCAACAAACACACGTGACCACTGACCAACCAAAACTAATTTTACAGGTTACAGGTTAAATGATTCTCTGCCTTCTTTGACCTGTTATGACCTGTTTTAATTACAGGTCGGATGGCTACACATGCCTCTTCCACTTGACCTTTTTTGACCTGTAGTCCTGACCTGTATCAAAGTTTATTGGTCCGATTCTACCCCCCAAAGGTCCACCCACTCCAAGATTTTCCTCCACCCCCTTCCAAACCTTTTTCCTCCTCCCTCCAAACTGCATAACAACATCCCACATCTGAAACAAAACATTTTAAAACACAAATCACGAAACAAATTATCTCTACTTTTTCTACTTATTTATGAATTAAACAAGTAAATCAAAGCGATAAAGAAAATGAAGGAATACTAAAAAACATGAGATAAATAAGAGACAAGTGTGGATAAAGAAAGTAATAGATAATAACTAATAAGTAGAAATACCAACACCTTTTTTTTCACATAAATAAAATTAATCTTAAATTTTACATTTTGTTTTAATGTGTGTGTGTGTGTGTGTGTGTGTGTGTGTGTGTGTGTGTGTGGAGGTGAGGGAGGGATGGAGGAGGAGGGGATGGAGGAGGAGGGGATGGAGGAGGAGGGGATGGAGGAGTGAGGGGGATGAGGGAGTGAGAGGGAGTATTAGGTAGTGTAGGGAGTGAAAGAGAAGGAGAGGAAGGGGCGTTAGTGAATGCCAACGTGAGAAAGAGGGTGTGTGTGAGGGAGTATGAGGGAGATAGGTAAACAAGAGTCGCCAACACACTGGATTAAAGAGTCCACGTGTGAGGTGAGGTAACATGTAGTAGTAGTAGTAGTAGTAGTAGTAGTAGTGATGTCACCTTACCTCTATGATGTCACTTGATGCCCGTCCAGTACCTCCCGAGGCTAACTCCTGCATACCGCCCCCCCACCACCCACCACCGCTCTATACCACGTGTTGGCAGCTACCACCACCGCCCACCAACACACCCACCACCACCACAACAACACACACACCTCCCCCAAGCTACCCTCAATCACCTTCGCTAGCCACAAGGGGGGGGGGTTAAGGCGCCTCGCAATCACCGAGTTGTGGACGATAATAACGCCATTTTGCAAGTCCCGGGAGATGTTTCAGCGAGAGTTGAGTGAGATGGAGGTGTGGTATACCTCTCCCGCACCTTCCCACAGTGGCTAAGGTTGCCACACTACTGACTAGAGGCACTACGGCGTCGTCTGCTAGGGGGGCTGGAGGCAGTGCGAGGCGAGAGCGGCCATGCGCACTGAGGCACCAACAACACTGCGTTGCCACCCTCCCCAACCAACAGCTGACGCCGATTACAATTTTCATCATCTCCTTCCTAACTTTCAATGACGTCACCTAACTTTTTTTTTACACCGAATGACGAAAACAAAAAGCCACCTCGACACTCTTACCAAAAAAAGAAAAACCAAATACCACCCCAAAATACCCAAAGACTTCCATACAATAGAGACATTTCCTATTTGTAATTTTCCCGGGAACTTCTTGGCGGCGGCGTTGGTGAACGATGGAAGAGGATGGCGGGCACCGTAGATTACACTCGCAAAAAACTAACACTTGACACTTAACAAAACACCCACGACACCCCCAACAAAAACACTCCTCGCTACACCCCGCCCCGCCCCAAAACACCTAATTAACTCCCTAAATTATCCTCGGGTCCCTTAAAGCTAAAACTGAACCCGAAAGCCACTCGTTAAGGGAGAGTTTAGGAGAGTTTAAAGAGAGGACGAGGGAACACAAGTGAGCATAGCCAGAGGGAAGCCTTAAGAGCTGAGTGAGTGTAAGGGAGGCGAGGAGGGAGGGAGGCGAGGAGGGAGAGGGAGGGAGGGGAGGGAGAGGAGGGAGAGGGAGGCGAGGAGAGGGAGGGAGGAGGAGAGGAGGGAGGGAGAGGCAGGAGAGGGAGAGGGAGGTGAGGGAGAGGGGAGGTGAGGGGAGAGGGGGAGGTGAGGGAGAGGGGGTGAGGAGGGAGGGAGGGAGGGTGGGGAGGGAGGGGAGGGAGGCGAGGGAGGAGGGAGAGGGAGGAGGGAGAGGGAGGCGAGGGAGGTGAGGGAGGGGAGGGAGGGTGGGGGAGAGGGAGGTGAGGGTGAGGGAGAGGGAGGGGGAGGGAGGGAGGGAGGGCAGTGAGTGAGGAGGAGGTGAGAGTAGTCACCATGGCTACCTTTATTGACACTGTCCTTGCTAGCTATGCACAACAGCTCCAGACCTATTCAAACGACCAAACTCATTGCCCTAAACAGCTCGCTATTCGCACGAGTACTCTTCCTTACTAGCTGACTATTTGCACATCTCTTGCCAACTTGCATAAACGCCCATTGCCCTTACTAACTAACCTAAGTTCATACTGTAACTCTTCCCTACGACCATCAATTGCCCTAACTACCTACTATCTACCTCATATAAGAGTTATTAATGTATTCTCTTTGTAGTCGACTTAAGAGAAATGTCATATATATATATTTTTTAATGTTAAAACTATAGGTACGCGATTGTGATCTCTCCTCTCTCTCTTTCTCTTCTCAGGTCTGAGACTATAAATCTCTCTCCCTGGTCCCTCAGGTCCACCACGAGACCAAATATGTGGGACTCTCCCTCACTTCCCACTCATCCCATCCCACCCTCCTCACCCCACTCCCTCAATCAATAAATGACTAAAAAATATAACCTCTCCTCTCCCTCACTCCCATCCCACACTCACCCTCCCCACTCTCTCCTAACTCTCACCCCTCTACTCTCCACTTCTCACTCCCACCTCCCCTCAGCCAGATCACGTGGTGCACCTGCCCCCCATGCTTCAGGCTACCTCCCCATAACAGTATGTTAGCTGTTTACTGCCATATGTTGTGTCTGTCTTTTGCCCCTATGGATGTGTATCTGTGTGTATGTTTGAAGTGTGTGTATCTGTGTGTACGTGTTTGTATGTGTAAGTGTGTGTGTTTGTGTGTGTGTGTGTGTGTGTGTGTGTGTGTGTGTGTGTGTACACGTGAAAGTCTGCCTGTCTATGTGTGTAAATCTGCGTCTATTCTCTCTAAGTCTGTCTGTGCAAGTCTGTCTTCCTGTCTGTGTACGTTTGTGTCTGCCTGTGTACGTGTCTGTCTGTGTACGTCTATATGTCTCCCTCTTTCTGAAATTCTCTGTCAGTCTATATGTCTGTCTGTAAAACTACAACACGAAAATTGAAAGAAATCCGACACGACAAATATTCAATCCTGATGAAAACTGAAATCCTGAATAAACCCGAGTTTCAGAGTGACCAACCCAGGCCTTCAGGATTAACTTTTGGCAGTGTGTGTGTGTAGGTATTTATATATGTGTGTACAGCATGTATGTATGTATGTATGTGTGTATACAGTACAGTATGTATGTATGGTACAGTGAAACCTCAATATAACGGAGATCTCTCTCTCCCTATAATCATTTAGATAGAAGTTTCACATCTAAGGGAACCCTCGATATAATGGTCATTTTCCTCTCACTACAGTCCGGTAAATATAGTTTCACTTTATGTATGAATGTATGTACATCCCAAACACCCACACACACACACACACACACACACACACACACACACACACACACACACACACACACAGGAAGTAACGTGAGGCAGGTAAAGTAAGGTGTTCACTCGAGCAAGGTGATCAAACAAGCTTGGCACAGGTGCTTCACGTGTTACCACCCTCCTCCTCCTGCTGGCTACTGATGATGATGGTGATGATGGTGATGATGATGATGATGATGATGATGATGGTGATGACAATGATGATAGCTGAACCGATACAAGACATTATAACAGACCTTCTCATTCTACTTATTATAGTGCGTCTTTTCTCACATTACACGGTCCCTGAAAATTGGTGGATGAGTGTGACAGACTTAGCCGCTCGAGCGAACAGCCGTCAGTCGAGGCGGGAAATATAACTGTGAACAACTTCAGATTTCAGTGATTCTGAACTTATAAAATGTTAGTTTTTCCATAATGTAGTTTTATTGATACGTAATTTGTCTTACTTGTGATAAACTTCCTACGTGCTCCTGTTTTAAATAATGAATGTATGTATCTTTATATAATTTAGCTAAATATCTTTCTCGTAGGAAACGGTCATCCCAACGATTATGAATAAACTCATTTAAAAATACATCATTACTTCAGGACATCGGACAGATTTGCAACAGCCAATCAGCTGTAACTCTTGAGGGGGGGGGGCGGGGCATCTTTTCTCAGCTATTATTATTATTATCTACCGCAAAAAAAAATATATATAAATATTTAAAAAAAAATATATATATAACAAAACTGAATGCAGTAAATAATTAAATAAATAAATAAAATAAATAAATAAAATCGCCTTCCTCCACCCCTTCAACTTGTCCGGATGATTCTCAAGGCTGCCGGGCATCGTATCCGGCAGTCTCCAGTATCCGGTACACGTCAGCACCGGTTAAATCTATATTTTCGCCAGGGTGAGGAGTGAAGGTTCCTGTGTAGTAATAATAATAATAATAATAATAATAATAATGATAATAAAAATAATAATAATACTGATGATGATGATGATAATAATAATTAGCCAGTAAATTCGTCAGTCAGTCAAGCAATCAACCAACCAAAGAACCACAACCACCATTCATGGAGCTCCCTGACGCAGCTCACATAAGATGGCTGACATGGATAACAAAAAACCCGGATCTCCTGATGTCCTGGTAACTCAGCTGACACGGATAATGACGTCACGTAAATTCAACTAATAATAGGTCGTTTTCTCGCCTAAAATTGACGTCATGTAAATTCAGCCAATAAGAGATTGTTTCCTTACTTAATAATGACGTCACGTAAATTCAGCCAATGAGAGGTCGTTTCCTCGCCTTGACCACCAGCACCTTGACGCTACGTAGGCGAATTTGTCCTCGTATTTAGTGGACTGAGAGAGAGAGAGAGAGAGAGAGAGAGAGAGAGAGAGAGAGAGAGAGAGAGAGAGACACATCATTCCATCAATTCTGTTTCTTCAATCATTCAACTCTACAACATTCATAACTTCTTTCGTATTTATCTCATTCATAAACTTTCTTCACTTCCCTCACAGTCGTTCCCTTTTCCTTTAAGTAAATGCTATTGTATCATCGTGTGTATCGTCCGATGTGAGTGACCGTGAAGGCCTATACGAGTTACAATAGGCCTACACCGCGTCTCTTATCTATAGGCTCCGTCTCCCCGCCCTTTTTTTAAGATGTCAGTTCCAAGATTCACGACCGGACCCCGAATCTCGAATCCCGAACCTCGAACCCTGAATACCGAATCTTGAACCCCGAATCTTGATATCCGAATCAGAAACCACGAAACCCAAACCTCGAATCCGAACCCGAACCCAAATCCAGAAAAAAGAGGAATCCTTTTCTACAAGAGGTTCCGGGGGTTCGCGGATTCACAGTTTCGCGGATTCAGCAGAGGGTGTTAAGAGAACAGAGACCCTTGACAGTGCCTGGAGGTCGATAGAGCGACTGGCGCTCAAGTACTTACCTACCCCCTCCCTCCCCCTCTCAAGTGGCGTCTAGGAATAAGGTCCCAGAGCCAGAGGGGTAGACAGTAGTGGTCATTATGGAGGCGTACACGAGGAGGGGAGACAAGAGGAAATCACCAATAATATGAAAATAAAAGGATATTAGGCCTATGGTTGCCGTCAAATATAGGCCTATGACCTTTAATAACAAGAAACACAAACGCCTGTGAGTCTAAACCACTTTCTCAACCCATTATACATCTTGTTAGTATAGTCATTAGAATAAACAATTGTTAATTTCTCAAGGGGTTGGATAAGTAATATGCATAATAATTGGCAACCTGGCAACTGCGCTTGGTAGTAGATGGTGTGGTGGGAGAGAGAGGTGGTGGAGGTAGGGGGTGAGGTGGGGTGGTGGTAGGGCAGTGGTAGGGGTGGGGTAGTGGTAGGGTGGGGCAGTGGTAGGGGTGGGGTGGGTGGTAGGGGTGGTGGTGCAGGGTGGCAGGCAGGTGGGGTGGTGGTAGGGGTAGGGGTGGGGTGGGTAGGGGTGGGGTGGGTAGGGATAGGGGTGGTGGTAGATGGGTGGTGGTAGGGGCGGGGTGGCGGTAGGGGATGGGGTGGGTGGGGTGGGGTGGTGGTAGGGTGAGGTGGCAGGAACTGTAGGGGTGGTGTAGGGAGTGGGGGTGGTAGGGAATGGGGTTAGTGGTAGGGGATGGGTGGTGGTAGGGTGGGGTGGTGATAGGGGATGGGTGGTGGTAGGGGTAGTAGGGGTGGGGTGTAGGGTGGGTGGGTGGTAGGGGTGGTGGTAGGGGTGAGTAGGGATGGGTGGTGGTGGGGTGGGGTGGTGGTAGGAGGTGGGGTGAGGGTGGCAGGAATTGGTAGGGGTGGTGGTAGGGGTGACTAAACTACAGACCGATCTCCCTCCTCGAAGTACCCTGAAAAATCCTAGAAAAAATCATCAATAACCGTCTGAGAAATCACCTGGAAACAACCAACAAAGTCAACTGCAGACAATTCGGGTTCAGGAAAGGGAAGTCCACCACAACAGCGATAGCCCTGGCATGTGAAAACATAGCCAGAGCCGCGGCGACTGGTAGACAATGTAATCTAACTCTCCGGGATGTAGCGAAGGCATTTGACAAAGTCTGGCACGACGGTCTAAAATATAAGATCCTCCAACTCGGACTTCCCATCAACATTGAAAAGTTGCTTTGCAACTTTCTTGAGGCAGAAATGCCAGGCTGAGGGTAGGACAACACACAGGAGAGACCTTCCCACTCATGAGTGGAGTCCCTCAGGGGAGCGTCCTCTCCCCCACCCTATATATTATCTACACAAGTGACACCCCGCCTCCCACTAGAATAGGTAACGAAGATATTATGTATGCAGATGACATCACTCAAATAACACCACATCAAGGAAAATCGCGAGCGTTACAGGTCGACAACACCAGGCGGGAATTAGAAAGGGTAAATAATTACGAAAAACAATGGAAAATGCAAACCAGTCTCCCGAAATTAGCAGTGGATACCCTTATGCAGAAGGAAAACCCACCCATCAGTAACCAATAATGCCCAGATAGAATACAAAAGCAGAGGGACCCTCCTGGGCCTGCATATATCCACGACAGGTTACTCCCATCATGTCCACAGCAGGAAGGAAAAAGCAAGAAGAGAGCTGAGAAAACTATACCGCTTTAAAGCGCTTCCTGAGAAAATAAAACCTGCCTGGTACAAACTTACCCAACAGTACCTTCATACTATGAGCACCACTCAAATATTAAATTACAGGTGGTCCAATATGAAGCCCTAAGATTCGTCACAGGTGAAAGATACCCTTCACCAGAACCACAGCCGAGATACATAGAGACCTGGGAATAAACCATCAACCAGCAGCGACACCCCTGGCCAGCAGAGTCTGGCAAAAAGAACGATCAGAGCAAGAACTCCTTCAAAGACTCCCACCAGATAACGACAACAACCATACATGGTTCCCAAAAAGTTACCAAATCTCAAAGTCCATTACCACCCCCGATCTACACGGCCAGGCTAGACAACCTCCCAGACCAGCATCCGCCAGTAGGGTCGGCAGAATATGAAATAAGGCCCTTAAAACACCCATATATGGGACAGGGTAGACTGTCTAGTGCCTGTACCGACAGACAATAACTAACCCATGACACAACCCTAACACACTATTAGCTAGCTAGGGCGGTCAGCCTGCCCTCTTACCTCCTCATAAATTTCTTCAATTTCCGAACTATATCTTCCTCCCCCACATCTAATCTCCTTTTCACCCCTCTACAAAAAAAAGAGGGAGGGAGGTGATGGAGGGAGGGAGGGAGGAGGGAGGAGGTGAAAGGTTAGGGAGGGAGGCGAGGAGGGAAGGAGGCGAGGAGGGAAGGAGGAGAAGGGAGGGAGGGAGGGAGTGAGGCAGGGAGGAAGGCGAGGATGGAGGGAGGGAGGCGAGGATAGAGGGAGGAGGGAGGAAGGAGGGAGGGGAGGTGGGTGGAAGGTTATGGAACAAGAATGGAGGATGGAGGGAGGGAGGAGGGAGGGGAGGAAGGAGGAGGAGGGAGGGAGGAGGAAGACAAGGGAGAAAGGGTGCAAGGCGATGGGGGAAGGAGGGATGATGGAGGAGGGGTGGAAGGTGATGAAGGGAGGATGAACGGGGGGTAGTATGCGATGGAGGGAGGGAGGCGAGGGACGGAGGGAGGGAGGAGGACGGAGGGAGGGAGGCGAGGGACGGAGGGAGGGAGGCGAGGAGCGGAGGAGGGGAGGCGAGGGATGGAGAGAGGGAGGCGAGGGATGGAGGAGGGAGGAGGCAGGATGGAGGGAGGGAGGAGGGAAATGAACGACGGAGAAGAGGAAATGGGGTGGGGAAGATGAAGGCTGAAGAAGGAAGAGGAGACAGGAAAAGTGGAATGGTAATAAACGGGGATTAAAACTGAGAGAAGGGGCAGGGGAGAAAGGGGGAATGGGGAAAAGAGGAAGAGGGGAGAGAAGGAGAGGAGGGGGGAGAGAGGGAGAAGAGGAGGAGAAGAGGGACGGAGAAATATAGAAAACGAAGGTTGGAAGAAATAGTGAGAATGAAGAGGAAGAGAGACAGTAAAGAGGAAGAGAGAGACAGAGAAGAGGAAGGAAGAGACAGATCAATATATAAGAGACAAGGAGCAGCATTATCAGACCCTCAAAGAACACACAGCCTGACCTGTATTGTCTACGTCATACATTGTTTATATACCTGCACTATATATATACATTGTCTACCTGTGTATTCTACGTAGTTTTTATACCTGCATCGTGTACATTGTTTATATACCTGCACTATCTGTTTGGACACCTGCACGATCTATATACATTGTTTATATACCTGTAATATCTTTGGGGATGTATATGTTAAACCCATACACACTAGTACGCCGATTTTACGTAATAAATAGCCATTTTACACGTCACAAATGGCTGAAGTCGGATCACACATCGATGAACGCAGGTAATAACATAAACAACAACTTGCTATTTATGTAATGAAACCTGGAGGATAGGAAGAACACGATAAATGATATAATTAAGCGGGAATTACAATTATTATTATTATTATTATTATTAAATCTACAATAAACCTCAAAGAACTCAACAACAACAACAATAATAATAATAATAATAATAATAATAACAATAATAATAATAACAATAAATAATAATAACAATAATAATATACTAATAATAATAATAATAATAATAATAATAAATAATAAATTAAATAATAATAATAACAATAATAATAATAATAATAATAATAATAATAATAATAATAATAATAATAACAATAATAATAATAATAATAATAATAATAATAATAATAATAATAATAATAATAATAATAAATAATAATAATAATAATAATAATAATAAATAATAATAATAATAATACAATAATAATAATAATAATAATAATAACAACAATAATAATAATAATAATAACAATAATAATAATAATAATAATAATAACAATAAGCTCAGAAAATGGCTACAGTTAAATACCTTTGCAATAAAGTGCCATTAAATGTAAATACTGTACCAACAAAGGCTCCATCCTCTACACCTTGACCCCACACCCCACAAACCAACTCCCTGCCCCCACACCATCCCGCCCCCACACCCCGCCCCCACACACCCCCCACACCCCCCCCCACACACCACCCTCCCTGCCCCCACACACCCTCCCTGCCCCCACACACCAACTCTGCCCCCACACACCACCCCCTGCCCCCACACACCACCCTCCCTGCCCCCCTACACACCGCCCCTCCCTGCCCCTACACACCACCCTCCCTGCCCCCACACACCGCCCCCTCCCCTGCCCCACACACCAACCCCTACCCCCACACACCACCCTGCCCCCACACACCAACCCCCTGCCCCCACACAACCCCCTGCCCCCACACAACCAACCCCCTCCCCGCCCCCACACAACCACCCCCGTCCCCCACACACCCCACCCAGCCCCCACACAACCACCCTCCCTGCCCCCACACAACACCCCTCCCAGCCCCCACACACCAACCCCCTGCCCCCACACACCACCCTCCCAGCCCCCACACACCACCCCCTGCCCCCACACACCACCCTCCCCCAGCCCCCACACCACCCTCCCTGCCCCCCACACAACCAACTCCCTGCCCCTACATACACCCCCTCCCCCACACACCACACCCCTCCCTGCCCCCCACACACCCACCCTCCCCCTGCCCCACACACACCACCATCCCCACCCCCACACACCAACCTCCCTGCCCCCACACACCACCCTCCCCTGCCCCACACACCAACCTCCTGCCCCCAAACACCACCCTCCCCTGCCCCCACACACCACCCCCCTGCCCCCCACACACCAACACCCTCCCCGTCCCCCCACACACCAACCTCCCTGCCCCCACACACCACCTCCCCTGCCCCTACACACACCACCCTCCTGCCCCCCACACCACCCTCCCCGCCCCCACACCAACCCCCCGCCCCACACACACCCAATCTCCCGCCCCCACACAACCACCCCCGCCCCCCACACACCACCCCTCCCCTGCCCCCACACACCAACCCCCGTCCCCCACACACCACCCCCCCCACACACCAACCCTCCCCCCCCACACACCACCCCTCCCTGCCCCCCACACACCACCCTCCCTGCCCCCACACACCACCCTCCCTGCCCCCACACCAACCCCTCCCCTGCCCCCACACACTAACACCCCTGCCCCCACACACCACCCTCCTGCCCCCTGCCACACCACCCTCCCCACCCTCACACACCACCCTCCCCTCCCCCCCACACACCACCTCCCTGCCCCCACACACCACCCCTGCCCCCACACCACTCCCTGCCCCCCACACACCACCCTCCCCTGCCCCCACACACCCCTCCCCGCCCCCACACACCACCCCCCCCCACCCCTGCCCCCACACACACCACCCCCTGCCCCCACACACCACCCTCCCTGCCCCCACACACCACCCTCCCCAAGCCCCCTACACACCACACCCTCCTACCCCACACACCTCCTGCCCCCACACACCACCCCCTCCCCCCCCACACACCACCCCTCCCCTGCCCCCACACACAACACACTCTCCCCCTACCCCACACACCACCCCTCCCCCTGCCCCCCACACACCACCCCTGCCCCCACACAACCCCACCCTCCCCCGCCCCCACACACCAACCCACCCTGCCCCCACACACCAATCCTGCCCCCCACACACCACCCCCCCGTCCCCCACACACCACCCCCCCCGCCCCCCACACACCACCCCTGCCCCCACACACCACCCTCCCCTGCCCCTACACACCACCCTCCTGCCCCACACACACCACCCAGCAATACGTAACTGGAACGAAGTACAATG
>NW_024729262.1:0-6133 GCF_018991925.1 Homarus americanus
AGTTACGTATTGTTGCATGAGTATGTACCTGCCAGTGTCATGTACGGGGCGTGTCATGGTGCACCTGGGAGTGTTAGGAGGTGTATCAGGGAGGCAGAGAGCAATGCAGGGAGGCTGGGGAGGTTATGGGAGTGCCAGAGGAGTTCCTGGATGCCAGAGGTGTACCTGGGAGTAAGCCAGAGGTACCTGGAGGCCAGAGGTAAAATGGGAGTGTCAGAGATGGCCAGAGGCCAGAGGTGTACCTGGAGGCCTGACGTACCCAGGAGTGCAGAGGAAAACAGAATGCCAGAGGGAGTACCTGGGAGTGTCAATGTAACGGGAGTGTCAGACACCTGGAGCAAGTCAAGGTGTACCTGGGAGCAACAGAGAAAATGGAAGAGCCAGAGGTGTACCTGGAGGCTAGAGAAGCACTGGAGCCAGAGGTGTACCTGGGAGGCCGGAGAACTAGGAGTGTAAGAATGCAACGGGAGGCCGGATGTGTACCTGGGAGAGCGAAGAGTACCAGAGAGACAGAGGTGCACTTGGAGGCAGAGGCAAAAAAGGAAAAGTTCGAGGAGTACCTGGGAGAGTCAGAGGTGTGCCTAGAACAATCCAGAGGTGCACCTGGACGTCAGAGTAACCTTGGAGGCTGAGGTAAACTCATGTATCTGAGAAAATTTCAGTGTCTGGAAGTGTGGCTCTGGCAGTAAGGAGTAACTGGGAGTCAGAGGTACCTGGAAACAGTGCACCTGGGAGTCCCAGCACCTGGGAGCATCGGAGGCAGCCTTAGAGTGTCAGAGGTGCACCTGGGAGTGTCAGAGGTGTACCGGGAGGCCAGATGTACCTGGGGAATGTGAGAAGGCACCTGAGCAAGTGTCAGAGGAGACCTGAGCAACAGAGGCGTACATGGCAGTGCCATGGTGTACCTGGGAGGTCAGGAGGTAACTGCAGGAATGTCAGGAGGCCTGGGAGCAAGGTAACCTGGGTGTGTTAGAGGTGTATCAGGGAGTGTCAGAGGTGTACCTGGGAGGTCAGAGGTGTACCTGGAGACAGAGGTGTACTAGGAGGCCAGAGGCACGGGAGTAAGCCGGAGGTGTATTCTGGGAGTGTTCAAACTGCAGTGCAGGGCGTACATGGGAGTGTCAGAGGTGCACCTGGGAGTTAGGAGAATAGGGAGTGACAGAGGAGTACCTAGGGAGTGGCCAGAGGTGTACCTGGGAGTGTCAGGAGGTACCTGGGAGCATCAGAGGTACCTGGAGTGTCGGACGTACCTAGGGAGTGTCAAGAGGTGTACCAGAAATGTCATCGGAGGCCTGGGAGGACAGAGTCACCTGGAGTATCAGAGGTGCACTGGGAGGCCATGTACCGGGAGGCCAGAGGCACCTGGAGGTCAGAGGTGTACTTGGAGGCCAGAGGTATACCTGGGAGTGGCAGTGGTGTACCTGGGAGTGTCTGAGGTGTACCTGGGAGGCAGGAGAAGTGTACCTGGGAGTGTCGGCGGTGCCTGAGAGTGTCGGAGGGTGCCTGCAGTGTCAGTGCACTGGGAGGTCAGGAGGTGCACCAGGGAATGTCAGTGAGTACCTGGGAGTGCTGGAAGGTACCTGGAGGTCAGAGGTGTA
The DNA here is from genome assembly GCF_018991925.1 of Homarus americanus. NCBI lineage: Eukaryota > Metazoa > Arthropoda > Malacostraca > Decapoda > Nephropidae > Homarus > Homarus americanus. The sequence goes on from NW_024729262.1 coordinate 1,599, forward strand.
CCTGGGAGTGTCAGAGGTGTACCTGACTGTCAAGGTGCCTGGGAGGTCAAAGGTACCTGGAGTGTCGAGAGGTGTACCTGGGAGTGTCAGGAGGTACCTGGGAGTGTCAAAGGTGTACCTGGGAGGCTGTACCTGGGAGGCTGGCAGAGTACCTGGGAGTGTCAGAGTGACCTGGGAGTGGCAGCGGTGTACCTGGGAGGCCGGAAGGTACTGGGAGTGTGAGAAGGCACCTGGGAGTGTCGGAGGTGTACCTGGGAGTGTCAGAGGTGGACCTGGAGTGCTCGGAGGTGACCTGGGAGTATGAGAAGTGTACCTGCCAGTGCGGTGTACGGGAGGTCAGAGGTGCACCTGGGAGGCAGAGGTGTACCGGGAGTGACAGAGGAGTACCTAGGAGGGAGGTACCTGGGAGTGCCAGAAGAGCCTGGGAGGCCAGAGGTACCTGGGAGGTAGAGGTGTACCTGGGAGTGGAGGGGTACCTGGGAGGCCAGAGATGTACCTGGAGTGTCAGAGGTGTACCTGGGAGGTCGGATGTGCACCCAGGAGTGTCCGGAGGCACCAGGAACGTCAGGTGAGTACCGGGAGGCCAGAGGTGCACCTGGGAGGCCAGAGGTGTACCTGGAGTGTCAAAGGTACCTGGGAGTGTCAGAGGTGTACCTGGGAGGTCAGAGGTGACCTGGGAGGTCAGAGGTATACCTGGGAGTGGCAGCGGTGTGACCTGGGAGTGTCGGAGGTGTACCTGGGAGTGGAGAAGTGTACCTGGGAGAGTCGGCGGTGTACCTGGGAGCAGTCGGAGGTGCACGTTTGAGTGTCAGAGGTGCACTGGGAGGCTCAGAGGTGTACCTGGGAGTGGCCTGAGGGGTACCTGGGAGTGTCAGAGGTGTACCTAGGGAGGTCAAGGTGCACTTGAGAGTGTCAGGAGGTGCAACCTTGGAGGCCTGAGGTAAACCTGGGAGTGCCTGAGGTGTACCTGGTGTCTGAGGTGTACCTGGCAGTGTCCGAGGTGTAACTGGCAGGTCATGGTGCACCTGGAGGCTGAAGGCTGCACCTGGTGTGTTAGAGGTGTGTCAGAGCAAGTCAGAGGTGTACCTGGGAGAGTCAGAGGTGTACCTGGAGGTCAGAGATGGCACGGGAGTGTCAGAGGTGTATCTGGGAGGGTCGAATGTACCTGGGAGTGTCAGAAGGCACCAGGAACAGTGAGCACCTGGGATTGTCAGAGGTGTACCTGGCAGTGCAGAGGTACCTGGGAGTTCCCAAAGTCAGCACGGGAGGTGTGCCTGAGTGCCAGAGGTACCTGGGAGTGTCAGAGGCCTGGGAGGCTGAGGTACCTGGAATGTGAGAAGTGTGACCTGGGAGTAAGCCGGGAGGTGTACCTGGGAGTGTCAGAGGTACCTGGCAGTGCAGAAGTGGGTACCTGGGAGGTCAGAGGTGTTGCAGGGAATGTCAGTGGAGTACCTGGGAGATCAAAGGTGCACCTGGAGCAGAGGCATCAGGGAGTGTCAGAGGTGTACCCAGAGTGTCAGAGGTGTACCTGGCAGCTGCTTGAGGTGTAACTGTCAAAATGCGTGCACGTGGGAGTGTCAAGTGCACCTGGGAGTAAGCAGAGGTGTATCAGGAGTGACAGAGGAGCACACAGGAGTGTTGAGTAACTGGGAGGTCAGAGGTGCACTGGGAGTATCAGAGGTGTACCTGGGAGGTTGACGTATACCTAGGAGTGTCAGAGGTACCAGGAAATGTCAGGTGGAGTACCTGGAGTGACAGAGCTGTACCTGGGAGCATCAGGAGGTGCACTGGGAGGTCAGAGGTACCTGGGAGGTCAGGGGGTAACTGGGAGTGTCAGAGGTGTACCTGGAAGGTTCGAGGTCTACCTGGCAGTGTCTGAGGTGTACTTGCAGTGTCTGGAGGTAACTGGCAGTGTTGGGCAGGTACGTGGGAGTGAGGTGTACCTGGGAGTGTCACCAGAGGTGTACCTGGGAGTGTCAGAGGTGTACCTGGGAGTGTGAGAAGTGTACCTGGGAGTGTCGGAGGTGAACCTGGTAGTGTCGGAGGTGTAACTGCGAGAGTCAGAGGTGTACCTGGGAGTGTCAGAGGTGTACCTGGGAGTGTGTTAGGTGTACCTGGGAGTGTCAGTGGTGTACCTGGAAATGTCAGAGGTGTACCCAGAAATGGAGGTGTACCTGGGAGTGTCAGAGGTGTACTTGGGAGTGTCAGAGGTGTCCCTGGGAGTGTCAGCGGTGTACCTGGGAGTGTCTGAGGTGTACCTGGGAGTGTCAGAGGTGTGCCTAGGAGTGTCAGAGGTGCACTTGGAAGTGTCAGAGGTGCACCTTGGAGTGTCTCAGGTGTACCTGGGAGTGTCTGAGGTCTACCTGGCAGTGTCTGATGTGTACCTGGCAGTGTCTGAGGTGTAACTCCCAGTGTCAGCGGTGTACGTGGGAGTGTCAGCGGTGCACCTGGGAGTGTTAGAGGTGTATCAGGGAGTGACAGAGGAGTACCTAGGAGTGTCAGAGGTGTACCAGGGAATGTCAGAGGTGTCCCTGGGAGTGTCAGAGGTGTACCTGGGAGTGTCAGAGGTGTACCTGGGAGTGTCAGAGGTGTACCTGGGAGTGTCAGCGATGTACCTGGGAGTGTCAGAGCTGTATCTGGGAGTGTCGGACGTGTACCTAGGAGTGTCAGAGGTGTACCAGGGAATGTCAGTGGAGTACCTGGGAGTGTCAGAGGTGTACCTGGGAGTGTCAGAGGTGTACATGGAAGTGTCAAAGGTGTACCTGGGATTGTCAGAGGTGTTCCTGGGAGTGTCAGAGGTGTACCTGGGAGTGTCAGAGGTATACCTGGGAGTGACAGCGGTGTACCTGGGAGTGTCGGAGGTGTACCTGGGAGTGTGAGAGGTGTACCTGGGAGGTCGGCGGGGTACCTTAGGAGTGTCGGAGGTGTACCCTGGGGAGTAAGCCAGGAGGTACTTGGGAGGTCAGAGGTGTACCTGGAGTGTCTTGAGGGGTACCAGGAGTGTCAGAGGGGCCCCAGGAGTGTCAGAGGCACTTGGGAGTGTCAGAGGTGCACCTGGGAGTGTCTGGAGTGTGTACCTCCTGGGAGCAGTCTGAGGTGTACCTGGCAGTGCCCGAGGTGTACCTGGCAGTGTCTGGAGGTGTAACTGGCAGTGCCGAAGTGGTGGCCTGGGAGTGTCAGCGGTGCACCTGGTTTGTTAGAGGTGTATCAGGGAGTGTCAGAGATGTACCTGGGAGTGTCAGAGGTGTACCTGGGAGTGTCAGAGATGTACCTGGGAGTGTCAGAGGTGTATCTGGGAGGGTTGGACGTGTACCTGGGAGTGTTAAAAGTGTACCAGGGAATGTCAGTGGAGTACCTGGGATTGTCAGAGGTGTACCTGGCAGTGTCAGAGGTGTACCTGGGAGTCTCAAAGGTGTACCTGGGAGCATTTTAGAGGTACCTGGGAATATCGGAGGTGTACCTGGGAATATCGGAGGTGCATGTATGAGTGTCAGAGTGGGATGTTTGAGGTGTATCGGGAGGTCACAGAGGCTCTGGGATTGGTTGCAGAGGTGTACCTGGGAGTGTCAGAGGTGTACCTGAGAGTGTCGGAGGTGTACCTGGGATTGTGAGAAGTGTACCTAGGAGAGTCGAAGGTGTACCTGGGAGTGTCGGAGATGTACCTGGCAGTGTCAGCGGTGTACCTGAGAGTGTCAGAGGTGTACCAGGGAATGTCAGTGGAGTACCTGGGAGTGTCAAAGGTGTACCTGGGAGTGTCAGAGGTGTACCCGGGAATATCGGAGGTGTACCTGGGACTGTCAGAGGTGTACGTAGGAGTGTCAGACGTGTACCAGGGAGTGTCAGAGGTGTACCTGGGAGTGTCAGAGGTGTACCTGGGAGTGTCTGGGGTGTACCTGAGAGTATCTGGGGTGTACCTGGGAGTGTCTGAGGTACCCAGGAGTGTCACAGAGTACCTGGGATTGTCAGAGGTACCTGCAGTGTCAAGTGTACCTGGAGTGTCAGAGGTGTACCTGGGAGTGTCAGTGTACCTGGGAGGTCGGAGGTACCTGGGAGGGAGAAGGGCACCTGGGAGAGTCGGAGGTGTACCTGGGAGTGTGGAGGTGCACCTGGCGTGTCAGCGGTGTCACCTGGGAGGTCACAGATGACCTGGGAGTCAAGAGGTGTATCTGGAGGCCGGACGTGTACCCCGGAGTGTCAGAGGTACCAGGAATGTCAGTGGAGCACTTGGGAGGTCAGAGGACCTGGTGTCAGAGGTGTACCTGAGTCAGAGGTACCTGGGCGGTCAGAGGTGTACCGGGAGGCCGGAGGATACCTGGGAGTGCGAGGTGTATCTGGGAGGTCGGACGGCACCAGGAGCACAGAGGTGTACCAGGAATGTCAGTGAGATTGGAAGTGTCAGTGGTGTACCTGGGAGGCTGAGGAGTGCACCTGGGAGGCAAAGGTGTACCTGGGAGTGTCAGGAGGTACCTGGGAGGCCAGAGGTACTTTGGGAGTGTCAGAGGTACCTGGGAGTGTCTGAGGGCACCTGGGAGGCC
>NW_024729263.1:0-10657 GCF_018991925.1 Homarus americanus
TTGTAAATTATAGGATTTCAATACATTAATCTTACATTCGACACTTTATCATTGAAATAATCCTATCCGACGAACCTATCGGTGTGAAGATATCTCTCGAACGTGTTCATGTGTGTAGAACTTTGTAATTTAAATACCTATTTATACAGAGTAGTACGTCTGTATAGAAAATGTGATCCTTCAAGAGTTCTGAGTGGAGTGGTGGGTGGAGTGTGGGCGGGGCCTCTTCCTAGGATGCGTGCCCTGCTGCTGGTTTCCTTGGCAACGAGAAGACGCTTCTGCTTTGGTAAGAGACGAGTCCACTTGAAATACCTGTAGGTGAGTTCCTCCTCCGGCGATCAGAAAACTGATGATTGGTTATCACACTGGTGGTTGCTGGTTCGCTGGCGAAACTGCCGTGTGCCAAGTCTTCACAGTCCACGTATATATGGAGATCTGTATGATGACACCGGAATTCGTAATTCGCGCTGACGACACAACAATACTGCCCAGCTGCTAGTGAAATACCAATTGAATTCCAGGCTACGAAACTGTTTTTCAACACTGCAACACTGTAATGTCTAGGGAATGCTGAGTGGAGTCTATCTCAACCGGCTCAATTTGGATATGTACCAACAGGCTGTAATATTTGTATATTACGAATTCTGCACGTATTTGTATGTGACAGAGATAAGGAGCGCTCACTACATATCGTCTCAATACGGGATATAGTTTTAAACACTCGGATTATGTAACGCGTCACTGCTGTGTGGTTTCTTATTTTTCACAAAACACAGACGGATGATACGACTACCAGTTTGAAGAATCCGTACACACCGCTTGCCACCTATATGAATCGGCTGCTTGTCCAATTAACCAGTCCGTTCACACATATTTATATTTGGGTTTTAAGTAACGAAACCCAAACGGTAGTTCCTTTGTTTTATTATAAAAGGTTGTAGATATAATTCCTGAGTGTATATCAACCGTAAGTCTCACTGTCTAGGAGTGAATGAGAAGGGGATGGCGTTTATGTATGATAAACGTTAGGTCACGTCCTTACGATATGAGTTGAGGTGAGCTACTGAAGCTTAGGGGCATCGCAGTGCGTGCTTACAGAAATGCTGAGCTATGGGTCTCGCCCTCTTGGGTGAGTTGCCCGCTCACGTGTCTATCTCATGTCTTACTCATAGACAGTGGAAAGTTACAGGGTGGTGAATCTGAATATAATATCAGATGTATTGACCCATTTATATAATACGTTCTGTTGATGAGACAGGGGCCTATTACAGTCAGAATAATAAACTAAAAAAAAAAAACTCCGATACTAAGAAAAAACTGAGTAAATTAATGTTAAAATATCAATCTACCTTACCTACATCACCTCCTTAAGTAGATGGTATATTATCCAGCATGTCCAGGGAATATTGTCTAAAATAATACAGTATAATTGGTTATTTTACTTCAATTATGACCTTGTGTGATAATAGGACATAGTACCATAATAACCTTTTCTCAAACTGTTAAATAACTCAACAAAAATAATAATAATCCATTCTAAACAACGGATTATCAGACGTAGATGTCATAATTCAGCTCATCATAATTATCCATACACTCTCGTGTATAAATTCCACCGTCAAAATTTGTATTGTCGGAATAAGTTTTACTGTCTGAATGTCTGTCTAATTCTACAAAAACTCTCCGTTAGTATCCGTCTATTTCCTCTGTTACCTCATCACTTAAGAGTATTACAAAATGTTACCACTTACTGTAACACCTGATGTGCATACTCATATTTATAATCCTGTGTATTTTGTAACTGAAAGAAAATACAGGTACAGGAATATTTAGATACTCTTGCGGTATACAAAATCATACATCTATCTATCTATCTATCTACTGTATCTATCTATCTATCTATCTATCTACTGTATTTATCTATTTATATCTATTTTATTAACTCACCTGTACCATTAATCATCAGTATATTTATCTTAATCTTCTTCCCATTTTGATTTATTCCTCTTAACAATGTATGTATCTACACCCACAAACATACCTACTATCTACTCCCAAACACCCACAAACAAACCTACTATCCACTCCCTACACCCACAAACATACCTACTATCCACGCCCTACGCCCACAAACAAATTTACTATCCACGCCCTACACCCACAAACAAACCTACTATCCATGCCCTACACCCACAATCAAACCTACTATCCATGCCCCACACCCACAAACAAACCTACTATCCACGCCCCACACCCACAAACAAACCTACTATTCACGCCCTACACCCACAAACAAACCTACTATCCACGCCCTACACCCACAAACAAACCAACTATCCACTCCCTACACCAACAAACAAACCTACTATCCACTCCCTACACCCACAAACAAACCTACCATCCATGCCTCACACCCACAAACAAACCTACTATACACGCCCCACACCCACAAACAAACCTTCTATCCACGCCCTACACCCACAAACAAACCAACTATCCACTCCCTACACCAACAAACAAACCTACTATCCACGCCCTACACCCACAAACAAACCTACTATCCACGCCCTACACCCACAAACAAACCTACTATCCACGCCCTACACCCACAAACATACCTACTATCCACGCCCCATCACAGGAAACAGGTAAAACATTTCTGTGATCGTTCTTCAATAATTAATTTCATATGCCAACCTTACCTGCATTTATCTCAATTACAGTATAAAATTTTAGTGTTAATTTCAGCATCGGAATCAATCAATCAATCAATCAATCAAACAATCAATCTCTCTCTCTCTCTCTCTCTCTCTCTCTCTCTCTCTCTCTCTCTCTCTCTCTCTCTCTCTCTCTCTCTCTCTCTCTCTCTCTCTCTCTTTCTCTCTCTCTCTAGATGGAAAATTTCATGACGTAAAATCCGATGAAAACTCTTCCCTGTTTATACATGTTGCTTCGAGGTTTTGTTTTCACGTTAACCTCATGTTTCGTTTCGATAAATGACACATATCACAGGAGGTGAACTACAAACTGACCTTTGACCTGACACCGACGACCGACCGACGGAAGATGGGGCTTCGGGTTTAGTCGTATCCCATTTGAGAGTTTTATGAATGTTAAGCCCCGAATTAGTCAACAAACCCTACAGCTCAATTTGGATTCGAACTTGTGCATCTTGTTCTTGAATCAGAACCTTATCTCACACATATATAGGGGTTAGGTTAGGTTGGGTTAGGTTGGGTTGGGTTAGGTTAGATTGGATTAGGTTAGGTGAGCCGTGTCCATCACAACCAGACAATTATCCCTGTCCATCAGATCTTCCATTTAACAAATCCTCAACATAAAAGACAAATTCACCTCCATGTGTTAAAATCTTACTACACTACATTACCGTCACCACTATACCAAACCTGTGTAATATTAACACACTAATACACTATTAAGACATCACCAAATCCATCAATAAACAGTACATCTTCCTTTACACTTGATTAGAAAGAAAAACAGGAAAATATGCCCAGAATCTCAAATTCATTCACTAACATTACGAAAAATTACAAGAGTTAAGAGTCAAAGCAAGATATGTGCTGTACGCAATGTTGATGTTATTTTGTTCGCCATCATTGTGTCCTAAAGTTAATCTGTTTTGTGAAGTAAATCCTCGGACTTGGGAACAAATCATCATGTGTACCATTGAGTGTTAAGGTCTTGATCCATTTCCTTGATGTCTACCGTTTGGAACAGGTAACACCACCACAATTGTTTTAACCAAGACGAAAACGGACGAAAAAAAAAGCTTCTACAATATCAAGTATTAATTTTCTCTCTTTACAGGATCTAATACTCTTGGAAATGTGCTTAAATTAATCTGATTTGTTTTCATTTATTGTCGATCCTTTATAAGAGGACTCGTGGATACCCCGAGCCTAGCCGGCCATTTTGTTTACATTTTTCGGTCGCTCTAAAATACCATTAAAACAATATTGAGTATAAACGTTTGGCTCAACTGATGATCTCAAACATGTCCCAACATTTTTTTGCCTCAACTCCACATTCTGTAACTCATTTAGGCAGATGTCCCTCACTACACATACACTGGACTATGTTTAATGTTGCAGCTAATGTGTTATCAAGATATTGCACATTATAAGTTCATGTGTGGTCATTATTATATCAAACGGAGGAATTTTAAAGAGCTATTACACCACCTGTATCATTAGTTGTCGCCAGGTGAAGGAATGTTTAGGTAGATTATATTTTATTTACTGTAATAAAAGTTTCAATACCTAAGACGTTCCACTATAAGAGTCTTTCAACCTCAGGTAAGGTCTAAAGACTTTCTACTCTAGGTCTTACACCCTGGAGTAGCTGTATCGTCCACTTAGGTAATTTACTCCACAAGGAACTACAAGTTACACCTTGATGTAATACTTCATTTACTGCCAAACTTTATAGGGAAATATTTTTTCACAAAAAATTTCAAGTTACAATTTCACATAATAAGTCACATTACAAACGTTCCTTCGGCTTACAGTTAAACTTTGCAATGTCAAGATATTTTTTTCACTGCAGAGGAAAGTATCCGTCATCATCATCATCACCACACACACACACACACACACACACACACACGCGCGCGCGCGCGCGCGCTCAAAGACAAAACTCCTGTATCCAGATTCTCAAAAGTTTATAAATTAAATTCTTCCCTAAAATTAAACAGACAATACATCTATTAATCATAGAGTATGTGAACAATATCGACGCCATATTGGTTACCATCTTTGAGTCATATAATTAGTTAGCTACATAGTGTTAATTATTTAGTTAAATAGGAAAAATAATCTACTAGCGTGTGTTGTGACCAAAATAAATCAACATTGTATTTACTTTCTCCTCCAGGGGGCACTAAGTCTAGAAAAATGACACAATTGACATCTACATAAAGTGACTGACCAAGGGTAGATATTGGCTACCTTTTGTGTTACTTTGAGGTCGTAAGAACACACAGAGTTGCTCTTAAGGATGTTTACCACAATACACCTCAACCAGTTTCTCATTCACTAAGGTCAAACAATAAATCTGGTTCAAAAGATACACCGTAAATTTTATTAGAATACAATAATCAATTACTGTATTATTGCATTGAGGCGAATAGTCTTATGGTGTTAAGATGTGTTCTTAAGCAACGAAGGTAAACAAAAGGTATTCAATATCTGCCTTGGTTGACGATGATCTGTAGACGTTAGCAAGTCGTCCTCCTCCTGCTCTCGAGTAAGGTAAGGAAGGCCTCACCTGACCAAAATTGTAAATTTAGATATATTACCTGAAGATTAACCCTCCCAGCTTATTTCAAATAATGATTAACCTAACGCTACCTGGGAAGTTAAGTTAGGTTAGATTAAGTTAGGTTAGGTTAGGGTAGGGTAGGGTAGGGTAGGGTAGGGTAGGGTAGGGTAGGGTAGGTCAGGTCAGGTCAGGTCAGGTCAGGTCAGGTCAGGTCAGGTCAGGCAGTGCCAGTGTAGTTAATCTTGAGGTTAAATAAACTAGAGTTTAATCTTCACATGAGCCACGAAGACACTTTGACGGAGGCGGTTACGTACAACAGGAAAGCTCTGATAACATATAATGTACAGTATATACCGTTTAAGTTGCGTCAGCAGCTCTATACACCACTTATTGACCTACTCATTCACTGCCGTAGAAATATTTACTTCTCTAACAGGTTTCTATATGGTTCCCAGTCATTATAATACGACCTTGTAAAATCAAATGATCTAAATTAAACTAAACGTATCCAAATTCAACTTATTAGCTAACAAATCATTCTAAAACACGATATATGCAAATAAAAAGTTCTAAATTCAACTTAACTTATCGTAATATAACTATTATAACTAAACCATTTTAATTAAACCTAACCTAAACACCTCAAGTGCCACAAACAGAAGGAAAAAACACCTTTAATATTATCGTGTAAGAGGCCCCTGTAACCCTAACTCCAGGTAATGCATCTATATCAGTCTACCTGCGTCGGAAGCTCTATACGTGACTATGATCGTTACCCACTGCTGGAGAACATTTGTACTTCTATAATTACCCCTGGAGAAACAATGCACCAATTTACGATTTATTTATTTTATTTTTCATTTATTTTTATTCTTGGTCCATACTGTAAACACCGCCCGCTTGTGAGTCCCGTCAGCCATTTTGTTCTAACTTTCGGGGATTCTAAAATAAACTATAAATAAATAAATAAATAAATAAATAAATAAAACAAGCATCTTTTGTTTTTCTAACCCATGAGCTGTGAGTCTTCATTATATACTTCAACATTACTGTAAACTAAGGCTAGAGAGGGTGTGTACAGTACCAGTGGAGCCAAGACGAGAAGGTATTTCAAATCCCTAAAGGGTTTTACAAGTGGAGAGTCTTACAGGTGGAGAGTCTTACAGGTGGAGGGTCTTACAAGTGGATGGTCTTACAGGTGGAGGGTCTTACAGGTGGAGGGTCTTACAAGTGGAGGGTCTTACAGGTGGAGAGTCTTACAAGTGGAGGGTCTTACAAGTGGAGGGTCTTACAGGTGGAGAGTCTTACAAGTGGAGGGTCTTACAAGTGGAGGGTCTTACAGGTGGAGAGTCTTACAGGTGGAGAGTCTTACAAGTGGAGGGTCTTACAAGTGGAGAGTCTTACAAGTGGAGGGTCTTACAGGTGGAGAGTCTTACAAGTGGAGGGTCTTACAAGTGGAGAGTCTTACAAGTGGAGGGTCTTACAGGTGGAGAGTCTTACAAGTGGATGGTCTTACAGGTGGAGGATTTTAATAAGGATAAATACAGCAAGTCTTACAGTTGAATCAGCCAAGTCGAGGAAATCTCTTAAGAGTCATGTAACTTCTACCTGGTGTTACCTGTAATCAAGCTAAGGTATATGTTAGAAGAATATTATCTCGTTACTATCCATTCCTCTTCCACTATCCTGCGAGGTGGTGTATTAATAGGCATAGATACTCATGATAAAGAAAGAATAAAGAGAAAGACGCAAGATACCTATAAAATGCGACAGAATATGCCCACACATGCGTAATCCTAACCCATCCCAACCCAACCCAACCCTATCCTACCCTCAGCTTCACCACAGTACACAAAGTCATTCTTGGTATCAGAATGACGCCTAAACACCCTGTATCGCCTAAGACACATTTGAATCGGATGGTTCGTTGACGGTTTTATTTCTTCGGTATAAACCAGAGAAGCAATTAGTTCGTGGGAACAGTGAGTCAAAATACTTCACATCAGCTTCGTTTACGACCTCCAGCTGATATTTACTCCTGTTGTCTATATCAATCACATTTTATAATGAAAACAAAAATATGGTTAGTTACTTAAAAATGAAAAAAATCATACTTAGATACTTAAGAGTGAGGAAAAAAGATACTTAAGATACTTAAAAATGAAAACACTCTTTGATACTTAAATTAGGACAAAATAAACGGACATAAAGATTTAACTATGAGCGGTGGATATTACGACATGTACCGGCTATCAATACAAAGGCGCTATTTAGCCGTGAAGTTCTCTCAGAAACCCAACAAGACAATATGTGGTCACGTAAAAATTTCAGGTTAATTTTTAACACCATCCGTCATTTTAAACCTTGGCACCTGTAGATTAAGAAAATATATGGTGATATTTTTTCTGATGGGATAAAGGTCGTATTTGTCCAGAGAAGTAAGAGAGGAAAAAAATCACTTGAGAGGCATGACGTACAGAGTGTCTAAGGTGATAAAAGATCATATACTACCATTTGGGTTTTCAAATTAAGTTCATTACATAAAATATCAAACTCATAAAGATTACAAAAGAACAGAACACCATGAGCTCTCTACAGCTATTGTCAGCTGTCAATATGCTGATGTACAGAAGCTACACAATGTTATTGGTGACTGTAATCCCAGAAAAATGATGCTCTTATAAACTTGGTAACTGGAGCTGTAATGCCAGAAAATGCCAAATATGACAATCTATGTGCATATGAAGTTGGAAGACAAAATTATGTAAATTTTGTCAAGGAACGTATTGTTGGTCCATTGGGCATCTGGGAAAAGCTGTCCAAGGTTAATCTACTGTCGTGGAAAGCAGCAAATAAGACTTCAACCATCAAATTGTTATCACAAGTTATAGAACTTAAGCAGGACATACAGTATATGCATCACAGAAGGGCAGCACTGTATATATCAAGTCACCAGACACTGATGTGTTTGGCATATTAAAGCAGCCTCAACTTGGAGAAAATACAAGTATGATAACAGGAACTGGTGAGCGACGACACATTGGGCAGAGAGCCTTACAGGTTTCCATGCCTTCACAGGATCTGACTGCATTGAAAAATTTGTTGGCAAAGGAAAGAAAGCATGTTGGAGCACTTTGATGAAATCTAACACAAAAGTCCTAGATGCCCTCCAGCAGACATGTACAGTATATTGGTCTAGAGGAATTTGTATTTAAGCTCTACTGTCCACGAATGACTTTCACTAAACTGTCAAAACTTAGATGGCATCTCTTCAAGATAACGCAGGCAGAAGCTGGAGAACTACCAGCGACTGCAGCAACTCTAAAGTATCATATATTGAGAGGAAGGTATCAAGCTCTTCTGTGGTCTTGTGATGCAGACAGTGAAATGCTTTCACAATTAGAGCATGGCTGGAAGATTGACAATGACTGTTTCATATTAGTAATATCAGACCAACCACCAGCCCCAGAAGCAATCACAGAACTTGTTAAATGTGGATGTGGCGTCAGGAAATGTGGATCATTGTCATGTTCATACAGAAAGAATCAGAAAGAATAGCATGATATGCACCGAGATGTGTAACTGTCAAGCAGATGATGAGAAATGCCTAAACACGGTGAAGGAATCTGTTGTACACAGAAGACTCTGATGACGAGGACTGAAGCAATGTCGTAAATAATAACTTGTGACTTGTTTACACATGATGTATAACACTACAAACTTTTAATAAATATAAAACGGTGGTTCTAAGCTTTTCAGATAATGGTAATATGTATATGTTTAATTTCCAGTATTTGTCTTTAGCAAATAATTTTACTTACTGCAATCTCTTCTTTGCCAGAGACAGGATGGCACATATGAGCAGCCATGTTTGTAACACACTTAAGATATTATAACAGCATTCATAATATATTATGTTAAATTGTAATCATATAATACTACATGTTCATAGGTTATTAGTCATGTTTTAAGTTAATTAGGACTTAATGGTAATACATCTGTGGTTCATTACGCCGCTCTTTGATAAAACTTCTTTAAAGGCATAAAACTTATAATAAACCGTTCAGAAAAAATGACACCACAGTTCCTTAATATAGTTTATAAGGATTATTATAATGTATGGTGTCAAAAATTAACATGAAATTTTTACGGGATTACTTAGCTCCTACACTAAAACCTGCCGACCTAACCTAACCTTTTTTACCCACCTCTACCTACTTACCTAACCTGACATAATCTAACCTAACCTGACGTAATCTGACCTAACCTGACATAATCTAACCTAACCCGACATAATCTAACCTAACCTGAAATAATCTAACCTAACCTGACATAATCTAACCTAACCTGACATAATCTAACCTAACCTGACATAATCTAACCTAACCTGACATAATCTAACCTAACCTGACATAATCTAACCTAACCTGACGTAATCTAACCTAACCTGACATAATCGAACCTAACCTGACATAATCGAACCTAACCTCCCCGTCTGACATAAGCTAACCTAATCAAACCTAACTTTCCCACCTACCGACCGTAACCTATCTACTTATTACCTACCTAACCTAACTTAACCCAACCTGACGTAATCTAACCTAACCTATTGAAACTTAACTTAACCACCTACCTCATCTAACACCACTTTGTAATCTCTCTGTGCTACAGCTGACAGGATGAGTATGGGGGGCACAATAAACTAGCCTCTAAGTGGCAAAATTAACAAAACTAACCCAACCTGACTTAACCTAACCTGATCTAATCTATCCAACTTAAACATCTTAGAATATATAATAAAGCCGCTAGGTTAATTTAGGCTAAATATGGTTGATTCATATTTCGTTTTGACAGAAATTCCCGGCAAAATAACGTAGCCCATCTATATTGAGAACCACCGCCATGTTGGTTCCACGTTAACAAGACACGGATACACTACAGAATAATCCGCGTTCGTTTAACCTCAATTACTACAGTTTACTTTATAGTCTTACTTCACAATCTTCACTACATCTCACTTCACAATCTTCAATACATCTCACTTCAGAATCTTCACTACATCTCACTTCACAATCTTCACTACATCTCACTTCACAATCTTCACTACATCCCACTTCACAATCTTCACTACTTCTCAACTCACAATCTTCACTACATCTCACTTCACAATCTTCACTACATCTCACTTCACAATCTTCACTACATCTCACTTCACAATCTTCACTACATCTCACTTCACAATCTTCATTACATCTCACTTCACAATCTTCCCTACATCCCACTTCACAATCTTCACTACATCTCACTTCACAATCTTCACTACATCCCACTTCACAAACTTCACTACATTTCACTTCACAATTTTCACTACATC
>NW_024729264.1:0-4053 GCF_018991925.1 Homarus americanus
CAGTAACAGAACCATCACTAGTAACAGCGCAGCACCAGTAACACCACCAACTCCATTAGCATTTAGCAGCGGTAACACCGCAGCACCAGTAAACAGCACCTTTGTTAACACCACCAAACACCAGTAACAGCACTATCACCAATAAAACCACCAACGACAGTAACAGCACCAACACCAGTAAGAGCACCAACACCATTAACAGCATCGTCACCAGTAACAGCACCAAAAACCAGTAACAACACCAACACCAGTAACAGCACTAACACTAATAACAGCACCAACACACGAAACAGCACCAACACCAGTAACAGCTCCAACACCAGTAACAGCTGCAACACCAGTAACAGCACAAACACCAATAACAGCACCAACACCAGTAACAGCATGAACACCAGTAAGAGCACCATCTCCAGTAACAGCACCAACACCAGTAACAGCACCGTCACCAGTAACAGCACCAACCCCAGTATTGGCACCGTCACTAGTAACAGCCCCGACAGCAGTAACACCACCAACATCAATAAGAGCCCCAACACCAGTAACAGCACCAACACCAGTAACAGCACCGTCACCAGTAACAGCACCAACACCAGCAACAGCACCGTCACTAGTAACAGCACCAACACCAGTACCACCACCAACTCCAGTAACAGCCCCAACAGCAATAACACCACCAACACCAATAACAGCACCAACACCAGTAACAGCACCAACACTAGTAACAACACCAACACCAGTAACGGCACCAACACCAGTAACACCACCAACACCTGTAACGGCACGCCTAACACCAGTAACAGTACCAACACCAGTAACAGCACCAACACCAGTTGCACCACCAGCCCCAGTAACAGCACTAACACCAATAACAGCACCAACACCAGTAACAGCACCAACACCATTAACAGCACCAACACCAGTAACAGCACCAACTACAGTAAAAGCCCCAACGGCAGTAACACCACCAACACCAGTAACAGCACCAACACCAGTAACAGCACCAACACCAGTAAAAGCACCAGCATTAGTAATGGCAACAACACCAGTAACAGCAGAAACACCAGTAACAGCAGCAACACCAGTAACAGCACCAACACACGTAACACCACCAACACAAGTAACAGCACTATCACCAATAAAAGCACCAACATCAGTAAGAGCACCAACACCATTAACACCATCGTCACCAGTACCAGCACCCAAAACCAGTAACAGCACCAACACCAGTAACAGCACCGTCACCAGTAACAGCACCAAACCCAGTAACAGCACCGTCACCAGTAACAGCCCCAACACCAGTAACACCACCTACTCCAGTAACAGCCCCAACAGCAGTAACACCACCAACACCAGAAACAGCACCAACACCAGTAACAGCACCAACACTAGTAACAGCACCAACACCAGTATTTTCACCAACACCTTAACAGCACCAACACCAGTAACAACACCAACACCATAGCGACAGCACCAACACAGGTAACAGCACCAACGCCAGTGGCGCTACCAACACTAGTAACAGCACTAACGCAATAACGCCGCCAACACCAGTAACACCACCAACGCCGGTAAAGCACCAACTCAAACAGCACCAACTCCGGTAAAAGCCACAACAACCGTGCTTACCACACCAGCACCGGTAACGGCTTTTCAACACCAGTAACAGCACCAACACCAGTAACAACTTTTAAGCCGGTAAAGCCACGGCAGCGCCAGCACCAACACCAGTAACAGCACCAGCACCGGTAACAGCACCAACGCAAGTAACAGCACCAACACCGGTAACAGCACCAGCCGCTAGTAACGGCAACAACACCGGTAACAACAGCTTCTTCAGTAACCAGCAGCAACGCAAGTAGCAGCACTTAATACCAGTAACAGCACCATCACCAGTAACACCACCAGCTTCCAGTAACAGCACTAACGCCAATAACAACTCAGCACCAGAAACAGCACCAACGCAGTAAGAGCACCAACACCAGTAACAGCACTAGCTTTTCAGTAACAACACAAACACCAATAACAGCACCAGAACCGGTAACAGCACCATTTCGGTAACAGCACCATCTCCAGTAACAGCACCAGCACCAGTAACAGCATTGTCACCGGTAACAGCGCCAAAAACTGGTAACAACACCAACGCGGTAGCAACAACACCGGTGGAGAGCACCCAGCACCATTAACACCATCGTCACCCAGTACCGGCACCAAAACCCGGCGACTGGCACCAGCACCGGTAACAGCATAGCATAATAACAGCACCAACACCAGTAACAGCACCAACACCAATAACAGCACCAACACCAGTAACAGCACCAACACCAGTAACAGCACCAACACCAGTAACAGCACCAAAACCAGTAACAGCACTAGCACTAGTAACAGCAACAACACCAGTAACAGCACCAACACCAGTGGTAGCAACAACACCAGTAACAGCATCAACACCAGTAACAGCACCAACACCAGTAACAGCATCAACACCAGTAACAGCACCAACACCAGTACCTGCACGAACACCAGTAACAGCACCAACACCAGTAACAGCACCAAAAACCAGTAACGGCACCGCACCATTAACAGCACCAACACCGGTAACCCAGCACCAACACCGGTTTGGCACCCAACACCAATAACAGCACACCAACACCAGTAACACCATCCGTCACCAGTACCAGCACCGAAACCAGTAACACCACCAACACCTGTAACAGCACCAACACCAGTAACAGCACCAACACCAGTAACAGCACCAACACAAGTAACAGCACCAACACCAGTAACACCACCAACACCAGTAACAGCACCAACACCAATAACAGCACCAACACCAGTAACACCACCAACACCAGTAACAGCACCAACACATGTAACAGCACCAACACCAGTAACAGCACTAGCATTAGTAACAGCACCAACAGTAGTAACAGCACCAACACCAATAACAGCACCAACACCAGTAACAGCAACAAAACCAGTAACCGCATAATCACCAATAATAGCACCAACACCAGTAACAGCATCAACAAAGTAAGAGCACCAACACCAGTAAGAGCATCAACACCACTAACAGCTTTGTCACCAGTAACAGCACAAACACCAGTAACACCACCAACACCAGTAACAGCACTATCACCAATAATAACACCAACACCAGTAACAGCACTAGCACTAGTAACAGCACCAACAACAGCAATAGCACTACCACCATCAACAGCACCAACACCAGTAACAGGATCAACACCAGTAACAGCACTAGCACTAGTAACAGCACCAACAACAGAAATAGCACCAACACCAGAAACAGCACCAACACCAGGAACAGCACCAACACCATTAACAGCAACAACACCAGTAGCAGAACCAACAAGAGCAGTAGCACCAACACCAGTAACAGCATCAACACCAGTAACAGCACCAACACCAGTAACAGCACCACCATCAGCGCCGCACCAATGGCATCAACAATGCCAGAAACACAGCAACGCAGTAACAGCACCAGTAACACCACCAGCACCAGTAACACCACCAACACCAGTAACAGGACCAACACCAGTAACACGACCAACAACAGTAACAGCACCACCACCATCAACAGCACCAACACCAGTAACACCAACAATACCAGAAACACCACCAACACCAGTAACAGCACCAGTAACACCACCAACACCACTAACAGCGCCAACACCAGTAACAGCACCAACACCAGAAAGAGCAAAAGCACTAGTAACAGCATCAACACCAGTAACAGGACCAACACCAGTAACAGCACTAGCACTAGTAACAGCACCAACAACAGAAATTGCACCAACACCAGAAACAGCACCAACACCAGGAACAGCACCAACACCATTAACAGCAACAACACCAGTAGCAGAACCAACAAGAGCAGTAGCACCAACACCAGTAACAGCATCAACACCAGTAACAGCACCAACACCAGTAACAGCACCACCACCATCAACAGCACCAACACCAGTAACACCAACAATACCAGAAACACCACCAGCACCAGTAACAGCACCAGTAACACCACCAACACCAGTAACA
>NW_024729265.1:0-14684 GCF_018991925.1 Homarus americanus
TGCTCTCATGTTGGGGAGGGAGGGAGAGGGAGCTGCATTATGCTGTCATGATGGGGAGGGAGGGAGAGGGAGCTGCATTATGCTGTCATGCTGGAGAGGGAGGGAGAGGGAGCTGCATTATGCTGTCATGCAGGGGAGGGAGGGAGAGGGAGCTGCATTATGCTATCATGTTGGGGAGGGAGGGAGAGGGAGCTGCATTATGCTGTCATGTCGGGGAGAGAGGGAGAGGAGGTCGCATTATGCTGCATGCTGCATTAATATGATGCAGCATAACTCCAGCAGTCTCGCTACAGCTTTGTATGTATGGATGATAACACAGTAGACTGCTTACTGTGATAAACTTATACAGTCGAATGAAAACCTGAGAGACAACTCAATATAAGTCCTTTCATTATACTCTAATATTATTATTATCACGGACACGGACACAAGAATTCAATGGATCTAAGTAACGAAAATAAGGAATAATTTAAGTTGTTGTCAAAGACTTTCATATGATTATTGTTTATAACTGAAGGTCTTGGAACTATTTTATCACAACAAAGAAATATAATGCAGTAAAACATGGACAGTGATGAAGTATAATAAAGAACAAAGACAATAAACTGTGACATAGAGAACATCTAAGATACAGGAAGACAAACAATAGTAAAATGACAAGGACAGTCATGAGGACACTGAAGGTGAAACTAACAACAGATACCTGGAGGAGTTGTTATAAATATTGATTTATGTTTTTAACTTTTTGTACTTTTTTGAAGATTTTGTTTTCTCCACAATACAAAAATATCGGTTAATATTCGTTTTTATCCCAATAGGTATTTTGTACTTTTTTGAAGATTTTGTTTTCTCCAAAATACAAAAATATCGGTTAATATTCGTTTTTATCCCAATAGGTATTTGGCATTTTTTACCATTATCACTAGGATTATTTTCAGGTTAGGTCAGGTGAGGTCAGGTAAGGTAGGTTAAAGAATACCAAAATAAAAAAAAAAAATATCTACCAATTGGGAAAATTGGGATGAAAAATTTTTTTTACCCAATTTTCTCCAAGAGGTGTAAGATGATCTTGCAGCTTCATACAAATTCACTAAACAACAATAATAATCCAAGAGTTAGTAAGGCATCACCTGGTCATGTTAAGCCCACCTGGTGAAGATAAACATGTTGGTAATGTTTGTATCGTGACTGAACCACCTCACACAGCAGCCCTGAGGCTTTAGGCCACTGACTTAAGTGCTTACATTACACAACATAACGCTCTGTAATGGCCGATGATTCTGTTTTGGTTGTCTAATTGTAGTTTCCAACACGGTAATTACAGCAGGTATCTTTTTATTATCCTGCCATTAAAATATTTATGTGAATTTATAGACTTACGTAACATCATGAAAGTATAAACCGATGAATTAAAATTAAATAATTATCTTATAAAACAACTAATCTATTTAATTTTCCTTTGAGAGTTAAAGGGATAAAATACACACTAACTGGAGTCTAACTAACCTGGTGTGACTCCTCTCCGCCCCACCCAATACATAATCATCCACTCCAGGTAACCTTACACCGCCTAATGGAGCCAAACTTAATAGTATCACTCCTAACTTATCCAAATAAACTTTTCAGTGGGTAACCTTGACTCTACCACACCTTGGCTTTAGACGCTAGTATAAGTCTGGCTGGAGGGACCGTAGTCATTATAAGGGAAGCTTTTTGATAATAGCCATTACCTGCCTCCCGTTAACACTAAAGAAATGTTCCTAAAATTAAACGACCGACAATTAAATCCAAATCCTTTTGAATATTTACATAATTTACTGCAGTGTTTCATTTTGTTAGTGTAGGGGGCGTTTGTTGTGGCCAGGACTCCTCTTCAGATAATATAAATACAGATAATGTTGTTGTAATAAGTAATCTTTTAATGAAAATGTAGAGAAAAATTGGTCAACAAATCTTAATAGTTATCATGATTTCTTAAAGAACAATAGAGGAATAAGAAGAGGAGAAGGAGGGAAAGAAAATAAAGCATAAAGAAAAAATATAACAAGGAGAAACAACAGAGAAAAAATGAAGAGTAAGATGAAAGAAACTTAGACTGATCAAAAAGACGTATAACAATCTGATTCAAACTAATCACTATATTAGATCAGATCAGATCAGATCAAGGTTAGGTTAGTTTTGGTTAGATAAGGTCAGATCAGGCGAGATTAGGCTAGGCTAGACTTGTTTTACACTAGGTTAGGTTAGGTTAGGTCAGGTCAGGCTAGACTAGACTTGTTTTACACTAGGTTAGGTCAGGTTAGGCTAGGCTAGGCTAGACTTAGTTTACACTAGGTTAGGTTATGTTAGGTTAGGCTGAGCTGAGCTGAGCATTTACACTAGGTTGAGTTGGGTCCCGGGATTGGGCTGAGCTGAACTGAACTTGTTTGGGACCAGACCAGGCTGAGGCTGAGCTAGGCTGAACATTTTACACTAGGTTGGGTTATGTTGGGTTGGGCTGGGCTGAGCTGAGCTTGTTTTACACTGGGATTGGAGTTAGGTCCAGGTTGGGCTAGGCTAGACTAGACTTGTTTACACTAGGTTGGGTTATGTTGGGATTAGCCTGGGCTGGGGCAGACTTGTTTTACACTAGGTTAGGTTAGGTTAGGTCAGGCTAGGTTAGACTTGTTTTACACTAGGTTAGGTCAAGTTAGGCTAGGCTAGGCTAGACTTGTTTTACACTAGGTTAGGTCAAGTTAGGCTAGGCTAGGCTAGACTTGTTTTACACTAGGTTAGGTTAGGTTAGGTTCAGGCTAGGCTAGGCTAGACTTGTTTTACACTAGGTTAGGTTAGGTCAGGTTAAGTTAGGCTAGACTTGTTTTACACTAGGTTAGGTTAGGCTAGGCTAGGCTAGGCTAGGCCAAGGTGGGTGGAGCTTTGTTGACGTCAGCAGGTAGACTCCCTCGCCTACCTCTCACCTTTTATAAACAGAACATTTTATGGTTCTATATACTATACTTTGTTATCTCAGTATCTCACATAGAAAATAATACTAATAAGAGAGTTTAATCTTGCATATAACTTTAGCTAAGGACACCAGTCAGTGTGGTGGGTGATACACAGAAGGAAAGGTTAAAAGAAAAACAATGTATTTCAGTTAAGTCATGTGTTTAAATAACTGCAGCTTAAGATAGGGTAATTATAACTATATATATATATATATATATATATATATATATATATATATATATATATATATATATATATATATATATATATATATATATATATATATATATATATATATATATATATATATATATATATATATATATATATATATATATATATATATATATATATATATATATATATATATATATATATATATATATATATATATATATATATATATATATATATATAGGGAGAGAAAAGGAGAGAAGAGAAGACGGGAATGCTGCATTTAGCAAAAGGGGTGAGGTGCAGTCCTTAGAACAAAATTTTAGGGGGGTCGTATGCATGTTTTCTCAGCACATGAGGACAGTGCTATCTTTTTTTAGGGGGGTCGATTGTGATATCCAGAAATTTCAGAGTAATTTCAAATGCCCCGCCATGAGTGATACTGAGCGTTCAAGGTCATCTGAGGGGAGGGAGCGCTGCCTGCTCGTAGCGAGAGATTGCGTAACTAGGCCTATATGATATTAAATATGATTTACCGAATTAATAATGATGCGATTCATGAAGTTAAGGGACTATTATTGAATTTGAAATTATTATAGATCGTTTAGCAGTCTGAATAATGTTACGGGTGTCCCAAGGAGTTATTAGTTAGGCGGAAAATATATCACGTAGGCCCAAGCTAGCGCCAGGGAAACTGACGCTGGCTAAACCGGTCGACATTCACAGACAAAGGCGTTCATGCCGTCCATCCAGAAATAGTCCGTGGCTAGTCACCTGTGCTCTGCGCTATTGCAGTATAACAAATAAGTCTCCATTCGATCTCAGACAGGGTTAGATAGGGCAGTGTAAAGTAAACTAGAGCTAACAGTGAGTTCATTTCAGGGTTTCCGTCAGAACCCACTTGATTGGAGTTGACCGGAGTTGACTGCGAGAGATTGACTGCCGTTGAGACTGCCGTTGATGATTGAGGGTGGCGATTGTCGCCATTGGACCGATCAGTGTAGGCCTGTCACTGTTTAGCGGGGTAGCAAAGGATCTCTTGAGTGAACGAGTGCTCCCGACAACTAAAACGACACGGGACCAGCATCAGCAGTGGGTGATCAGTTCTTACCACTCCGGTGCACAACACCACGTGTCCTCGGTCAGCTAGTGAAACCCTCTTGCTAACGGGAAGCTAAAGTTTCTCTCAACTGCACAAGGTCTGATTGGCTCACTCGCTTCCTGCCCATGGACGCACTGGGAGTACACTGAGGCTATCTGAGTATATTAATGGTCACACACTGAGACCGTGAGTCTAGGACTCTAGGAGATACCTAGAGGAACATTTTATCTTCCTTATTACGGGTGTAGTTAACACCATTCCTCAGACTGATATTATCTTGACGTGTGTAGTTTAATATTTCTTAAATAATTTTGATAGTAGTGTTTTTTTGAATGTTTGTGCCATTAAGTGGAGCCAGAGTGATACTGTGATTTGATTCTTTTAATGCCTCTAATTCTGCATAATTCTGATCTCAGGTATAACCTTGTTCCCCAGAGTAGTGGTTAGGTTAGGTTAGGAAGTGTACACCTGTT
Organism: Homarus americanus; assembly: GCF_018991925.1. NCBI lineage: Eukaryota > Metazoa > Arthropoda > Malacostraca > Decapoda > Nephropidae > Homarus > Homarus americanus. The sequence goes on from NW_024729265.1 coordinate 4,738, forward strand.
GGGGTGCTATAATTTTGTTGAGTGCCCTTAAGGCCTATTCATTGTAGAGTATTTAATTTCTTATTTTTTATTACCATTCCTCAGTGACTGATATTATTTTGTTGAAAACCCTTAAGGCCTATTCATTGTGGAGTATTTAATTTCTTATTTTTTAGTACCATTTCCTAAGTGACTGATATTATTTTGTGAAAGCCCTTAAGGCCTGTTCATGTGTGCAAACAACATTTCTTAATACTTCAAATTTATTGTTGCCTGTGTTTCTAATAATTTCTATGTCATGTATAACTTTTATTCCCCAGAGTAGTGTTTAAAGTTTAAGTTAAGAGGTGCGCATATTGGTGTACCATTATTTGATTGTGTTTGTAGTGTTGGAGGGAATATAAGTGTCTAAATTTTACAGTGTGTCTCATTCATCCCAGTCACAGACGCTATCCTTCCACGGGTCACGGACAGTTCATTTTGTGTAGTAGATTTAAGTGTTCTTGTGCTGGTTCGGGATTTTTCTCAAAGGGGCGCTTCCACTGCCTTTACCATCTATTAAATTTTAATAAACCCCAAGTCAAGTGAGAAATTAAAGTCCAGCAAATTCCGACCGGTTACATATATATATATATATATATATATATATATATATATATATATATATATATATATATATATATATATATATATATATATATATATATATATATATATATATACAGTTGCCTACAGGAGCTCCTTTCCTCCCTGTTGTTAATAATGTAGACATAATGTGACAGTAGTTATGACGTCATATGATAAGTGTTACAGCCACTGACGCCAGATTATGGGGGTGGGGGGTAGTTAGAGCAGGTGATCTCAGGTGCTGCCTTTGCCTCCAGGTGTGAGTGATGTGAGGAATTATGACCTCACATGACAAGTGTTGCCTTCACTGACACTTGTTTCATCAAAAGATAAAACACGTAGACGTTTACAGTCATCCACAGACTCACATTTATGGTACAACAGTTGCAGAACTGCATGCAACACACCTGGTTCCACATTGAGCTTAGAATCCAACGATGCAGTGTACTGATAGATGGGAACGGAAATTGACTTTTATCAGGCAAGTAGTGATAAGGTTTCGGGGCTTACGCTGCGAAAGGTCAATGTTCGACTGATATCCTCCTCAGACCAGTATATTACAGGGACACCAGTCAAGACAAAATTCACCTAAGAAGAGTACAAAATAACTCCTTAAAACATCTTTAGTAGCAGCAGTAGCCTTAATAAAGTATTTTCTATCAGCTCATGCCAATAAATCCTCTCCTGCCTTCCTCTTTTTCCCTCAATGAGAAGAACAGCTCTCTCCCTCTTCACATCATCCAGTTGATGTTGTAGATCCTCAGTGATCAGAACTGGTCTTTCTTCCTCAGGTTCTTTCTCTTGCAGTACATCAGGTGCCCTTGTAGAATCAATTTCATGCACAGTCCTCTTTTGGCCTCTTCTCTCTGCACGTATGTTTATGATGACAGCCGCTGACTTGTCTGCAGCTATTAATGTTCCTATGACTGATACAGCACAGAGAGAGAGAGAGAGAGAGAGAGATGTAACTATATACAATTGCCTTCAGGATATTCTTTCCTCCCTCTTGTGTTCATTATATTAATAATGTAACATGAGGTGAGAGGAGTTATGATGACCTCACATAACACGTGAGCGATATGGGTTGGGTGTAAACGGGGCTGGCTAGTATGGGCCAATAGACCAGCTGAAGTTTTCTTCATTCTTATGTTGTTAGAAAGAGGAGGAGAGGGAGTGGGGAGAGGGAGAAGGGGGAGTGTCCTGAAAACTTATTACCAGACTCTGATAGAATTTCCAATTCATTATAAAACACTATCAGGGCACATATATTTATTTGCTTTTGACATTATTTACGAATTCTCTAATGTTAAATTTATGGTAAATGTTATGAAAAATATATAAAATTCATATTCAATATTTATCAAACTACTTTTACAATGGACTGCAGATTCTGTCAGCCTCTGGGAGCTGTTCAATGCCCACCGAGCATATCCGAGCATTAGCAGTATTAATGTTGTCTTTTCTCTTGAAGAGGTTAATCCACTGTATCTTAGTTCTTCATCTTTAGGACGTGTATGAAAGTGTATATTCCCGTCTCGCTTGAACCAAGAATTACACCCAAACACAACACAATTAGCGGACATTATGTGACTGAGGACACCAGTTTTCACAGTTGTGGCTGCAGCCAACTGAGGTGGCGGTCTTTCGACCTCTCTAACCACTAACGTCATGCGTAAGCTGGGTCGCATTTTGGGTCAAGTCGAGGATGTCCTCCTCTTTTACAGATTTTGGGACCACCTAGGCGTGAATTTAAGTTGCAGAAACTGTCGCCAACACAACAACCACGCCATAAGTTAACGAGTTGCATGGCCCAGTGTTAAGGAATAGACCGAGAAGACCGGACAATACGCCAACTGCACTGGCTAACCATTATACCAGAACATGATCCGCAAATCGATTAACATCCAGGTTCCTAATTACAGATAGGTTAAGAAGCAAATGGCGGAAAAAAAACTTGCCTATAATTCACACTGCCCGGGAATCGAACCATTACACCACAGGTCGCCAAAATCATGTATACTAAGTCCAAAAGGTTTTTCTTTTTTTCGTGCCGGTCAAGCCCCGACCAGAGGTTAGCTAGACCCCCGGACAACTCTTTCGGAGCTTGACCAGCACGTCGTATTGGTATTTTCATCGCGACTTAATTATATATTACAAAGTCACTAGTCAGTTTTCCAATGTTCTTTTTGATGATATTTACTTATTCTAAGCTTTTTGTCAACAAATAAATTACTTATATTATACGAAAACAAAAAAATTAAAAAATAAACTTCACTTAATATATACTGCATGTTACACTAAATAGGGATAAGTGACCATTAGTGATAACTTCTATGTATTTCTCTCTTTTGGGGGAAACTTTTGACTGGCCATAAACGATCCTGTGGATCATAAATATACATATAAATGAATACCTTCATATAAAATGTAACCTAACCTAACCTAACCTAACCTAATCTAATCTGACCTAACCTAACCTACTTACAGTATAATTTAACCACCATATGACAGTAAACGACATTTTAACTGGAACGCTAAATTTTACCTTATACGAATTAATCTTAATTAAGTTGTAATAATATACCAAAAAGTTATCTCTATTTGACTAAAACGACTGATGATTTGTAAAAGCTTAATCGTATACTATATAATCCTGGCAATTAAACTAATTGGGATAATTGCCTAATATCGATAACTTCTATGTATTATTTTAAGTTCTAACTGGCCATCGGCGATCATGTACTTCATCATATTATGTATTAATAAATTGTTTAATAGAAAACTTAAACTAACTTTACCTAACCTTAACAAATATTATCTAAGTGATATTAATATTATTTTTGTATACAGGATATAGATATATTCTAAAAACAATAGCAGTTGACTATAAGTACAAGTAATAAATAACTTAATAAACCCCGAAACTAAATATATATATATATTACGATGTTTTATATTATATACTTACTGTAGTATATACTTGTAACTTATTTAATAACCTAACAATAATGGTTGACCCTCGTGTACGATGATGGCTGGCACTAGGGCCAACATAACAACCACACCCTAAGTTAACGAGTTGCATGACCCAGTGTCAAGGAATAGTCCGAGAAGACTGGACAACTTGCCAACTGCGCTGGCTAAACATTACCCCAGAACGAGATCCGCAAATTGATTAACATCCAGGTTCCCAGTTACTTCTGAGTAGACAGGCAAATGGCGTAAAAAACAAAAAACAAAAAACAAAAAACAACATAGTTTCACATTGCCCAGGAAGCAAGATGTCACGGGTTCGATTCCCGGGCCGGCGGAAGTTGTTTGGACATTCTTCCTATTCCCCTTCGTCCCTGTTCACCTAGCAGCAAAGTAGGTACATGTTGTAAGTCGAAAGTTGCAAATTCGTATTCAGGGACAGGTTGTTGGAACTTCCAATAACTTGCTTAGACATAAACCATTGACTCTTCAGGCCTCTACGCCCTCGACTCTTCAGGCTTCTCTGCCCTTAACTCATGAGACATAAGGCAAGCATGAACTTGGCATGCTTCCCTGTTGGACGCTGTAAACGCTTCTACACTTCACCTTTATTACGAACCACGCCATCTATTGTGTCATGATCTAACTACCCAGCACCACCGAGCAAGGCCATATAGGGACGAAACCCGAGTATGACTAGTCTTAGTCACCACTCCGGGGTTCCTTTCTCTATATCCTGGTTGTTGCGTCACCTCCTCCAACTCTTCCTCATCAGCTCCGCATCGAGGAGAGTGCAGTTCACTCTGGGAAGTGACCACACTTGGATTACCTATCCTGGAAACCTACGGCACAGTGACTACCTACCATCTTCTTTAATATTCAGCCCTACTTGTCAGACACTTCAGCACCGCACTTGAGTATTGTAACCCTATATTACCTCCCACCTCCACTTGCTTCAGATTGTTGTATGTTGTATAAATATTTATATACTGTTAAGCCAATGTTGCATATGTTTAAGTTAAGTATGGTTAAGGGTAAATTATAGAAAGCTGGATATTTTGTTGAGGAATTTATTGTACTTTATTATACACAACAAAAACTCTCATCCTTTGTCTACCCTTTTATAGTCTGATTGTCTTTGTTTGTTAAGTTTTTTTTTATTGTTGTTGCCTGTTGGGATCTGGGTAGTCTTTTAACTATATTCTAAACCAGTTTCTAAATCCCCAAACACTCTGTCAAGGGTCAAATAAAAAAAACCTGCCCAGAATGAATGTATCAAACATTAAAACTAAACTTTAACGTAATCTAGCCTTCTTCTTCCTCTTCTTCTTCTTCTTCTTCTGTATTATTTCATCATCAACACTATTAGAATTCGAACGTCTTAACCTTACACACCGTGGCCCTGGGTTGTGGGGGAGGGCAGGGGAGACTCGCCTAAATCACCCAGCACACCCAGCAGGCGCTTTGTAACCCCCAACAAGTGACTTTTGGGTGGGGGCAGTTTTCTCGTAAGCTCTCTTCCAGTGGGCAATATTCCCCAAAGGCCTATATGAACTTTTTGTGGTTTTTAATGGTAACAGGCTAGACGATTTTTATTTGATTAGCTGCCACAGTAAGTATTGTGCACCCCACACCATCTGTGAGCCATAACATTAACTCGTTGTCCTGATATTATACACAGCATTTACAATTACATTATTTAGTTTGACAAGGGTAACTTATTCACAAATGTACAGGCGGAGTAGAAGCCTGGCCTCACACTTGTTATTATTCACATTTACGAGAAGTATTGTATTTATAGTACATCTGAATGGATATAGTTGATATAATTATGTCATACCTTGCTATTAGGAGATGGAAGTGTTAAACATTTGCACACAGTGTGCTTTGGACTCCGTCCTGTGAGATTGAGAAGCTCAAGTGTGTGGCCATATGTATGGCCACACACTTTACATTTAGTTTTGTTTACATCTGCTTGAGGAACATACTGCCAGAGGTACTTATATCCTAACCTTAATCTAGTGGTTACAACATCTTGTAATCTAGTGATCATGTTACTTGCTCCATATACATGTTTCACTTGATACATCTCATCATGGTAAACTTTGGATCGACTTGTGCCTGTTTGCACTAATCTACTTGATTCAAACTCATCAATAAGTTCTTTCCTAATGACAGTTTTAAGGAATCTTTTTGACAGACCCAAATTGTATTCAACGGTGTCTTTGTCAGACACGAGTTTGGCGAGGGCATCAACTCTGTCATGTCTGATGAGGCCTATGTAAGAGGGGATCCACAACAGTTTGACCCTGACACCCCGGTCAACAAGGCACGCATATTTATGCCTGACTTCAGTGACAAGAGATTGACAACCTGAGTTGAGGGTGCCAAGGGCAAGTAGTGAGGATAGAAAGTCAGTGATGATGTGACTGTCAGCAACAGTGGTTTCAATGAATTTAATAGCTGTGAGTATGGCAACTAATTCAGTTTGTAGAGTGGATGCCTAGTTGTTAATTCTAACTCCTTTCTCAATTATATTACCGTCAGGTTGAGTCACAACAATAGCACTTCCAGCCCTCCCACAGGCGGTGTTTAGAGATCCATCAGTGTAGATGGTCTGTGTGACATTATCATCAGTCTGTAGATTGTGTATGTGTTCAAGAGCTCTCAATTTGGCAGTGTGTTGGAGATAAATGCTTTGTATAATTATTTTTTAGGCGGATTTGTCGGTATTGTGATATCGAAGGGAACTGTCCGCCAGGGTGGCAGGAAGCGCTGTTGTGTCTTAACTTTGTACAGGCGGTCTAGTCCAAACATCTTCATATGCGTAGCTGTAGTTTGGATCCATTTAGACTCACCAGTCCCATGGTTCATACATTCTAGCAATTTTAAGGAAACAATGTTATCAGGATCACCACGCAGAAGCCTCAGGGGTATCCTTAACACTGGGTATACCTATTTATTTACTCCTATTAAGTACTTTAGTGCTCATGGGACATCCTAGGATAATTCTGAGGGCTTTATTTTGCATTTTCTCGAGCTTGTCAACACCTTTCCCGTCACGCAGGACCAGGGCTGGTGTAAGGGCGGAAACGATCCTCCGGCTAGTTACCGCTGCTAACTCGCTCGTTTGCTGGTGCAGACGACCCTTGGGGTGGTTGGACGGAGGTGATAACGGCAGCGACTATCTCCGCCACGAGCAGATTCAACCCAGCCGCCATACCGTCAGTATCTAGCTACCCTGCTGTCCGTCAAATTCTGGCTGTGATCTCATCATAGGTCCCGGACTCGTGGGCTGTGTTCCCAGACCTTCACCTATCAACTGCCAACTCTCTGGTCATCTACCACTACCGCATACCACGACCATCAGTTCATCACATTCTGTCGGTGCCCCGGTGTTCTCCTGCCTTTTCAAGACGTTGCTGAGTGTGGAGCGAAGTGGACGCTTCCCAGCCCTGAGTGTGCATCACCGCGTTCCAGAACCTTCCCCCAGGGCCACTGCCGTAGGAAATATTTGTTCATTGTTTGATTCCATTAATTGCTGACTCCCCTTTATTGTTCGATTCTATCAATTGTTGACTCCATTTAATTGTTTTATTCAATTAATTGCTGACTCCCATTATTTGTTTGATTCCTTTAATTGTTTGCTTCCATTAATTGTTTGACTCCCGTAATTATTTGATGTTTGTTGAGTGGTGTCAGAGTTTTGTGTTATATTTTTATAGTAAAGAGATGCCAATCTCTAACGGTTGTTTGTTATTCCTCGGAAAACCATGGTCCTTGACTTTCCTTTATTAAGATCCTGATTAGCCTGGTAAGGGATTTCTATCCCTAAGTCCCAGGTCTTTACAAGTGGCGACCTTGCCAGGATTGTCTCTGACCTTTGGTTTCTGAGGTTTAACATTCGTTCCGGTGTTGTTGTAAGTCGCCGTGAGCGCGCCACCTTGCTGTCTGTGGCCCGGAAGCAAGTGTTGTTCAGTGGTTATCCCTTCCTTCTGTGTGCTAATTTTGTTGCTCTCCCTTGTATTTGGGAAGTTAATTAGTGTTGGTTGGGGTGCACTGTGGATGCTGTCATAGCATTTTTGTTGTTGTTTCACCTGGTGCGGTTTCGTTACCCTGAGGTGATTCAGCTGGGCTGGGTGCGGAACGAGGTTCCCTCAAGTCGGATCAAATCATTTACTGGTCTGATTGAGCCACTAGGTGAGTTACCTTTGGCTATTTGCGGGGTAAGTTGTTTGTTTTTTCCTTTGTTCTTGGCCTTTCGGATCATTATGTCTGGTTTTGAGGGGTGGAAAGGTCAAGCGGTGGCCCTGGGTCTGACAGGTAATGACATTGGTCAGTATGTGGTCACCCAACAGAATGCCGAGAGAGAGGAACGTCAGAGAGAGAGAGAGGCACGTCAGAAAGAGAGAGGAACGTCAGAAAGAGAAAGAGAGAGGAACGCCAGAAAGAGAGAGTTGGAGGAACGTGAGAAAGAAAGAGTTCGAATTAGCTAAGTTGCAGGCAGAAAAGGACCTAGAACTGGCTAGGATTAATGCTTCAAGTAGACCAGCATCCTCTGGCCATATACAGGACAATGTGGTAAAACCCAGCTTGCCTGTGTACCGTGAAGACATCGCCTCCTACCTTGTTAGGTTTGAGCGGGTAGCTGAGCTGCTTGGTGTAGCCCCAGATAGCTATGCTGTAAGGTTGGGTAGCCTACTGAGTGGTAAGCCGGTAGAAATTTACACGTCCCCTGTCTGCCGACATCACCCGAGATTACTTCTTGTTGAAGCAAGCTCTCTTGCGAGGATTTTGCAAGACTTCTGACGGTTATCGTGCTGATTTTCGCAGAACGAAGATTAGAGAGGGAGAAACGTACCAGCAGTTTTCGATTCACCTGGGTCGTTTATTTCAACAATGGCTGGAGACATCAGGGGTTGAAGAAACCTTTGAGTCTCTCTAACTTCATGATATTAGATCAGTTTTTGTCTTCTCTACCTCCAGACTTGAGAATTTTCATCAAAGAACACCAGCCAGCGACGCTTGGAGAAGCTGTGCATCTTGCCGACAACTGGGCGTCTGCTCGCAACGCTTACCCCAAGTCTTCCCCTCCTGTAGTGAAGATTGCGAAGCCTCCGTCCTCCGAGGAACCATCCCCAGGAGTACACAAGAGTAGTTCACCAGCCGTGCGGTGTCACAGCTGCGGAGAAGAAGGGCACATTCGTTCTCGCTGTCCCAGGAATCCCCTCGCCTTCAAGACTGCTGACACTCATCAACCCAGCAACAAGGTCGGATTCTGCTTGGAGGACAGGAGCTGCCCCCGTTATTGTGTCAGTGGAACAATCAATGGGTCTAGGGCATCTACTTTCATCAGGGACACTGGTTGCTCGTGCATTATTGTCTCTGAAGAAGCCCTGCCTGACGCTGACATCTCCAGCTGCCCGAAGGTTAGTGTCGCCGATTATTTAGGTCGTGTTGACCAGTTCCCTGTTGTTTGGTGCTACCTGCGTTGCCCCTATTTCACTGGTTGGTCTAATGTGGTAAGAGCTCCCATTAAATGTGCAAGTGCCCTCATTGGTAATGTTCCCGGTGTTCGTGACCCTAACGACCCGGAAACGTTAAAACTCTCCTCACCACCAACACCAGTCCTCACGCTACCTGCTGATGACGACTCGCCACCCTCTCACGCCGCCACGCCTGCCGCCAAGGTCCAAGCTGTAGGGCCACGGACGGCGAAGGTGAAACGACCGCATCCCCTGATTCTGCCGAATTTGTTGCCACTGACTGTGACGCCCAAGGAGTTCGCCAAGCTTCAAGACTCGTGTGCCACTCTGAAGCGGGTAAGAGAGAAGGTGACTTCCGGGGAGGAGGATCAGGTGAGAGATGGGTCGGTTTATAAGTTTGTTTCTTTTAATGGGGTGTTACACAGGTTTTGTGTTTCATCCAAGCGACCAGCTAAAGTAGGTCGGTTTTTACTTGTTGTCCCTGATGTTTGTCGTAGTAACATTCTCTCTGTAGCTCACAAGAGCTCTCTTGTAAGTCACTGTTCTCGTAGGAAAACTTATAGGAAGGTTGCTGATCAGTTTTACTGGCCAGGTATGGGAGCGGATATTAGAGCTTTTTGTAGGAGTTGTGATCAGTGCCCACGTATGTCTGCCAAGGGTAGAGTCCGTCCTGTTCCACTTGAACCCTTACCCGTCGTTGCAGAACCATCTTCTCGGGTAGCCATAGATTTTGTTGGATGATTCTCACCTCCTTCCTCTAAGAAGCCTAAATTACATCAAGCTAATTTGTTAAAGCAATATAATTGCAGGACCCACATTGCTCGTGTCCTTGACGACGTCCCCATGCTGGAGTTAGTCGAGGCACTACCCTGCAAGAGTTCC
>NW_024729266.1:0-22423 GCF_018991925.1 Homarus americanus
ACCAGGATTTAAACCCAAGATCTTATAATTGTGACCGGGGAACGCTACCTCTGGGCCACCAGGAAAAAAAAGCAGTCCTAGACTCTGCTATATTTCACACAAAGCCTGTTCAGCGAGCTTATGGCGCCGTGAACCTCTAATGGGGACCACCCGTGCCGCTTAGGTGACCAGAGCAACGTTTTACCAAATGCTGCTTCAAAACACGAGGGTCCATATATATTTCATTAGCCCAATAAAGCACGCGGACTTCTACATATAATTAACACCTCACCCCACTAAGATTCAAACCCACGATCTTATAATTGTGACCGGGGTATGCTACCTCTGGGCCACCAGGACACTAAAAGCCGTCCTAGACTGTGCTATATTTCACACAAATCCTTTTCAACGAGCTTATGGCGCAGTGAACCTCTAATGGGGACCACCCGTGCCGCTTATGTGATCAGAGCAACGTTTTACCAAATCCGGCTTGGAAACACGAGGATCCATATATATTTCATGAGCCCAATAAAGCACTCGGACTTCTATATATAATCAACACCTCCCCACACCAGGATTCAAACCCACAATCTTATAATTGTGACCGGGGTATGCTACCTCTGGGCCACCAGGACAATAAAAGCAGTCCTAGACTCTACTATATTTCACACAAAGCCTGTTAAACGAGCTTATGGCGCTGTGAACCACTATAGGGGACCACCCGTGCCGCTTAGATGATCAGAGCAACGCTTTACCAAATGCGGTTTTGAAACACGAGGATCTATATATATTTCATTAGCCCAATAAAGCACTCGGACTTCTATATATAATCAACACCTCCCCCCACCAGGATTCAAACCCATAATCTTATAATTGTGACCGGGGTATGCTACCTCTGGGCCACCAGGACAATAAAAGTAGTCCTTGACTCTACTATATTTCACACAAAGCCTGTTCAACGAGCTTATGTCGCCGTGAACCTCTAATGGGGACCACCCGTGCCGCTTAGGTGATCAGAGCAACGTTTTACCAAATGCGGCTTCAAAATACGAGGGTCCATATATATTTCATTAGCCCAATAAAGCACGAGGACTTCTACATATAATCAACACCTAACCCCACCAGGATTTAAACCCACGATCTTATAATTGTGACCGGGGAACGCTACCTCTGGGCATCCAGGAAAATAAAGCAGTCCTAGACTCTGCTATTTCACACAAAACCTGTTCAGCAGCAGGCTTATGCCCGTGAACCTCTATTGAGGCCACCCGTTAAACCCAGGTGATCAGAGCAACGTTTTACAATGAAAGCCTTAAAACCACGAGGGTCCATATATATTTCGATGGCCAATAAAAGCAAGCCGGACTACTGCATATAATCAGCACACAAACCACCAGGATTCAGGCCACGATCTGATAATTGTGACCGGGGTATGCTACCTCTGGGCCACCAGGACAATAAAAGCAGTTCTAGACTCAACTATATTTCACACAAAGCCTGTTCAACGAGCTTATGGCTCCGTGAACCTCTAATGGGGACCACGCTTGCCGCTTAGGTGATGAGAGCAACGTTTTACCAAATGCGGCTTCAAAACACCAGGGTCCATATATATTTCATTAGCCCAATAAAGCACGCGGACTTCTACATATAATCAACACCTCACCCCACCAGGATTCAAACCCACGATCTTATAATTGTGACCGGGGTATGCTACCTCTGGGCCACCACGACAATAAAAGCAGTCCTAGACTCTACTATATTTCACACAAAGCCTGTTCAATGACCTTATGGCGCCATGAACCTCTAATGGGGACCACCTGTGCCGCTTAGGTGATCAGAGCAACGTTTTACCAAATCCGGCTTGGAAACACGAGGATCCATATATATTTCATTAGCCCAATAAAGCACTCGGACTTCTACATATAATCAACACCTCACCCCACCAGGATTCAGACCCACGATCTTATAATTGTGAAAGGGGAACGCTACCTCTGGGCCACCAGGAAAATAAAAGCAGTCCTAGACTCTGCTATATTTTACACAAAGACTGTTCAACAGCTTTTTAAACAGACATCTAATATAGAGACCACCGTGTACCTGGTGGGTGATCAGAGCAACGTTTTACCAAATGCGGCTTCAAAACACGAGGGTCCATATTTATTTCATTAGCCCAATAAAGCACGCGGACTTCTACATATAATCAACACCTCACCCCACCAGGATTCAAACCCACGATCTTATAATTGTGACCTGGGTATGCTACCTCTAGGCCACCAGGACAATAAAAGCAGTCCTAGACTCTACTATATTTCACACAAAGCCTGTTCAACGAGCTTATGTCGCCATGAACCTCTAATGGGGACCTCCCGTGCCGCTTAGGTGATCAGAGCAACGTTTTACCAAATGCGGCTTCAAAACACCAGGGTCCATATATATTTCATTAGCCCAATAAAGCACGCGGACTTCTACATATAATCAACACCTAAACCCACCAGGATTTAAACCCACGATCTTATAATTGTGACCGGGGAACGCTACCTCTGGGCATCCAGGAAAATAAAATGATCCTAGACTCTGCTATATTTCACAAAACCTGTTCAACGGAAAAACATGTCGCCCGTATGAACCTCATATTAGGACCACCCGTGCGCTTAGGTAGTCAAACAACATTTTACCAAATCGGCTTCTACAAAACACGAGGTCCATATATATTTCATTAACCCCAATAAAACAGCGGACTTCTACGTATAATCAACACTAAACCCACCAGGATTCAAACCCACGATCTTATAATTGTGACCGGGGTATGCTACCTCTGGGCCACCAGGACAATAAAAGCAGTTCTAGACTCAACTATATTTCACACAAAGCCTGTTCAACGAGCTTATGGCTCCGTGAACCTATAATGGGGACCACGCTTGCCGCTTAGGTGATGAGAGCAACATTTTACCAAATGCGGCTTCAAAACACCAGGGTCCATATATATTTCATTAGCCCAATAAAGCACGCGGACTTCTACATATAATCAACACCTCACCCCACCAGGATTCAAACCCACGATCTTATAATTGTGACCGGGGTATGCTACCTCTGGGCCACCAGGACAATAAAAGCAGTCCTAGACTCTACTATATTTCACACAAAGCCTGTTCAACGACCTTATGGCGCCCTGAACCTCTAATGGGGACCACCTGTGCCGCTTAGGTGATCAGAGCAACGTTTTACCAAATCCGGCTTGGAAACACGAGGATCCATATATATTTCATTAGCCCAATAAAGCACTCTGACTTCTACATATAATCAACACCTCACCCCACCAGGATTCAGACCCACGATCTTATAATTGTGACCGGGGTATGCTACATCTGGGCCACCAGGACAATAAAAGCAGTCCTAGACTCTACTATATATTTCACACAAAGCCTGTTCCAACGACCTTGTGGCGCCATAGCGAACCTCTAATAAGGACCACTCGTTGCGCTTAGGTGATGTTGATTGAGTAGCATTTAACCAAATGCGGCTTGAGCGGATTCATATATATATTTCGTGGCCAATAAAGCCGCGCCCAGACTTCACCGCCCATAATCAACGCCTCACCCCACCAGGATTTAAACCCGCGATCTTATAATTGTGAAGGGGAGCGCTACCTCTGGGCCTGGGAAAACAAAAAGCAGTCCTAGACTCTGCTATATTATTTCACACAAAGCCTGTTCAACGAGCTTATGTCGCCGTGAACCTCTAATGGGGACCACGCGTGCCGGTTAGGTGATCAGAGCAACGTTTTACCAAATGCGGTTTCAAAACACGAGGGTCCATATATATTTCATTAGCCCAATAAAGCACGCGGACTTCTACATATAATCAACACCTCACCCCACCAGGATTAAAACCCACGATCTTATAATTGTGACCGGGGAACGCTACCTCTGGGCATCCAGGAAAATAAAAGCAGTCCTAGACTCTGCTATATTTCACACAAAGCCTGTTCAACGAGCTTATGTCGCCATGAACCTCTAATGGGGACCACCCGTGCCGCTTAGGTGATCAGAGCAACGTTTTACCAAATCCGGCTTCGAAACACGTGGATCCATATATATTTCATTAGCCCAATAAAGCACGAGGACTTCTACATATATTCAACGCCTCACTCCACAAGGATTTGAAGCCGATCTTCTAATTGTGACCGGGGAACGCTACCTCTGGGCCACCAGGAAAATAAAAGCAGTCCTAGACTCTGCTATATTTCACACAAAGCCTGTTCAACGAGCTTATGGCTCCGTGAACCTCTAATGGTGACCACGCGTGCCGCTTAGGTGATGAGAGCAACGTTTTACCAAATGCGGCTTCAAAACACGAGGGTCCATATAGATTTCATTAGCCCAATAAAGCACGCGGACTTCTACATATAATCAACACCTCACCCCACCAGGATTCAAACCCACGATCTTATAATTGTGACCGGGGTATGCTACCTCTGCGCCACCAGGACAATAAAAGCAGTCCTAGACTCTACTATATTTCACACAAAGCTTGTTCAACGACCTTATGACGCCGTGAACCTCTAATGGGGACCACCCGTGCCGCTTAGGTGATCAGAGCAACGTTTTACCAAATCCGGCTTGGAAACACGAGGATCCATAAATATTTCATTAGCCCAATAAAGCACTCGGACTTCTAGATATAATCAACACCTCACCCCACCAGGATTCAAACCCACGATCTTATAAATGTGACCGGGGAACGCTACCTCTGGGCCACCAGGACAATAAAAGCAGTCCTAGACTCTGCTATATTTCACACAAAGCCTCTTCAACGAGCTTATGGCGCTGTGAACCACTATTGGGGACCACCCGTGCCAGTTAGGTGATCAGAGCATCGTTTTACCAAATGCGGCTTCGAAACACGAGGATCCATATATATTTCATTAGACCAATAAAGCACGCGGACTTCTACATACATTCAACGCCTCACCCCACCAGGATTTGAAGCCGATCTTCTAATTGTGACCGGGGAACGCTACCTCTGGGCCACCAGGACAATAAAAGCAGTCCTAGACTCTGCTATATTTCACACAAAGTCAGTTCAACGAGCTTATGGCGCTGTGAACCTCTAATGGGGACCACCCGTGCCGCTTAGGTGATCAGAGCAACGTTTTACCAAATCCGGCTTCGATACACGAGGATCCATATATATTTCATTAGCCCAATAACGCACGCGGACTTCTACATATAATCAACACCTCACCCCACCAGGATTCAAACCCACGAACTTATAATTGTGACCGGGGTATGCTACCTCTGAGCCACCAGGACAATCAAAGCAGTCCTACACTCTACTATATTTCACACAAAGCCTGTTCAACGACCTTATGGCGCCGGGAACCTCTAATGGGGGCCACCCGTGCCGCTTAGGTGATTAGAGCAACGTTTTACCAAATCCGGCTTCGAAACACGAGGATCCATATATATTTCATTAGCCCAATAAAGCACGCGGACTTCTACATATAATGAACATCTCACCCCACCAGGATTCAAACCCACGATCTTATAATTGTGACCGGGGTATGCTACCTCTGGGCCACCAGGACAATAAAAGCAGTACTACACACTACTATATTTCACACAAAGCCTGTTCAACGACCTTATGGCGCCGGGAACCTCTAATGGGGACCACCCGTGCCGCTTAGGTGATAAGAGCAACGTTTTACCAAATCCGGCTTGGAAACACGAGGATCCATATATATTTCATTAGCCCAATAATGCATGAGGACTTCTACATATAATCAATACCTCACCCCACCAGGATTTGAACCCGCGATCTTATAATTGTGACCGGGGAACGCTACCTCTGGGCAACCAGGACAATAAATGCAGTCCTAGACTCTACTATATTTCACACAAAGCCTGTTCAACGACCTTATGGTGCCATGAACCTCTAATGGGGACCACCCGTGCCGCTTAGGTGATAAGAGCAACGTTTTACCAAATCCGGCTTGGAAACACGAGGATCCATATATATTTCATTAGCCCAATAAAGCACGCGGACTTCTACATATAATCAACACCTCACCCACCAGAGATTTGAACCCACGATCTTATAATTGTGCTTGTTGCAGAGGCCTTCCTCTGGCCTCAGGAAAATAAGCAGTCCCTAGACTCTGCTATATTTCACACAAAGCCTGTTCAGCGGAGGTTATGTCACGTGAACCTCTAATAGGGGACCACCCGTACTGCCAAATTGATCAGAGCAACATTTTACCAAAATGCGGCTTCAAAACGCGAGGGTCCATATATATTTCATTAATATTGTCATGCGGACTTCTATATAATCAACACCTCACCCCACCGATTCAGACCCACGATCTTATAATTGTGACCGAGGCGCTACCTATGGGCCACCGGGACACTAAAGCAGTCCTAGACTCTGTTATATTTCACATAAAGCCTGTTCAACGAACTTATGGCACCGTGAACCACTATAGGGGACCACTCGTGCCGCTTAGGTGATAAGAGCAACGTTTTACCAAATCCGGCTTGGAAACACGAGGATCCATATATATTTCACTAGCCCAATAATGCATGCGGACTTCTACATATAATCAACACCTCACCCCACCAGGATTTGAACCCACGATCTTATAATTGTGACCGGGGTATGCTACCTCTGGGCCACCAGGACAATAAAAGCAGTTCTAGACTCAACTATATTTTACATAAAAAGCCTGTTCAACGACCTTATGGTGCCATGAAACTCTAATGGGGACAACCCGTGCCGCTTAGGTGATAAGAGCAACGTTTTACCAAATCCGGCTTGGAAACACGAGGATCCATATATATTTCATTAGCCCAATAGAGCATGCGGACTTCTACATATAATCAACACCTCACCCCACCAGGATTTGAACCCACGATCTTATAATTGTGACCGGGGACGCTACCTCTGAGCCTCCAGGAAAATAAAAGCAGTCCTAGACTCTGCTATATTTCACACAAAGCCTGTTCAACGAGCTTATGTCGCCGTGAACCTCTAATGGGGACCACCCGTGCCGCTTAGGTGATCAGAGCAACGTTTTACCAAATGAGGCTTCAAAACACGAGGGTCCATATATATTTCATTAGCCCAATAAAGCACGCGGACTTCTACATATAATCAACACCTCACCCCACCAGGATTCGAACCCACGATCTTATAATTGTGACCGAGGAACGCTACCTATGGGCCAGCAGGACACTATAAGCAGTCCTAGACTCTGTTATATTTCACATAAAGCCTGTTCAACGAGCTTATGGCACCGTGAACCACTATAGGGGACCACCCGTGCCGCTTAGGTGATAAGAGCAACGTTTTACCAAATCCGGCTTGGAAACACGAGGATCCATATATATTTCATTAGCCCAATAATGCATGCGGACTTCTACATATAATCAACACCTCACCCCACCAGGATTTGAACCCACGATCTTATAATTGTGACCGAGGTATGCTACCTCTGGGCCACCAGGACAATAAAAGCAGTTCTAGACTCAGCTATGTTTCACACCAAAGCCTGTTCAACTGACTTGCTGGCGCCATAGTTGTAGCCTCTAATAGGGGACCACCTGTGCAGCCTTAGGTGATCAGAGCAACGTTTTGCCAAATCGACCTTGAAACCGTGAATCCGCCTTATATTTCATTAGCCCAATAAAGCACGGACTTACATATAATCAACACCTCACCCACCAGAGATTTGAACCCCACACGATCTTATAATAATTATATAGGCGAGAGCGCTACTCTGGGCCACCAGGACAATAAAAGCAGTCCTAGACTCTACTATATTTCACACAAAGCCTGTTCAACGACCTTATGGCGGCATGAACCTCTAATGGGGACCACCTGTGCCGCTTAGGTGATCAGAGCAACGTTTTACCAAATCCGGCTTGGAAACACGAGGATCCATATATATTTCATTAGCCCAATAAAGCACTCGGACTTCTACATATAATCAACACCTCACCCCACCAGGATTCAGACCCACGATCTTATAAGTGTGACCGGGGTATGCTACATCTGGGCCACCAGGACAATAAAAGCAGTCCTAGACTCTACTATATTTCACACAAAGCCTGTTCAACGACCTAATGGCGCCATGAACCTCTAATGGGGACCACTCGTGCCGCTTAGGTGATTAGAGTCACGTTTAACCAAATGCGGCTTCGAAACCCGAGGATTCATATATATATTTCATTAGCCCAATAAAGCACGCAGACTTCTGCATATAATCAACGCCTCACCCCACCAGGATTTAAACCCACGATCTTATAATTGTGAAAGGAGAACGCTACCTCTGGGCCACCAGGAAAATAAAAGCAGTCCTAGACTCTGCTATATTTCACACAAAGCCTGTACAACGAGCTTATGGTGCCGTGAACCTCTAATGGGGACCACCCGTGCCGGTTAGGTGATCAGAGCAACGTTTTACCATATGCGGCTTCAAAACACGAGGGTCCATATATATTTCATTAGCCCAATAAAGCACGCGGACTTCTACATATAATCAACACCTAAACCCACCAGGATTTAAACCCACGATCTTATAATTGTGACCGGGGAACGGTACCTCTGGCCATCCAGGAAAATAAAAGCAGTCCTAGACTCTGCTATATTTCACACAAAGCCTGTTCAACGAGCTTATGTCGCCGTGAACCTCTAATGGGGACCACCCGTGCCGCTTAGGTGATCAGAGCAACGTTTTACCAAATGCGGTTTCAAAACACGAGGGTCCATATATATTTCATTAGCCCAATAAAGCACGCGGACTTCTACATATAATCAACACCTAAACCCACCAGGATTCAAACCCACGATCTTATAATTGTGACCGGGGTATGCTACCTCTGGGCCACCAGGACAATAAAAGCAGTTCTAGACTCAACTATATTTCACATAAAAAGCCTGTTCAACGACCTTATGGTGCCATGAAACTCTAATGGGGACAACCCGTGCCGCTTAGGTGATAAGAGCAACGTTTTACCAAATCCGGCTTGGAAACACGAGGATCCATATATATTTCATTAGCCCAATAAAGCACGCAGACTTCTGCATATAATCAACGCCTCACCCCACCAGGATTTAAACCCACGATCTTATAATAATTGCTTGCTTGAAAGAGAACGCTACCTCTGGGCCACCAGAAAATAAAAAGCAGTCTAAAACTCTGCTATATTTCACACAAAGCCGCAACCTTAGCGAGCTTATGGTGCGTGAACCTCTATTAGGGACCACCCGTGCCGATTGAGTGATTGATCAGAGCAACGTTTGCTCCGTCGGCTTCAAAACACGAGGTCCATATATATATTTCATTAACCCAATAAAGCGGACTTCTACCATATAATCAACACCTCACCCACCAGGATTCAAACCCGCGATCTTATAATTGTGACCTGGGTATACTACCTCCTGAGCCCACCAGGAGACTAAAAGCAGTCCTAGACTCTGTTATATTTCACACAAAGCTTGTTCAACGAGCATATGGCGCCATGAAGCTCTAATGGGGACCACCAGTGCCACTTAGGTGTTCAGAGCAACGTTTTACCAAATCCGGCTTCGAAACACGAGGATCCATATATATTTCAATTGCCCATTAATCACACGGGCTTCTACATATAATCAACACCTCACCCCACCAGAATTCGAACCCACGATCTTATAATTGTAGCGGCCGGGGCGCTACACTCTGGGCATCCATAGAAAATAAAAGCAGTCCTAGACTCTGCTATATTTCACACAAAAGCCTGTTCAACGGTATGTCGCCGTGAACCTCTAATGGGGACCACATGTGCCGCTTAGGAGATCAGAGCAACGTTTTACCAAATCCGGCTTGGAAACGCGAGGATCCATATATATTTCATTAGCCCAATAAAGCACGCGGACTTCTACATAAAATCAACACCTCACCCCACCAGGATTTAAACCCACGATCATATAATTGTGACCGGGGAACGCTATCTCTGGGCCTCCAGGAAAATAAAAGCAGTCCTAGACTCTGCTATATTTCACACAAAGCCTGTTCAGCGAGCTTATGTCGCCGTGAACCTCTAATGGGGACCACCCGTGCCGCTTAGGTGATCAAAGCAACGTTTTACCAAATGCGGCTTCAAAACACGAGGGTCCATATATATTTCATTAGCCCAATAAAGCACGCGGACTTCTACATATAATCAACACCTAAACCCACCAGGATTTAAACCCACGATCTTATAATTGTGACCGGGGAACGCTACCTCTGGGCATCCAGGAAAATAAAAGCAGTCCTAGACTCTGCTATATTTCACACAAAGCCTGTTCAACGAGCTTATGTCGCCGTGAACCTCTAATGGGGACCACCCGTGCCGCTTAGGTGATCAGAGCAACGTTTTACCAAATGCGGCTTCAAAACACGAGGGTCCATTTATATTTCATTAGCCCAATAAAGCACGCGGACTTCTACATATAATCAACACCTCACCCAACCAGGATTCAAACCCACGATCTTATAATTGTGACCGGGGTATGCTACCTCTGGGCCACCACGACAATAAAAAGCAGTCCTAGACTCTACTATATTTCACACAAAGCCTGTTCAACGACCTTATGGCGCCATGAACCCCTAATGGGGACCACCCGTGCCCCTTAGGTGATCAGAGCAACGTTTTACCATATCCGGCTTGGAAACACGAGTATCCATATATATTTCATTAGCACAATAAAGCACTCGAACTTCTACATATAATCAACACCTCACCCCACCAGGATTCAAACCCACGATCTTATAATTGTGACCGGGGTATGCTACATCTGGGCCTGGAAAATAAAAAGCAGTCTAGACTCTACTATATTTCACACAAAGCTATTCAACGACCTTATGGCGCCATGAACCTCTAATGGGGACCACCCGTGCCGCTTAGGTGATCAGATCAACGTTTTACCAAATCCGGCTTGGAAACACGAGGATCCATATATTTTTCATTAGCCCAATAAAGCACTCGGACTTCTACATATAATCAACACCTCACCCCACCAGGATTCAAACCCACAATCTTATAATTGTGACCGGGGTATGCTACCTCTGGGCCACCAGGACAATAAAAGCAGTCCTAGACTCTACTATATTTCACACAAAGCCTGTTCAACGAGATTATGGCGCTGTGAACCACTATAGGGGACCACCCATGCCGCTTAGGTGATCAGAGCAAGGTTTTACTAAATGCGGTTTCGAAACACGAGGATCCATATATATTTCATTAGCCCAATAAAGCACGCGGACTTCTCCATATAATCAACGCCTCACCCCACCAGGATTCGAACCCACGATCTTATATTTGTGACCGGGGAACGCTACCTCTGGGCCAACAGGACAATAAAAGCATTCGTAGACTCTGCTATATTTCACACAAAGCCTGTTCAATGAGCTTATGGCGCCGTGAACCTCTAATGGGGACCACCCGTGCTGCTTAGGTGATCAGTGCAACGTTTTACCAAATACAGCTTCAAAACACGAGGATCCAAATATATTTCATTTGCCCAATAAAGCACGCGGCTTCTACAAATAATCAACACCTCACCCCACCAGGATTCGAACCCACAATCTTCTAATTGTAACCGGGAAACGCTACCTCTGGGCCACCAGGACAATAAAAGCAGTCCTAGACTCTGTTATATTTCACACAAAGCCTGTTCAACGAGCTTATGGCGCCGTGAACCCCTAATAGGAGGATGGGATGGGGTGGGCAGGAGGAGGGATAAATCATATATTTCATTAGCCAATAAAAACCGCGGACTTCTACATTTTAATCAACACCTCACCCCACCAGGATTCAAACCCACGATCTTATAATTGTGACCGGGGTATGCTACCTCTGGGCCACCAGGACAATAAAAGCAGTCCTAGACTCTACTATATTTGACAAAGCATGTTCAACGACCTTATGGCGCCATGAACCTCTAATGGGGACCATCCGTGCGCTTAGGTGATCGGAGCAACGTTTTCCCAAATCCGGCTTCGAAACACGAGGATCCATATATATTTCATTAGCCCAATAAATCACGCGGACTTCTACATATAATCAACACTTCACCCACCAAGATTTGAACCCACGATCTTATAATTGTGACCGAGGGCAGCTACCTCTGGGCCACCAGGACAAGAGGCTGATCCTAGACTCTGGTATATTTCACACAAAGCCTGTTCAACGAGCTTATGGCGCGGTGAAACTCTAATTGGGACCACCCGTGCAGCTTAGGTGATCAGAGCAACGTTTTACCAAATCCGGCTTCGAAACACGAGGATCCATATATATTTCATTAGCCCAATAAAGCATGCGAACTTCTACATATAATCAACACCTCACCCTATCAGGATTCAAACCCACGATCTTATAATTGTGACCGGGGTATGTTACCTCTGGGCCACCAGGACAATAAAAGCAGTCCTAGACTCTACTATATTTCACACAAAGACTGTTCAACGATCTTATGGCGCCATGAACCTCTAATGGGGACCACCCGTGCCGCTTAGTTAATCAGAGCAACATTTTACCAAATCCGGCTTGGAAACACGAGGATCCATATATATTTCATTAGCCCAATAAATCACTTTCCGGGGCGTCTACATATATCAACACCTCACCCCTAGGATTCAAACCCACAATCTTATAATTGTGACGGGGAACGCTACCTCTGGGCCACCAGGACAATAAAAGCAGTCCTAGACTCTGCTATATTTCACACAAAGCCTGTTCAACGAGCTTATGGCGCCTTGGGACCACTATAGGGGACCACCCATGCCGCTTAGGTGATCACAGCAACGTTTTACCAAATGCGGCTTCGAAACACGAGGATCCAAATATAATTTATTAGCCCAATAAAGCACGCGGACTTCTTCATATAATCAACACCTCACCACACCAGGATTTGAACCATGGTCTTTATAATTGTGACGAGGCTGACGTTACCTCCAGGGCCACCAGGAAACTAAAGTATTCCTAGACTCTGCTATGGCTACACAATGCCTGTTCAACGAGCTTATGGCGCTGTGAACCACTATAGGGGACCACCCGTGCCGCGTAGGTGATCAGAGCAACGTTTAACCAAATGCGGCTTCGAAACCCGAGGATCCATATATATTTCATTAGCCCAATAAAGCACGCAGACTTCTACATATAATCAACGTCTCACCCCACCAGGATTTGAAGCCACGTTCTTATAATTGTGACCGGGGGACGCTACCTCTGGGCCACCAGGACAATAAAAGCACTCCTAGACTCTGCTATATTTCACACAAAGCCTGTTCAACGAGCTTATGGCGCCGTGAACCCCTAATGGGGACCACGAGTGCCGCTTAGGTGATCAGACCAACATTTTACCAAATGCGGCTTCGAAAGAAGAAGGATCCATATATATTTCATTAGCCCAATAAAGCACGCGGACTTCTACATTTAATCAACACCTCACCCCACCAGGATTTGAACCCACGATCTTATAATTGTGACCGGGGAATGCTACCTCTGCGCCACCAGGACACTAAAAGCATTCCTAGACTCTGCTATAGTTCACACAAAGCCTGTTCAACGGGCTTGTGGCACCGTGAACCTCTTATGGGGACCACCCGTGCCGCTTAGGTGATCAGAGCAACGTTTTACCAAATGCGGCTTCGAAACAAGGAGGATCCATAAATATTTCATTAGCCCAATAAAACAAGCAGACTTCTACATATAATCAACACTTCACCCCACCAAGATTTGAACCCACGATCTTATAATTGTGACCGGGGAACGCTACCTCTGGGCCACCAGGACAAGAAATGCAGTCCTAGACTCTGGTATATTTCACACAAAGCCTGTTCCAGGCTTGTAGCGGTGAAACTCCTGGTGGGACCACGAGTGCCGCTTAGGTGATCAAAACAACATTTTACCAAATGCGGCTTCGAAAGAAGAAGGATCCATATATATTTCATTAGCCCAATAAAGCATGCGAACTTCTACATTTAATCAACACCTCACCCCACCAGGATTTGAACCCACGATCTTATAATTGTGACCGGGGAACGCTACCTCTGGGCCACCAGGACATTAAAAGCAGTCTTAGACTCTGCTATATTTCACACAAGACTGTTCAGCGACCTTATGGCGCCATGAGCCTCTAAGGGGACCACCGTGCCTTAGTTAATCAGGCAACATTTTACCAAATCCGGCAGAAACACGAGGATCCATATATATTTCATTAGCCCAATAAATCACTTTCCGGACGTCTACATATAATCAACACCTCACCCTACCAGGATTCAAACCCACGATCTTATATTTGTGACCGGGGTATGCTACCTCTGGGCCACCAGGACAATAAAAGCAGTCCTAGACTCTACTATATTTCACACAAAGCCTGTTCAACGACCTTATGGCGCCATGAACCTCTAATGGGGACCACCCGTGCCGCTTAGGTGATCAGGTCAACGTTTTACCAAATCTGGCTTCGAAACACGAGGATCCATATATATTTCATGAGCCCAAAAAAGCACGCGGACTTCTACATATAATCAACACCTCACCCCACCAGGATTTGAACCCACGATCCTATAATTGTGACCGGAGAACGCTACCTCTGGGCCACTAGGACAATAAAAGCAGTCCTAGACTGTGCTATATTTCACACAAAGCCTGTTCAATGAGCTTATGGCGCTGTGAACCACTATAGGGGACCACCCGTGCCGCTTAGGTGAACAGAGCAACGTTTTACCAAATGGGGCTTCGAAACACGAGGATCCATATATATTTCATTAACCCAATAAAGCACGCGGCCTTCTACATATTATCAACGCCTCACCCCACCAGGATTTGAAGCCACGATCTTATAATAGTGACCGGGGAACGCTACCTCTGGGCCACCAGGACAATAAAAGCAGTCCTAGACACTCCTATATTTCAGACAAAGCCTGTTCAACGAGCTTATGGCGCTGTGAACCTCTAATGGGGACAACCCGTGCCTTTTAGGTGATCAGAGCAACGTTTTACCAAATGCAGCTTCGAAACACGAGGATCCATATATATTTCATTAGCCCAACAAAGCACGCGGACTTCTTCATATAATCAACACCTCACCCCACCAGGATTCGAACCCACGATCTTCTAATTGTGACCCGGGGAACGCTACCTATGGGCCACCAGGACACTATAAGCAGTCCTAGACTCTGTTATATTTCACACAAAGCCTGTTCAACGAGCTTATGGCGCCGAGAACCACTGTAGGGGACCACCCGTGCCGGTTAGGTGATCAGAGCAACGTTTTACCAAATGCGGCTTCGAGACACGAGGATTCAAATATATTTCATTAGCCCAATAAAGCACTCGGACTTCTACATATAATCAACACCTCACCCCACCAGGATTCAAACCCACGGTCTTATAATTGTGACCGGGTATGCTACATCTGGGCCACCTGGAAAATAAAAGCAGTCCTAGACTCTACTATATTTCACACAAAGCCTATTCAACGACCTTATGGCGCCATGAACCTCTAATGGGGACCACCCATGCCGCTTAGGTGATCAGATCAACGTTTTACCAAATCCGGCTTGGAAACACGAGGATCCATATATATTTCATTAGCCCAATAAAGCACTCGGACTTGTACATATAATCAACACCTCACCCCACCAGGATTCAAACTCACAATCTTATAATTGTGACCGGGGTATGCTACCTCTGGGCCACCAGGACAATAAAAGCAGTCCTAGACTCTACTATATTTCACACAAAGCCTGTTCAACGAGCTTATGGCGCTGTGAACCACTATAGGGGACCACCCATGCCGCTTAGGTGATCAGAGCAAGGTTTTACTAAATGCGGTTTTGAAACACGAGGATCCATATATATTTCATTAGCCCAATAAAGCACGCGAACTTCTACATATAATCAACGCCTCACCCCACCAGGATTCGAACCCACGATCTTATATTTGTGACCGGGGAACGCTACCTCTGGGCCAACAGGACAATAAAAGCATTCGTAGACTCTGCTATATTTCACACAAAGCCTGTTCAATGAGCTTATGGCGCCGTGAACCTCTAATGGGGACCACCCGTGCTGCTTAGGTGATCAGTGCAACGTTTTACCAAATACAGCTTCAAAACACGTGGATCCAAATATATTTCATTTGCCCAATAAAGCACGCGGCTTTTACAAATAATCAACACCTCACCCCACCAGGATTCGAACCCACAATCTTCTAATTGTAACCGGGAAACGCTACCTCTGGGCCACCAGGACAATAAAAGCAGTCCTAGACTCTGTTATATTTCACACAAAGCCTGTTCAACGAGCTTATGGCGCCGCGTGAACCCTAATGGGGACCCGCGAGGTGCGCTTAGGTGATCAGACCAACATTTTACCAAATGCTGACCCGAAACAAGGAGGATCCATAAATATTTCATTAGCCCAATAAAGCAAGCAGACTTCTACATATAATCAACACCTCACCCCACCAGGATTTGAACCCCCGATCTTATAATTGTGACCGGGGAATGCTACCTCTGGGCCACCAGGACAATAAAAGCAGTCCTAGACTCTGCTATATTTCACTAAAGCCTGTTCAACGGGCTTATGGCAACGTGAACCTCTAATGGGGACCACCCGTGCCGCTTAGGTGATCAGAGCAACGTTTTACCAAATGCGGCTTCGAAACAAGGAGGATCCATAAATATTTCATTAGCCCAATAAAGCAAGCAGACTTCTACATATAATCAACACCTCACCCCACCAGGATTTGAACCCCCGATCTTATAATTGTGACCGGGGAATGCTACCTCTGGGCCACCAGGACAGAAATGTGATCCTAGACTCTGGTATATTTCACACAAAGCCTGTTCAACGAGCTTATGGCGCGGTGAAACTCTAATTGGGACCACCCGTGCAGCTTAGGTGATCAGAGCAACGTTTTACCAAATCCGGCTTCGAAACACGAGGATCCATATATATTTCATTAGGCCAATAAAGCATGCGAACTTCTACATATAATCAACACCTCACCCCATCAGGATTCAAACCCACGATCTTATAATTGTGACCGGGGTATGCTACCTCTGGGCCACCAGGAATATAAAATCAGTCCTAGACTCTACTATATTTCACACAAAGACTGTTCAACGACCTTATGGCGCCATGAACCTCTAATGGGGACCACCCGTGCCGCTTAGTTAATCAGAGCAACATTTTACCAAATCCGGCTTGGAAACACGAGGATCCATAAATATTTCATTAGCCCAATAAATCACTCGGACGTCTACATATAATCAACACCTCACCCTACCAGGATTCAAACCCACGATCTTATATTTGTGACCGGGGTATGCTACCTCTGGGCCACCAGGACAATAAAAGCAGTCCTAGACTCTACTATATTTTCACACAAGCCTGTTTAGGCGTTGTAGGCAGCCTTGAACCTCTAATGAGGACCACCGGTGCCGCTTTGGTGATCAGAGCAACGTTTTACCAAATGCGGCTTCGAAACACGAGGATCCATATATATTTCATTAGCCCAATAAAGCACGCGGACTTCTTCATATAATCAACACCTCACCCCACCAGGATTTGAACCCACGATCTTCTAATTGTGACGGGGTAACGCTACCTCTGGGCCACCAGGACAATAAAAGCAGTCCTAGACTCTGCTATATTTCACCTGGGGCATTCAGCGACCTTGTAGGCCATGAACCTCTAATAAGGGACCACCGTGCGCTTAGTTAATCAGAGCAACATTTTGCAAATCCGGCTTGGAAACACGAGGGATCCATATATATTTCATTAGCCCAATAAATCCTTTCGGGGCGTCTACATATAATCAACACCTCACCCTACCAGGATTCAAGCCACGATCTTATAATTTAGCTGACCGGGGTAGCATGCTACCTCCTGGGCCACCAGGACAATAAAGCAGATACTAGACTCTACTATATTTCACACAAGACTGTTCGCGACCTTGTAGGCCGCCAGACCTCTAATAGGGACCACCGATGCAGCTTAGTTAATCAGGCAACATTTTGCAAATCCGGCTTGGAAACCACGAGGATCCATATATATTTCATTGGCCCAATAAAGCACGCGGACTTCTACATATAATCAACGCCTCACCCCACCAGGATTTGAACCCACGATCTTCTAATTGTGACCGAGAGACGCTACCTCTGGGCCACCAGGACAATAAAAGCAGTCTTAGACTCTGCTATATTTCACACAAAGCCTGTTCAACGAGCTTATGGCGCCGTGAACCTCTAATAGGGACCACCCGTGCCGCTTAGGTGATCAGAGCAACGTTTTACCAAATCTGGCTTCGAAACACGAGGATCCATATATATTTCATTAACCCAATAAAACCATAGCGGACTTCTACATATTATCGCGCCTCACCCACCAAGGATTTGAAGCCACGATCTTATAATAGTGACGAGAGCTACCTCTGGGCCACCAGGACAATAAAAGCAGTCTAGACTTGCTCCTATATTTCGAAAACAAAGCCTGTTCAAGCTTAGCGGCGGTGAAACTCTAATTAGGACCACCAGGTGCGGCTTAGGTGGTGAGCAGCGTTTTACCAAATCGACGAAACAGGATCCATATATATTTCATTAGCCCAATAAAGCATGCGAACTTCTACATATAATCAACACCTCACCCTATCAGGATTCAAACCCACGATCTTATAATTGTGACCGGGGTATGCTACCTCTGGGCCACCAGGACAATAAAAGCAGTCCTAGACTCTACTGTATTTCACACAAAGACTGTTCAACGACCTTATGGCGCCATGAACCTCTAATGGGGACCACCCGTGCCGCTTAGTTAATCAGAGCAACATTTTACCAAATCCGGCTTGGAAACACGAGGATCCATATATATTTCATTAGCCCAATAAATCACTCGGACGTCTACATATAATCAACACCTCACCCTACCTGGATTCAAACCCACGATCTTATAATTGTGACCGGGGTATGCTACCTCTGGGCCACCAGGACAATAAAAGCAGTCCTAGACTACTATATTTCACACAAAGCCTGTTCAACGACCTTATGGCGCCATGAACCTCTAATGGGGACCACCCGTGCCGCTTTGGTGATCAGGTCAACGTTTTACCAAATCTGGCTTCGAAACACGAGGATCCATATATATTTCATTAGCCCAAAAAAGGATGCGGACATCTACATATAATCAACACCTCACCCCACCAGGATTTGAACCCACGATCCTATAATTGTGACCGGAGAACGCTACCTCTGGGCCACTAGGACAATAAAAGCAGTCCTAGACTCTGCTATATTTCACACAAAGCCTGTTCAACGAGCTTATGGCGCTGTGAACCACTATAGGGGACCACCCGTGCCGCTTAGGTGAACAGAGCAACGTTTTACCAAATGCGGCTTCGAAACACGAGGATCCATATATATTTCATTAACCCAATAAAGCACGCGGACTTCTACATATTATCAGCACTCACTTACCGGGATTTGGAAGCCACGATCTTATAATGGTGACCGAGGGAACCTTTACCTCTGGAGCCACCAGGACAATAAAAACGGTCCTAGTCACTCTATATTTCACACAAAGCCTGTTCAACGAGCTTATGGCGCAGTGAAACTCTAATGGGGACCACCCGTGCCGCTTAGGTGATCAGACCAACATTTTACCAAATGCGGCTTCGAAACACGAGGATCCATATTTTTTTCATTAGCCCAATAAAGCACGCGGACTTCTTCATATAATCAACACCTCACCCCACCAGGATTCGAACCAACGAACTTCTAATTGTGACCGGGGAATGCTACCTCTGGCCCACCAGGACAATAAAAGCAGTCCTAGACTCTGCTATTTTTCACACAAAGCCTGTTCAACGAGCTTATGGCTCCGTGAACCTCTAATGGGGTCCACCCATGCCGCTTAGGTGATCATAGCAACGTTTTACCAAATGCGGCTTCGAAACACGAGGATCCATATATATTTCATTAGCCCAATAAAGCACGCGGACTTCTTCATATAATCAACACCTCACCCCACCAGGATTTGAACCCATGGTCTTATAATTGTGACCGGGAGACGTTACCTCAGGGCCACCAGGAAACTATAAGCATTCCTAGACCCTGCTATATTTCACACAAGGCCTGTTCAACGAGCTTATGGCGCCGTGAACCTCTAATGGGGACCACCCGTGCCGCTTAGGTGATCAGAGCAACGTTTTACCAAATGCGGCTTCGAAACCCGAGGATCCATTTATATTTCATTAGCCCAATAAAGCACGCGGACTTCACTATAATCAACACCTCCACGCACCAGGATTTGAATTACGATCTTATAATTGTGACCGGGAATGCCTCACGGGCCACCAGGACACTAAAAACATTCCTAGACTCTGTTATATTTCACACAAAGCCTGTTCAGCAGGCTTATGGCGCCCGTGAACCCCTAATGGGACCACGAGGTGCCGGCAGGTGATCAGACCAACATTTTACCAAATGAGGAAGCCCGAAGAAGAAGGATCCATATATATTTCATTAGCCCAATAAAGCACGCGGACTTCTACATTTTAATCAACACCTCACCCCACCAGGATTTGAACCCACGATCTTATAATTGTGACCGGGGAATGCTACCTCTGGGCCACCAGGACAATAAAAGCATTCCTAGACTCTGCTGTATTTCACACAAAGCCTGTTCAACGGGCTTGTGGCACCATGAACCTCTAATGGGGACCACCCGTGCAGCTTAGGTGATCAGAGCAACGTTTTACCAAATTCGGCTTCGAAACAAGGAGGATCCATAAATATTTCATTTGCCCAATAAAGCAAGCAGACTTCTACATATAATCAACACTTCACCCACAAGATTTGAACCCACGATCTTATAATTGTGACCGAGGGAACGCTACCTCTGGAGCCCACACCAAGGACAAGAGAAATGCAGTCCTAGACTCTGGTATATTTCACACAAAGAAGCCTGTTCAACGAGCTTAAGGCGTCGTGAACCTCTAATGGGGACCACCCGTGCGACTTAGGTGATCAGAGCAACGTTTTACCAAATGCGGCTTCGAAACAGGAGAATCCATATATATTTCATTAGCCCAATAAAGCACGCGGACTTCTACATATAATCAACACCTCACCCCACCAGGATTTAAACCCAAGATCTTATAATTGTGACCGGGGAACGCTACCTCTGGGCCACCAAGACAATAAAGCAGTCCTAGACTCTACTATATTTCACACAAAGAACTGTTCAACAGCCTTATGAAGCCATGAGCCTCCTAATGGGGTTGCAGGTGCGGCTTAGTTAATCAGGCAACATTTTACCAAATCGACACGGAAACAGGATCCATATATATTCATTAGCCCAATAAATCCTCGGACGTCTACATATAATCAACACCTCACCCTACCAGGATTCAAACCTACGATCTTATAATTGTGACCGGGGTATGCTACCTCTGGGCCACCAGGACAATAAAAGCAGTCCTAGACTCTACTATATTTCACACAAAGCCTGTTCAACGACGTTATGGCGCCATGAACCTCTAATGGGGACCACCCGTGCCGCTTTGGTGATCAGGTCAACGTTTTACCAAATCTGGCTTCGAAACACGAGGATCTATATATATTTCATTAGCCCAATAAAGCACGCAGACTTCTACATATAATCAACACCTCACCCCACCAGGATTTGAACCCACGATCCTATAATTGTGACCGGGGAACGCTACCTCTGGGCCACTAGGACAATAAAAGCAGTCCTAGACTCTGCTGTATTTCACACAAAGCCTGTTCAACGAGCTTATGGCGCTGTGAACCACTATAGGGGACCACCCGTGCTGCTTAGGTGAACAGAGCAACGTTTTACCAAATGCGGCTTCGAAACACGAGGATCCATATATATTTCATTAACCCAATAAAGCACGCGGACTTCGACATATTATCAACGCCTCACCCCACCAGGATTTGAAGCCACGATCTTATAATAGTGACCGGGGAACGCTACCTCTGGGCCACCAGGACAATAAAAGCAGTCCTAGACACTCCTATATTTCACACAAAGCCTGTTCAACGAGCTTATGGCGCTGTGAACCTCTAATGGGGACAACCCGTGCCGCTTAGGTGATCAGAGCAACGTTTTACCAAATGCAGCTTCGAGTCACGAGGATCCATATATATTTCATTAGCCCAACAAAGCACGCGGACTTCTTCATATAATCAACACCTCACCCCACCAGGATTCGAACCCACGATCTTCTAATTCTGACCGGGGAACGCTACCTATGGGCCACCAGGACACTATAAGCAGTCCTAGACTCTGTTATTTTTCACACAAAGCCTGTTCAACGAGCTTATGGCGCCGTGAACCACTATAGGGGACCACCCGTGCCGCTTAGGTGATCAGAGCAACGTTTTACCAAA
>NW_024729267.1:0-8132 GCF_018991925.1 Homarus americanus
TCCTTCCTTACTACGAATACTTTGACATTTCAAGCTCAAAGATTCAAAACTCTTCCTCCAACTCTCTCCATTTCTCTCTGACATAGCTAAAAGACCCACAACTCTCAGAAACAAATCAAAACATACCCAACGTCTGTGACATCCAATTCTCAATAAAATTGACCTAACTCAAGACTGAAACCATTCAGCCTATATCTCATTCTCGTCTCCGTTCATAATTTGACAAAAAAGCTCAAATCTGTCTGCTGCTATTACTAAAAACTCTCCTACGATACGCTCATCCTTCCTTACTATGAATACTTTGACATTTCAAGCTCAAAGATTCAAAACCCTTCCTCCAACTCGCTCTGTTCCTCTTTGACATAGTTCAAAGACTTTACCTTCTTCTTTCTCCAAACAACCCTACGACTAGCAAAATTTCCATGTTTTCACCTTCTCTGTTAATTTGTTCGTGTGTGGCCTGTGCGTCCGTCCACCTGCGCTTCTCGGCTTGCGCCGCCGCCGTGGCGGGGCGGTTCTTCCTCCGCTTTGCCAACACTGCCTAAGCTAGACGACAACCAGAGCACCCGCGTTGGCCCTTTGCTTGCCCGGACCTGCTCCCGCCCTCCCTCTGCCTCGTCCTGATTGTGATTGTTGCACCCTCAGGGCATTTTGCCTACCCCCTCACGCAAGCGGTGTTTAGCCACTGCACCTGTTCTCTCCTTCTAAAATTCACTTCCATCCTCCCTTTATTCTTCCTCTGAACCTCCTTCCCCCTGTCACTAGCATTTTTCTAGTTCTTCTAGTACCCTCCAAAAAAAAAAACTAACCCCTCAACCTGCGCAACACTCCCCAAACAAAAGAAAGAAAAGACCTAACAATCCCCAAAATAAAAACCTAACATACCCAGCCGTTACTAGCAAGCCCACACAAAATAAAAAATAACCATTCTACCATTAACTAACCACACCCTATCACTCCTCCCAAAATAAAAACCTAACATACCCAGCCGTTACTAGCAAGCCCACACAAAATAAAAAATAACCATTCTACCGTGAACTAACCACACCCTATCACTCCTCCCAAAACAAATACCTAACTTACCCATCCCATACTAACTCGGATGACATGTACGTTTCCCTTAGCCAATAAGGTCGGGGAGAGTTCCACAGTGCCTGTACGCAAGCCCTCTCCCTCAAGAATGTTACCTACACTGTTTTATGGGCACCTCCCTTAGCCAATAAGGTCGGAGAGGTGTGCCTAATAAAAACGGTACCAAATTGCAGACGACATTGAACGCCTCCCTTAGCCAATAAGGTCGGGGAGGGGTGCAATGTACCTGTACACAAACCCTCTCCCTCAAGAATGGGGCCAGAACTCACAATACCTGCAAGAGCCTACCGCAATTGCAGAAGTCCTTTACTAACCAAAGGAAAGAAAGAATGCAATAATTAACCCAACTCTGCCAACCACTAACAAAACCTACAATCCTCCCAAAAGAAAAACTTAACCCACCCAACCTTACTGCAATCAGGTCACCACGAAAAAAAAAAAATCACTAACTCTCCACACATCCAATGCTAATCCAACACCTTCAATCCTCCAAAAAAGAAAACTTAACCCACTGATCTTACTCTGATAATCCTCCCCAAAAAAAAAAAAAAAAAAAAAAACTAACTCTATCCAATCACTAATCAACACAATCCTCCCAAAACAAAAACTTAATATACCCGACCTTTCTAACAAGCCTTTTTGACCCTCCTAAATAAAAAATAACATATGACTCAATACAACTATTCATTAGCAACACAAATCATATCATTCCTAAGAAATCCTACCATACTATAAATTAACCCAAGAACCTCCAAAGCCCCCCTCTCCTCCCTTGCCCTCCTCCTCTCCTCCCCCCTCCTCCCGACAACCGAACCATACCTGACCTTATATCAATTACCCTAACCCTCCCCCTCTCCCCTTACTACATTTCCACGCAAACGCATACACACTCACACAACAACCCCCCCTAAGCAAAAAAGTAATTCACCTCAACTCAACATACAACCTCCACCCCCGCCAATCCCCAAACACAAACTCCCCCACCCCCGCCAGACAAAGCCTCTCATAACACCACAACTCTCCAAAACCAAATCAAACATACCCATCCTCTATACCAGCCACTGTCAACATTATCGACCAAACAACCTATATCTCACTCTCATCTCCGTTCACAATTTGACAAAGCTCAAATCTGTCCCCTGCTATTACTAAATAACTCTCCTACGATACACTCATCCTTCCTTACAACGAATACTTTGACATTTCAAGCTCAAAGATTCAAAACTCTTCCTCCAACTCTCTCCATTTCTCTCTGACATAGCTGAAAGACCCACAACTCTCAGAAACAAATCAAAACATACCCAACGTCTGTGACATCCAATTTTCAAGAATATCGACCTAACTCAAGACTGAAACCATTCAGCCTATATCTCATTCTCGTCTCCGTTCATAATTTGACAAAAAAGCTCAAATCTGTCTGCTGCTATTACTAAAAACTCTCCTACGATACGCTCATCCTTCCTTACTATGAATACTTTGACATTTCAAGCTCAAAGATTCAAAACCCTTCCTCCAACTCGCTCTGTTCCTCTTTGACATAGCTCAAAGACTTTACCTTCTTCTTTCTCCAAACAACCCTACGACTAGCAATATTTCCATGTTTTCACCTTCTCTGTTAATTTGTTCGTGTGTGGTCTGTGCGTCCGTCCACCTGCGCTTCTCGGCTTGCGCCGCCGCCGTGGCGGGGCGGTTCTTCCTCCGCTTTGCCAACACTACCTAAGCTAGACGACAACCAGAGCACCCGCGTTGGCCCTTTGCTTGCCCGGACCTGCTCCCGCCCTCCCTCTGCCTCGTCCTGATTGTGATTGTTGCACCCTCAGGGCATTTTGCCTACCCCCTCACGCAAGCGGTGTTTAGCCACTGCACCTGTTCTCTCCTTCTAAAATTCACTTCTATCCTCCCTTTATCCTTCCTCTGAACCTCCTTCCCCCCTGTCACTAGCATTTTTCTGGTTCTTCTAGAGCTACCCTCAAAAAAAAAATAACCCCTCAACCCTGCATAACACTCCCCCAAACAAAGAAAAAGACCCTAACAATCCCCAAAATAAAAACCTAACGCACCCAGCCGTTACTAGCAATCCCACACAAAATAATAAATAACCATTCTACCATTAACTAACCACACCCTATCACTCCTCCCAAAATAAATACCTAACTTACCCAGCCGTTACTAGCAATCCCACACAAAATAATAAATAACCATTCTACCATTAACTAACCACACCCTATCACTCCTCCCAAAATAAATACCTAACTTACCCATCCCATACTAACTCGGATGACATGTACGTTTCCCTTAGCCAATAAGGTCGGGAAGAGTTCCACAGTGCCTGTACGCAAGCCCTCTCCCTCAAGAATGTTACCTACACTGTTTTATGGGCACCTCCCTTAGCCAATAAGGTCGGAGAGGTGTGCCTAATAATAACGGTACCAAATTGCAGACGACATTGAACGCCTCCCTTAGCCAATAAGGTCGGGCAGGGGTGCAATGTACCTGTACACAAACCCTCTCCCTCAAGTATGGGGCCAGAACTCACAATACCTGCAAGAGCCTACCGCAATTGCAGAAGTCCTTTACTTGCCAAAGGAAAGAAAGAATGCAATGATTAACCCAACTCTGCCAACCACTAACAAAACCTACAATCCTCCCAAAAGAAAAACTTAACCCACCCAACCTTACTCACAATCCCTCCTAAAAAAAAAAAAAAAAGCTAACTCACTATCAATCACTAATCAACACCTTCAATCCTCCCAAAAGAAAAAACTTAATATGCCCGACCCTTTCTAACAAGCCTTCGACCTCCTAAAAAAAAAAAAAAAAAAAAAAAAAACCTGTGGAAGCTCAAGCTGGCTTGTTCATTAGCAACACAAATCATATCACACCTAAGGAATCCTTCCATACTATAAATTAACCCAACAACCTCAGCCCCCTCTCTCCTCTCCTCGCCTCCCCTCTCCTCTCCTCTCCTCCCCCCTCCTCCCGACAACCGAACCATACCTGACCTTATATCAATTATCCTAACCCTCCCCCTCTCCCCTTACTACATTTCCACGCAAACGCATACACACTCACACAACAACCCCCCCGAAGCAAAAAAGTAATTCACCTCAACTCAACATACAACCTCCACCCCCGCCAATCCCCAAACACAAACTCCCCCACCCCCGCCAGACAAAGCCTCTCATAACACCACAACTCTCCAAAACCAAATCAAACATACCCAACCTCTATACCAGCCACTGTCAACATTATCGACCTAACTCAAGACTGAAACCAAACAACCTATATCTCACTCTCATCTCCGTTCACAATTTGACAAAGCTCAAATCTGTCCCTGCTATTACTAAATAACTCTCCTACGATACACTCATCCTTCCTTACTACGAATACTTTGACATTTCAAGCTCAAAGATTCAAAACTCTTCCTCCAACTCTCTCCATTTCTCTCTGACATAGCTGAAAGACCCACAACTCTCAGAAACAAATTAAAACATACCCAACGTCTGTGACATCCAATTCTCAATAAAATCGACCTAACTCAAGACTGAAACCATTCAGCCTATATCTCATTCTCGTCTCCGTTCATAATTTGACAAAAAAGCTCAAATCTGTCTGCTGCTATTACTAAAAACTCTCCTACGATACGCTCATCCTTCCTTACTATGAATACTTTGACATTTCAAGCTCAAAGATTAAAAAACCCTTCCTCCAACTCGCTCCGTTCCTCTTTGACATAGCTCAAAGACTTTACCTTCATCTTTCTCCAAACAACCCTACGACTAGCAAAATTTCCATATCTTCACCTTCTCTGTTTACTTTGATCGTGAGCTGCCTGTGCGTCCGTCCACCTGCGTTTCTCGGCTTGCGCCGCCGCCGTGGCGGGGCGGTTCTTCCTACGTTTTACCAACACTGCCTGCTAAAACGACAATCAGAACACCCGCGTTGGCTCTTTGCTTGCCCGGACCTGCTCCCGCCCTCCCTCTGCCTCGTCCTGATTGTTGTTGTTGCACCCTCAAGGGCATTTTGCCTACCCCCTCACGCAAGCGGTGTTTAGCCACTGCACCTGTTCTCTCCTTCTAAAATTCACTTCCATCCTATCTTTATTCTTCCTCTGAACCTCCTTCCCCCCTGTCACTAGCACTTTTCTAGTTCTTCTAGGCTACCCTCAAAAAAAAATAAAACTAACCCACTCAACCTGCACTAACACTCCCCCCCCAAACAAAAGAAAAGAAAAGACCCTAACAATCCCCCCAAAATAAAAACCTAACATACCCAGCCGTTACTAGCAATCCCACACAAAATAAAAAATAACCATTCTACCGTTAACTAACCACACCCTATCACTCCTCCCAAAATAAAAACCTAACTTACCCAGCCGTTACTAGCAATCCCACACAAAATAAAAAATAACCATTCTACCATTAACTAACCACACCCTATCACTCCTCCCAAAACAAATACCTAACTTACCCATCCCATACTAACTCGGATGACATGTATGTTTCCCTTAGCCAATAAGGTCGAGGAGAGTTGCGCAGTACCTGCAGCAAGCCCTCTCCCTCTAGAATGTTACCAACACTGTTTTATGGGCACCTCCCTTAGCCAATAAGGTCGGAGAGGTGTACCTAAAAACGGTACCATCAACGGATGATATGAACGCCTCCCTTAGCCAATAAGGTCGAGGAGGGGTGCATTGTTCCTGTACACAAACCCTCTCCCTCAATAATGGGACCAGAACTCACAATACCTGCAAGAGCCTACCACGCAATTGCAGAAGCCCTTTACTAGCCAAAGGAAAGAATGAATGCAATAATTAACCCAACTCACAATACCTGCAAGAGCCTACCACGAAATTGCAGAAGTCCTTTACTAGCCAAAGGAAAGAAAGAATGCAATAATTAACCCAACTCTGCCAACCACCAACAAAACCTGTAATGCTCCCAAAAGAAAAACTTAACCCACCAACCTCACAATCCTCCTTAAAAAAAAAAAAAAAAAAAAAAAAAAAAATGCTAACTCTCCATCCAATCACCAATCAACACGCTAATCCTCCCAAAAGAAAAACTTAACCCACCCAATCTTACTCACAATCCCTCCTAAAAAAAAATAAAAAATAAAAAAATAAAAAAAGCTAACTCACTATCCAATCACTAATCAACACCCTCAATCCCCCCAAAGAAAAACTTAATATACCCGACCTTTCTAACAAGCCCCTTCGACCCTCCTAAAAAAAAAATAAATAAAAAAAAACAAATAAATAAATATAAAAAAAAACTTATGACTCAATACAACTATTCATTAGCAACACAAAATCCTTCCTAAGGAATCCTTCCATACTATAAATTAACTAACAACACCTCAAAGCCCCCTCTCCTCTCCTCGCCTCCCCTCTCCTCTCCTCTCCTCTCCCCTCCTCCCGACAACCGAACCATACCTGACCTTATAACAATTATCCTAACCCTCCCCCTCTCCCCTTACTACATTTCCACGCAAACGCATACACACTCACACAACAACCCCCCCTAAGCAATTCTAATTCACCTCAAATCAACATACAACCTCCACCCCCGCCAATCCCCAAACACAAACTCCCCCCCCTCCCACAACCAATCTCCAAACACAACACCCCCGCCAGACAAAGCCTCTCATAACACCACAACTCTCCAAAACCAAATCAAACATACCCAACCTCTATACCAGCCACTGTCAACATTATCGACCTAACTCAAGACTGAAACCAAACAACCTATATCTCACTCATCTCCGTTCACAATTTGACAAAGCTCAAATCTGTCCCCTGCTATTACTAAATAACTCTCCTACGATACACTCATCCTTCCTTACTACGAATACTTTGACATTTCAAGCTCAAAGATTCAAAACTCTTCCTCCAACTCTCTCTGACATAGCTGAAAGACCCACAACTCTCAGAAACAAATCAAAACATACCCAACGTCTGTGACATCCAATTCTCAATAAAATCGACCTAACTCAAGACTGAAACCATTCAGCCTATATCTCATTCTCGTCTCCGTTCATAATTTGACAAAAAAGCTCAAATCTGTCTGCTGCTATTACTAAAAACTCTCCTACGATACGCTCATCCTTCCTTACTATGAATACTTTGACATTTCATGCTCAAAGATTCAAAACCCTTCCTCCAACTCGCTCTGTTCCTCTTTGACATAGCTCATAGACTTTACCTTCTTCTTTCTCCAAACAACCCTACGACTAGCAAAATTTCCATATTTTCACCTTCTCTGTTTGATTTGATCGTGTGTGGCCTGTGCGTCCGTCCACCTGCGCTTCTCGGCTTTCACCTCCGCCGTGGCGGGGCGGTTCTTCCTCCGCTTTGCCAACACTGCCTAAGGTAGACGACAACCAGAGCACCCGCGTTGGCCCTTTGCTTGCCCGGACTTGCTCCCGCCCTCCCTCTGCCTCGTCCTGATTGTGATTGTTGCACCCTTAGGGCATTTTGCCTACCCCCTCACGCAAGCGGTGTTTAGCCACTGCACCTGTTCTCTCCTTCTAAAATTCACTTCCATCCTCCCTTTATTCTTCCTCTGAACCTCCTTCCCCCCTGTCACTAGCATTTTTCTGTTTTGTTCTGCATAACAAAGTCTCCTGGTCGAGTATAAAAAAGTCCCCTGATCGCGTATAACAAAGTCCCCTGATCGAGTATAACATAGGCCCCTCATTGAGTGTAACAAAGGCCATTGGTCAAGTATAAAAACTCCCCTGGTCGAGTATAACAAAGTCCCCTGGTTGAGCATAACAAAGTCCCCTGATCGAGTATAACATATCCCCTCATCGAGTATAACAAAGTCATCTGATCGAGTATAAAAAAGTCCCCTGATCGCGTATAACATAACCCCTGATCAAGTATAACAAGGTCCTCTGGTTGAGTATAACAAAGTCCCCTTATCGAGTATAACAAAGTCCCCTAATCGAGGATAACAAAGGCCCCTGGTCGAGTATAACAAAGTCCCCTGATGGAGTATAACAAAGCCCCTGATCGAGTAAAACAAAGTCCCCTCATC
>NW_024729268.1:0-3890 GCF_018991925.1 Homarus americanus
TAGTATTACTTCGTTTCAGTTACATGTGCTCTTAATTCCCTTCCCGCCGTCGTAAGAGATAAATAACAATTGGTCAAAACAATTTGAAACCCCTCCCTCCCTACCTACCTCCCTCCATCCCTTCCTTCCTCCTCCCTCCCCCCCCTCCCTCCCTCCCCTCCTCCCTCCCTCCCTCCCTCCCCTCCCCTCCCCTCCTCCCCTCCCCTCCTCCCCTCCCCACCCCTCCCTTCTTCCTCCCTCCCCTCCCTCCCTCCTCTCTCTTCTTCCTCCCCTCTCTCTCTCTTCTCCCCTCTTCCTTCCCTTCCTCTCTCCCTTACTCCTTCCTTCCCTTCCTCTGTCCCTTACTCCTTCCTTCCCCTTCTTCCGTCCCTTACTCTTCCTTCCCCTCCCTCCTTCCCTTCTTCCGTCTCCTACTCTTCCTTCCCTCCTTCCCCTTCTTACTCTCCCTCCTTCCTACACTCCTTTCTCCTCCTTTCCTTCCTCCTTCCCCTACCTTCCTTCCTCCTCCTTCCCCCCCTTCCTCCCTCCTTCCCCTACTCTTCCTCCCTCCTTCCCCTACTCTTCCTCCCTCCTTCCCTACCTTCCTCCCTCCTTCCCTACCTTTCCTCCCCTCCTTCCCTCCCTTCTCCCCTCCTTCCCTACCCTTCCTCCCTCCTTCCCTACCTTTCCTCCCTCCTTCCCTACCTTCCTCCCTCCTTCCCCTACCCTTCCTCCTTCCTTCCCTACCCCTTCCTCCTTCCTTCCCTCCCTTCCTCCTTCCTTCCCTACCTTCCTCCTCCTTCCCTACCCTTCCTCCCTCCTTCCCCTACCCTTCCTCCCCTCCCCTTCCCCTCTCTTCCCCCCTCCTTCCCTCTCTTCCCCCCTCTTCCCTACCCTTCCTCCTTCCTTCCCCTACCCTTCTCCCTCCTTCCCTACCCTTCTCCCTCCTTCCCTACCACCCTTCCTCCTTCCTTCCCCTACCCCCTCCTTCCTTCCCTACCCTTCCTCCTTCCCTTCCCTACCCTTCCTCCCCTCCTTCCCTACCCTTCCTCCTCCTTCCCTTCCTCCTCCTTCCCTCCTCTTCCCCTCCTTCCCTACTCCCTCCCTCCTTCTCCCTTCCTCCTCCTTCCCTTCCTTTCCTCCTCCTTCCACCTTCCTCCTCCCTCCCTACCCTTCCTCCTTCCTTCCCTACCCTTCCTCCTTCCTTCCCTACCCCTTCCTCCTTCCTTCCCTCCCTTCCTCCTCCTTCCCCTACCTTCCTCCTTCCTTCCCTACATCCCTCCTTCCTTCCCCTACCCTTCCTCCTTCCTTCCCTCCCTTCCTCCTCCCCTTCCCCTACCCTTCCTCCTTCCTTCCTCTCCCCTTACTCCTTCCTTCCTTCCTCTCTCACCTCCTTCCTTCCCTTCTTCCATTCACTCACTCCTTCCTTCCTCCCCTCTTCCTTCGCCCCATCCCTTACTCCTTCCTTGCCCTCCTTCCTGCCTCTCCCTCCTTCCTACACTCCTTCTCCCTCACTTTTCCTTCCTCCTTCTACTCCCTCCTTCCTTCCTCCCTCCTTCTACCCTCCTCACCCTCTCTTCCTCCCTCCTTCCCCTACTCTTCTCCCTCCCTTACCTTCTCCCTCCTTCCCTACCTCCTCCTTCCTCCCCCTCCCTCCCTTCCCTACCTTCTCCCTCACCCCTACCCCTTACTCCCTCCTTCCCTATCTTCTCCTCCTTCCCCTCCCTCCTTACCTCTTCCCCTCCTTCCCTTACCTCCCCTCCCCCTCTTACTCCTCCTTCCCTTCCCTTCTCCCTCTTCCTTCCTCCCTCACCCTCCCTCCTTCCCTACCTTTCCTCCCTCCTTCCCTACCTTTCCTCCCTCCTTCCCTACCCTTCCTCCCTCCTTCCCTACTCTTCCCCCCTCCTTCCCTTCCCTCCGGTACGTCTATGAGGTTCTTAAAGCTTTTTCGTCTTGATCAGTTTTAAGAAGCACTTGACTCCTAGATCTTTGTTCCGACTTTGTTTTGAGGTGTTGCTTTTGGTTGTTAGTGGCGATCGGATGTTAGTGGCGCTTTAGTTAGGATGTTATTGGCGCTCGGATGTTAGTGGCGTTCGGAGAAGTAAAAAAAAAAGTAAAAGAAAAGAGTAGGAGGAGGAGGAGGAAGAGAAGGGGGGAAAAGGGGAAGACGGTCAAGTTGGAAAAGCGAACAAGAGAAGTAGAAGAAGAAGAAGAAAAAGTAAGAGGGGAAGGAAACAGGGGGATAGAGTGAGAAGTAGTAGTACGGTAATTGCAGTAGTAGTAGCAGCCATAGTAGTAATAGTAGCAGCCCATAGTAGTAGTAGTAGCAGTAGCCCATAGTAGTAATAATGTCTCTAGCACAAGTTCACGACACTCAGAATGACTCTTTCTCCAACTTATTATCCGAGTCCCCTTAATAGCTACTTTAGTCTTCTCATTTCGGTTAATCGGGCCGACCCCCCCCCACCCCTCCCTCCCGCCCCCCACGGAGGCTTGTTCAATAGTATCAGGACAAACTTGTTCTGAGTGTGATGGAAGGTAGGTGAGATGAGGGGCCATCTCGGTAGGGTGGGGGGATAGGGGCTCTTGGTGGGGAATGAGGGGGCGTCTTGACATTTTGAGTGGGGTAGGGGGGTGAGGGGGGACATTTTGGGTGGGGTAGTTGGCGGGGAGGGGGGGGGAGACGTGTGAGAGGGATGTGAGGAGAAGTAGGGGTGGGAGAGGTTAGGGAAAGTGAGGTTGTGTGAGGGGTGAGGGGAGGAGGACCTTTTGGGAGTGCTATCATGAAGTGGGTAGTTTTGGGGGGTCGTTAGGGAGTGGTTGGGTGATGTAGTTAGGGAGGAATTGGACGTAGGGAGCCTATCAAGTGATCCGCTTGTAATTTGGGGTGTAATTCTTCCGTGAGGGGGGAGGGACGATGAGAGAGAGAGAGAGAGAGAGAGATATATGAAGAACCCTTTATGATATTGAGGTCACTAAGCCATTCTGTATATATTTTTATTGCCCAGCTGTTGTGCCAAGGATGCTCAGCCGATTATCTATCTGTCTGTCTCTGTTTCTGTCTGTCTGTCTATCTGTCTGTCTGTATCTTTGTCTGTCTGTCTGTGTATCTTTCTGTCTGTCTGTTTGTCTGTCACATAAATAAGTTGAAAAGTATAAATTACCTCTCCCATAGGTGTATAAGGCCTTGCTACACCATTACTGTATTGAAGGGCAACGTAAAAACCCCAGTGTCGGTAGATTAATGGTAGGTTAAGGGAGGAAAAAAAAAGACAATGTACAGGAAACGAAGAGAAAAGAGGAATTGGTTTATCGAACTTAGAGGCGGCGAGTTTTTGGTGGGTCAAGGGAGGTGGGAAGCTTGGAGGAGGGTGGGGGGGTGGGAGGGGGGTGGGGATGGAGGTGAGGGGTATGGGTAATAATCATCCAGTCATCTTTCTCTGCTTTTTTTTTTCTTCCTTTTTTTTTTTTATCTCAATTACGGTAAGCTTATTGTTGATTTGTTTGTAGTTAGTGTAATTGCTTATTATTTTCTGTTGTTGTTTGGTTGAGGGGGGGAAGGAGGGTGGGGAGGAGGGGTTGATTGGGTGAATTGTTGAGTTGATTTGCGTCTTTCGTGTTTGTGTGGACGTTGATGGAAACATTGACGTAAATGCTGGTGTTAACGTTGACGTCAACATGGTGTTGAAAGTCGGCGTTAGGTAATTGAGTTGGAAGCTTGACCTCGACCCCCCAGTTTCGCCAGTCAAGAAGGTTATTGTGGGTCACTGCGACTGTTGCCGTCACTGTCTATTATTACCATCACCACTACCACCACTACCAACACCACTACACAACCACCACCAGTACACAACCACCACCAGTACACAACCACCACCACTACACCATTACCACCACT
Organism: Homarus americanus; assembly: GCF_018991925.1. Classification (NCBI taxonomy): domain Eukaryota; kingdom Metazoa; phylum Arthropoda; class Malacostraca; order Decapoda; family Nephropidae; genus Homarus; species Homarus americanus. The sequence goes on from NW_024729268.1 coordinate 3,878, forward strand.
ACACCACTACCTC
>NW_024729269.1:0-11129 GCF_018991925.1 Homarus americanus
AATGTAGCCTGTAAGTCTTGTGTTAACCACCTGAGCGAGTGGATGTGTGGTAAACGAAGTTCAGGAACGCCGCTGTACCAATGATGTGGCGTGAACCTAAAGACCACAGTAGTGACTGCTACCTTTGTCTCACAAATATTAAGGGAATAAAAGCAAGGCACGAGGCAAGGTACAGTACCCCAATATTGATTCTGCAATCCGACCAGTACCGCGACAGTGCTGAACTTCCAGTCCCAAATCCACCAACTGAACAAGAATTGAGGATTCCGATTCTACCTCTACCTCAATGGAAAATGACTACCAGGATGACTCTGAAAATACCAGGCCTAAACTATTTACTCAAGAAGCGGTTCATGATCTCATCAGGGACCAAACTTGTCAAAAGAAAAAGGCTGAAGTTTGGGATCCAGACTAAAGCAGCGAACCTGCTAGAAGATGGAGTGCAAATCACTACAGCGCTACCGACATAGACAGCTGTCTGCATTTTTCAAGATGGCAAACAACCTTTGTTATTGGTGAGGACGCAGTATCTCTCTATGCAACAACTCTGCAAGTCTGAAACATACAAGACAGAGGATTGAGGCTGTTTATAGACTCAGGAAGACTCTCTGAAAGCTGTTCTACAATGGCAATCGGCTTCCATCTGTCCCAATAGCACACGCAACAAAATGACTGAGAGCTATGGAAACAATGAAAATTCTGTTGGTCGCTATAGAGTATGAGAAACACCAGTGGAAGATATGTGGCGATCTCAAAGTCATCAGTTTACTACTGGGCCTTCAGAGTGGCTACACAAAGCACATGTGCTTTGTGCTTGTGGAACAGCAGAGCTGATGCAGAGCACTATGTGAGAAAGGATTGGCCGACAAGACCAAGAGATGCGCCTGGAAGGTTTAACTGTGCTCACAATCCGCTTGTAGATCCGAAAAGATATTTTTGCCTCCACTGCATCTAAAGCTCGGTTTGGCTAAAAATTTCATCAAAGCTATGGATCAATTCGTTGCTGGGACTCTATACTTATCTCAGAAACTAGGTGGTGTGGTTTCCGAAGCCAAGTTGAAAGCAGGTGTCTTGAATGGACCACAAATTCGTATACTAGTTAATGATAGCGAATTCACCAAAACATTGAACCCATTGGAGAAAAAGCATGGGAATCATTTGTCAATGTGTCAAAGAATTTTCTGGAAACTATCGTGCTGACAACTAAAAAGAAATTGTAACAACCATGCTTCAGAATTATCATGCATTGGGAGCAAGGATGTCCTTGAAATTGCATTTTTTCCACTCTCATATTGAATTTTTCCCAGGTAACCTTGGAGATGTTAGATGAACATAGAAAGATTTCAATATCGCCATAATGGAGAGCAGATATCAGGACAATTCAGTCCTAACATGATGGGCGACTATTGCGGACACTGCAACGAAGAGAGCAAGCTGTACAAGAGAAAGAGTAAAGTTCAGAAGCACTTTTAGAACTTCATATTTTGTCATTATAAAGGATTTGAACTATGTTTTTGGTACAATTTTTTATGAGCTTATCTGTGATAGGTTTAAATTGTATCTTGCATGACGCTATAATGTTACTATATTTACTATTTTTTATTCTTTAAGTAGGTCTGATGGTAGAATGAAACATCCAATTAATATTCATTAATATGAAATTAGTTATGAAAGCACAGTCACATGAGATAATCTCATCTTTATGATACGTGATGGAATATTAAATATTTGTACCTATTGATTTTTTATAAAACCTGGTCTGATAGAACAAAACAAATATCAGATTCGAATTCAGCAATATGAAATTAGTTGTGTGAGCATGATCTCATATGTGAACCATTTTGCTGTTGACCAGTGTAATTTTACATATATATTCATTAATCTCTGTTACGGTACACCTCGGCTATGAAAATTAGTGCTATGAGTTTACATAAATTTGCGAAGGTTGACTTTTATAAATGAATCAGTGTTTGAGCTTGAACTGCAAGAGGATAAAAGTAAATATTCTTTTTATTTCATAACTTGATCTGTGTATTATTTTATTGTTTAATGCTCTTTTATTGGGTGATAAAAGTGTTTGTATTACACTGTTATTAGTTTTTACTTTCTTCTTACATAAAACATATAAATGGAGTCTGCCCGTTTCGTCACCACTGCTCTACCCGTTTCGTCACCGCGTTCATTCCCATCATTATATACATGCAAGTAACTGTTGCTTGAGATAAAATAATAACAAACACAAAGATAATTTATTAAAGACTAAAATAAAACCTAAAACATCGTTAATACGCCTACAATCATCTCACCTGGATGGTTTATGTGCTGGTGCCAAATCACCTTTATTTGTTCTGTATTTTGTTTATTTACCAAAGGTTTTAATCGTTTTTTATTAAATAATTAATGTTCATGTATAATAACACAATACTTGAGTCGTCTGTATACATGTGTCATATTGAGTCAACTAACTTCCTCTAGAGGGATGTCCTTATCATCAAAGTTTCAGTGCCAGGAGAATTGTTCCTCACTTATGATGACGTCTTCTGTTTAGGGGAGGGATGAGCTCAAGTGTCTGGAAAGAAAGTCACAATTGGGGTTAGAAAAGTCAGGATATAAACACATCTTTAAATAGCCTAAATAATGTTAAGTTAGGGTTAGGTTTGTGACTTTTTTCCTACATTCAGGAAGATGACACATCATGGAGACCAGATCATTGTGTTCACTCAGTAAAGTTATTGATTCCTCCAAGTGCTGTACCCAGGTCCACTGACACTTCCTAGCCTAGCCTCCATCTAATGTATGGAACATTTACAAGGTGAAAACAGCACTTTGAACCATGTGGGTGATGTATAATGGTATTTTAACTTTTACTTTTACTTTTATCCTCACCTATTGATTTTTTTTTATCAAACCTGGTCTGATAGAACAAAAACAAATATCGATTCGAATTCAGCAATATGAAATTAGTTATGTGAGCATGATCTCATATGTGAACCATTTTGGTTGCTGACCAGTGTTACACACACTCATGTTTCAGAGGGTTCCACCAGAGTAACTCACTCTGACACTTCTAACATGCACGACTGAACTCTAATACTTTCTCACAATTCTGTTGATTTACACCCACCTAATACTTATCTTATGTATCATCACTTAACGAGTGCTAACCAAACTTTTCCAATAACCCAACTCCAACCTAAGTCAATCTAAAAATAACCTAACCTAACCTAATCTAAAAACTAATCTAACCTAAGCTAACCTAATCAACTCTGGACTTAACCTTAACCTAACGTGTGTTTTGCCAGCTATAAACATCATGCAATTGTTTAGATTTTTCTGGTCGAAAATTATAAATTAAAGTTTCTGTCTTGTTAATTTTCATTCGACTTGCCATCTCTCTTTCAAGGCTTCATAACTCTTTTCTCTTAACTCAAATTTATCCTCTACCTCTAAGAGTTAATAAGTCTTTTGATGAATTTCTACGGAGAATTATGGAATTCACAAATCGTTAATTTCCTAAATGATCAATGAATGGAATGTTCATGAGCAGCAAAAGTTGTCTTTGGGAGTCACCTGAGAGTCACTTGAGTCACTTGAGTCATTTGGGCGACCTGAGTCACTTGAGTCAACGAAAGTCACAGTTACTAACAGTTAATTGCTCGAGTAAAATAGTTCCCTCATGAGGTCGATGCAACGGAAAACTTTGTTTAATTGGTCGAATAAATGATGAGTCACGTCCCTGCTGTCTCAAGTCATGAAAGTTTGATTGGCATAATGAAAGTCAAAAGTATATTAACTACGGTCACTTTTTAAATATGTTTTATAATTACTTTATCCGATGGAAATTCAAACAGCTCGAGAAAAAGAGTTGTAAGGTAAATTAAAAAACAAATTAAATTCAACGTAGAAATACGGTACTATTCTAAATAGTGTTTCATAGAAAGACAAAATTTATTTACTAGAAAGTGACCCATTAGGGACAGTTCGGCTACAGTGCACTGGAATATACCCGGCACACAAGGAGGAACTGTAACTTACTGCACTCAATCACCATACTTCCTCAAATGGGCCAGGGTACCCCTTTTCACATCTAAGTGGACTGGGAGTGACCTGACTCGAATCCCAGTGACCCCAGACAGAAATGAGCTTTTTATCCACTCGGCCGCTTCATCCCAGAGAGAAAGTGAAGACTATGACAAAGAGGAAGTAAATAGTGATCATAACATGAAGTAACGCAAAATGCATCGGCCAATATAACTTGTTTAAGAGGAAAATTGATGTGAAAAAATATGATGGAACAAGGCGAAATAAAACTGCATTAACGAGAAAACGAAAATTATCTTGATAAAAAAGAGGAAGTCTCATAATGAAAAGCATTAAAGAGAGAAAAGGAAAAGAAAAAAAAGAAGAAGAAGAAGAAGAAAGAGGGATAGCAATAAGAAAAGAAGAAAGAGAAGAGAAGCTATAAAGGGGGTACTTCAGGGAGAAAAAAGAACGGCACCCAAGACCCCACACACCCACACACATCCACAAGCAAACACGGGACCCTCTGCACCGCATTTGCTACTCCTTAAACCAAATAGTGAGGTTCTCATCTCAAACTACCAAGTGTTTGTTGAAGGGAGTGATTCCATAGAGTGAAAAGCTTACCTGGGAAGGCTTCACCTTACATAATACGGTGCCCTTTCTTTTAAAGCAGCTGTCCCGATGAACAAAGGCAAGGTCACCACAATGGCAACTTGTACTGCATCCTCATGAGTCACAATCCATACACAGATATAATGGTTCTCGAGCCCCTGATTAACACAGCCTTACTACCATCGTAGGTCAAAGGCTCACTTGACTGTGGAAAACCGTGATCAATCTTCCTCAAAGAGTCTCTCCACTTATTCGAAAATGTCTCTGCAAATATGGCCAGTCGCTTGATGAAAACATTATTATCCGTTTCATCACACTAACGAATGTAATTGTGAACATATTTGAGAATTTCCGTCAAAACTTCAAGTGATCAAGATTGTGAAACATTTCAGAAACTCAAGTGAGTTGTTAATAGTCGAGGACGCCTTCATGCACCATGAAGATTGTTTTACAAGTTCTTAAGATTTGCCTGAAGTTATCAATATGTAAATTTCTTTGAGAAGTTCCTTTACCAGTTTCAAGTGATTAAGGATTCGAATTTCTGTAATTATGCTTCAGAACTGTAAGTGAACAATTAAAACTCCAGACGCCATTAAGCGTCATGAAAGTCGGTATTTGAATTGTAAGACCTGGTGAAAGTTATTATCTACCCAAAATATCACGAGAATAAATATATGAAAACACGCAATCATTTTGTTTACACGTTGCAGAGAGAGGTAATGTTGGCCGTGAATAAGAAAAATTAAAACATTTAAACTTTGGGTTTCAATTTCAGATATTCGAGATCAAAGGATCTGCATTATATATATATATATATATATATATATATATATATATATATATATATATATATATATATATATATATATATATATATATATATATATATATATATATATATATATATATATATATATATATATATATATATATATATATATATATATATATATATATATATATATATATATATATATATATATATATATATATAATCAGAGACCTCACCCGTAGCATGGTCGGTAGCATTCACTGGTCCACAGTAGGTCCAGGGTTCGAGTCCTGTAGTGAGGTCGTTGATTATATGTTCAAAGTCGCGTGTTGTATGGACTAAAAATGAAGGTCTATTGCTGATCGTGCTCCGCTAGAGACCAAGGAAAATGGCCGCTTTTGGATCGTTGTTGTGCCGTGGGGAAAGAGGAGGGTGTGGGGAAGGACGACCTCCTTGCTACACTGTTAAGGCAGTTGGGGCAGTTGTGAGGAGTAGGGTTGACATAAAGGGAGAAAATGAAGCCCTCAGGACGGGAACTCCTTCAGGTAGGTGTCCTTACAACGGGACACCTGCGAAGAGGAGCAGGCGTGGAGAGTGTGGTTGTCTCCAAGGGGTCTAGGGTCCAGGCTTAGGAAGCTGACCAGGGTGTGGAGTGCAGTAACCCTTACCAGGTGCTGCAGGAGGCTGGAAGGGGAAGAGAAGAGGCAGGACGGTGTGGATCAAGGGAGAGGAAGGGCAGTTGTGCAAACCCTGCCCACAGGTAAAAGATCGTGGTAGTTGGTGACAGCCAGGTGAGGTTTATGGATAGGGCTTTTTTTGTGCGAAAGATAGGGAAACGTAGGACTAGGGTATGTTTTCCCTGGGGCTGGGATAGGGCATGTGGCCGAGGAGGTTAGACAGAGGTTTTGTCAGGGGAGGGTACCAATCAGTGGTGTGTCTTAGTGTGGGAGGAAACGGCATAGGTAAGGTTAGGAGTGAGGAACTTTTCAAGAGGTATAGGGAGGCGCTGGGGAGAAGATTAGAGATAGGGAGGGATCCCGATAGTATGTGGTGTCTTGCTAGAAGAGGGGTTGGTCGTGAATGGCTGTCAGGGCAATTGCTATTAATTGCCGACTGGAAGCTAGCATTGTGCAAACAATGGTTGGGCATTCATTGATGACTGGCAACGATTTTATGGCAACGCGACTACCTGTACTGTCGCGACGGAATACTATTTCGTGAGGGGAGTAAAGACGTTGTCTGCATCCCTGGAAGTAAGTGTCACTCGAAGGGTTTCGCCAGTAGAGAGGGGTGGGGAAAATGGGAGTCAAAAAACAAAAGCAGGTCCTGGGAAGTAGTGAAACAGAAGTAGATAATGCTGAAAATAGTTTAGTCATAATAACAAACATCAAAAGTAATAAATGTAAAACAGATAGAAACGGAAAATATATTGAGTGTTTATTATACTAATAAGTAGAAGCTGTGTAACAAAATGGACCAGCTCAGGGCCATTGTCAGTAAAAAGAACATAGATATAATTGCAATAACGGAAACATGGATAGAAATTCAAACAGCAAGCATTTTTGTAAATTTCATATTCCAGGATATAACCGATTTAAATTTGACAGAGTAGGAAGGAGAGGTGGCGGTGTAGCGAGTGTATATCAGGGTGTCATTAAAAGCTGCAATAAATCAAACATTAAAACAAATAGCGACAATGTAAGTATTTGGGTAGAGATTGGTGAGGGCGGTAGATCGTAGTCATTGGTGTTATATATAGACCACCTAATTTGAGTAGGAACGATGGTAAATTATGGGAGGAAATAAAAGAAGGCATCTGATAGAAACAATGTATGTATTCTAGGCGATTTTGCTTTTCAGGCATAAGGTGGAAAAATCAACTTAGCGATAATGAATCACGAGATTTTCTAGAAGTAGTACCAAGATGTTTTATATCAATTCATAAAACTCGCCCACAAGAGGAAATAATATCCTCGATTTAGTTCTCAGTAATAATGAAAATCTAGTAAAGATGTTGAGATTGAGCGAACTAGAAACAGTGATCATAAAGCCATATATTTTAACTTATAATATGGGATAGCAGGAAGAAGAAGGAAAATTAGGCCTTGATCCGGATTTTAGGAAGGCCTAGTACGGTAGCTTAGGAGAGACCTAGGGATGACTATGGTCAAAAGATTAATCCCCACACCTCGGTAACTGTCAACTTAGGGCGGAAGGATAACCCCGAATTTAATTTAGCTACTTACGCTGAACGATTTATTGCGACAATCAATAATGCCCAAAATAAACACATCCCTAAAAGAAAATTCGAATCGTCTGAGGAACCAACCAAAATGGATGAATATGGGCTGCCAGATCTTCTAGGGGAAAAGAAAGGGTATATAGAAAAGTTAAGAAAATTTGAAAATCACTTGCTTGGTTACTATCAGGAACCCTAACTAGGGCAGGTAAAACAGAAAGTAGGAAAGCAAGAGAAATTATGAAATCAAGGTAGCAAACTGAATCGAAAAATAACCCCAAAGCTTTTTATCAACTGTATAAATCCAAGGTTAAGTCTGATAGGTCCCCTTAAAACTTCACGACGGAGAAATGGCGATGATGAGTCAGAAATGTGTGATGCGTTAAATAGTCATTTCGCTCATTATTCACAAATGAAAACCTAGCGCCCAGTTTCAGAAGTTCATAGGTATATCGCGAGTGTATAGAAAATATGTTGATGAATATCAATATTACTAGTAACGATGTGCTTAAAGTAATTAACAAACTGAAGCCTCATAAATCGCCTGGTCCAGGCGAGAGGTATATGCTAGAATATTAAAAGAATGTAGAGATGAGTTGGAGTATTAATCCATTAGCAGTTTTATTTAATAAGTCATTAGAATGGGGCCTAGTGCCAGAAGATTGGAAACTTGCAAATGTAGTTCGATTTTCAAAAAGGGTGATAAATCAATAGCATCAAACTACCGTCCCATTAGTCTCACGTCAATCATAGGCAAGTTGCTAGAGTCAATTATTGCTACAAAAATCAGAAGCCACCTTGGAAGCATTCAACTTAATTCATTCTTCTCCTTTTGAGTTCACCCAGGGGACGTTCTGTCTCACAAATTTGCTTGGCTTTTCTCCAGAAGTATATGAGCGGTAGATAATGATAAGTCATATGATATAAATTTATTTAGATTTCAGTAAAGCATTCGATAGAGTCCCTCATGAGAGATTGATAAGGAAGGTAGAAGCACATGGAACAGGTGGATCAGTATTAAAATGGATTAGGTCATGGTTAACTGGTAAGAAACAAAGGAGCAGCATAAATGGATTAAAGTCAGACTGGGGTGCGGTCAAAGCGGAGTTCCCCAGGGATCTGTATTAGGCCCTCTGCTGTTTGTTATATTCATTAATGATCTTGATTTAGGCATAACTAGTAGGATTAGTAAATTTGCAGATGATACCTAAATGGGGGAGAGCGATAAATTCAGACAGTGACTTTGAACACCTTCAAAGAGATCTAGATACCTTACATGAGTGGTCAGTAGACTGGCAAAATGAATTTTAATACTGATAAATGCAAAGGTACTACAGATAGGGAAGACGAATACAAACGTTGAAGTATAAACTAACACACGGGAAAATAGAAAACTCGGTTTTGTGAAAAGTTCAGGGTGTATTTGTGCTTAACGACTTGGAAGCCTAGAAACAATGTATTAGCGTTCGCAACAAGGCAAACAAGTTCTTGGGTTCATATCTAGATCTGTGAGTAACAAGAACTGCTGACGTTATCTTGAAACTTTACCTAGCATTGAGTGAGGCCACACATAGTTATGCGGTTCAGTTCTGGTGTCCTAATTATAGAATGGACATAGATTCTTTGGAGAGAGTACAAAGAAGAATGACAAAAATGATCCATAATATTAGGAAGCAGCTACATATGAGGAAAGACTGAGAAAAGCTTGGAAGCATATTCATTAGAGAGGCATTAGAGTTAGAAGGGGAGATATGATGGGGAGGTGTACAAATTGGGTAAGTGGGATTAACAAGGGTAAAATGGAAGATGTTCTGAAGCTCAGTAATAACGAAATAACTAGAACAAATGGATTTAAATTAGATAAATTCCGATTCAGAAAGGATATAGGCAAGCACTGGTTTGGAAATAGAGTTGTGGATATGTGGAATAGGCTACCGAGTGCTATAGTAGGATCGGGGACGCTAGGGAGCTTCAAGACGAAGCTGGATAGGCACATGGAAGTGCTGGGATGGGTGTGAAAGGGATCTGCCCTGTATGGGCCAGTCGGCCTCCTGCAGTATCCCACTTTCTTATGTTCTTATGTTCTTATATATATAACAAAGATGTATGCCTGTGTGTGTCCGCACGAAAATCTCGGAAAATACTTTACCGATCTGTAGTGATGGATGGTGTTATATGTAGTGATGATGGGTGGTGTTATATGTAGTGATGATGGATGGTGTTATATGTAGTGATGATGGATGGTGTTATATGCAGTGATGATGAATGATGTTATAAGTAGTGATGATGGATGATGTTATATGTAGTGATGATGGATGTTGTTATATGTAGTGATGATGGGTGGTGTTATATGTAGTGATGATGGATGGTGTTATATGTAGTGATGATGGGTGGTGTTATATGTAGTGATGATGGATGGTGTTATATGTAGTGATGATGGATGGTGTTATATGTAGTGATGATGGATGATGTTATATGTAGTGATGATGGGTGGTGTTATATGTAGTGATGATGGATGCTGTTTTATATACAGAATATGAAAGGTATCCCCCTGTTGTCATTAGCAACATGGATAAGAAATGTGAATACTGCGGTGCAAAGAAGTATAAAGGAGAATCTGCTGGACTGTGCTGCTCTCATGGGAAAGTACGACTGCCAAATTTGGAAAAACCACCACAACCATTGAAGACTATCATGCTGGGAACAACACCAGAGTCAAAACACTTATTGGAAAATATACGGAAGTACAATTCATGCTTTCAGATGACATCCTTTGGAGCTACCAGAGTAGTTCGTGAGCACGGATACATGCCCACGTTCAAAGTCCAGGGTCAACTCTATCACAAAGCAGGATCCCTTTTACCACTGGAAGATGAGCAGGCAAAGTTCCTCCAAATTTACTTCATAGGAGATCATGAAAAGCAGACTACTATCAGGTGTGGCAACATTCAAGGTGTCAGACGTGACATTGTCAGATCTATCCAAGAAATGCTGTATGAGCGCAACACGTATGTACAGTCATTTAAAAATGCCCTGGAAAACATGCCTTCTGACGAGTACAAAATCAGGATCAAAGCCGACACCTTAATGCACTACAGTGAGACAATGTGGAGCCTCCCGGAGGGTGGCGTCCTACCATGGCCTAGCGAGGGAGCTTTATATTTTATCGAAGGTAAATTTTCGTATAATATGTTTTTATTGTATATCACCTGTATTTTTAAAACTCTTCACAATTTTTTTTTCTAGGCTCTGATGATGGAAAATAATTTTTCCAAAACGTTAGTGATTAAAGAAACCCAACTTAGTCAAGATGTTTGTGTTTTCCTTGGTTCTCCTCATCGTTATGCAACTACGCTTTCCACGTAACAATTCCATTGCTGAAGTTATATATATATATATATATATATATATATATATATATATATATATATATATATATATATATATATATATATATATATATATATATATATATATATATAT
>NW_024729270.1:0-14856 GCF_018991925.1 Homarus americanus
TGTTGTGTTCTACTGCTGCTGCATCCCTCAAGTCAGTAGTCTCATTGAAGGCCGTCTTCACATCAGAAGTCTACAACACCGGATGCAGACAAGACCCTTGAAGATCTCTGCACCGCAGCCCGGGCCGACCCTTTCTACATCCGGCTCGTCGACTGTGTGTCCCAGGGATTTCCATCTAACCGATATGACCTTCATGAATCGCTACTCCCGTGCTGGAAGATACGCGAGGACCTCTATTGTGACGGAGACCTCGTCTTGTATGGTCCACGAGTAGTCATTCCTGCTGCCCTACGCCGCCGTACCTTGAACCGCCTTCACGACTGCCATCGAGGAATGGAGGCCACCAAGCGACGGGCTAAGCAGACTGTATTTTGGCCCGGAATCGATTCGGACATTGCAAGTACCGTCCGTGCCTGTGAGCCGTGCCAGATTCTGCAACCCAGCCAGCAACAGGAACCTTTAATGTGCGACGATAACCCTTCAAGACCCTTCGAGTCTGTGTCGGCCGACTTCTTTGCAGTGGCAGGGAAGTCCTTCCTCGTCATTGCCGACCGATTGTCTGGATGGCCTGTTGTCGTCCCCTGTGGTAGTGATACAACGGCTACTGCTACCATCTGGAATTTCAGACATTACTTCGGAGAAGTTGGTGTTCCCCTCCGCCTCAGGACTGATGGTGGACCCCAGTTCACCAGCCACGAGTTCCAGGACTTCATGGACCGTTGGGGAGTCAGTCATGTCGTGACCTCGCCCCACTACCCCCAGGCGAATGGACACGCTGAAGCCGCAGTCAAGACTGTTAAACACCTGATCCTTAGGGTGTCACCCTCAGGAAATATCGACTGCGAGGACTTCGATCGAGGTTTGTTAGAGTTACGCAACACTCCGAACTTCACCGGACGCTCCACAGCCCAGGTTCTATGTGGATATCATCTCAGGTCTTGTGTTCCTGCCCACCCGAAGTCATTTTCTCAAGAATGGCAAGCCAAAACTGAAGAATATGACCGCCGTGCAGCAGAACGAGCCGCAGATGTCGCTGCTCGGTACGACTGTCATGCCCGCCCCCTTCCCAGGTTGAGTATCGGCCAGCAGGTCAGGATTCAAGATCAGGTATCTCACCGCTGGGACAAGGTTGGGGTTGTCATGGGAATTGGCCGGTCCAGGGACTACCAAGTGCCTCTTCCGAGTGGTAGAGTATGGTTGAGGAACCGTCATTTCCTCCGACCTGTGGAGCTGCCTAGTGTTGACCCTTCCCCAGTAGAGTCCCCTAATGTGATGTCTTTACAGTAAATCCGTCCCCACCTTGTGTTTCTGCCCCGGTACTCCGCAGGTCCAAGCGGCTCAGAAACAAAAGGTCCGCTCAAGATGAAACTATGAGCGTATAGGGGGGAGGGAGGTGTATAATAGGGTGTGTCAATTTAGGGGTTGAACTGGCTAAATTGAAAATCGAGTAATTTGGTTGCAATATATTGTAGTCTTTAAGCATGCAAAACAATATTCTGGCATAAATTTTTTTTTATAATAAGTCCTACCTACATCAAATGGATTTTTAAATGTACATATTTGTGAATTTATAACATAACCAGCGTTTGCACACATGTTACTGTTTCAAGTTTCAATTTATTATATTTTATTATCCGTAGTCTATTTGAAAGTAACCAATGCCTTCATACTCTCTTTGCTTTGGTTTCTTGTCATCAGTAGTCTGCTTGCTATTTGTGCTTTAATGTAACCTTCTCGCCTCTCGTGGCTGTAAACATGGCCCGCTGCTTCTGTGACCATTTTCACACATCTCTCCACACTTTGAGTGTGGGAAGGCCACTTCGGCACCTGCATTGGAGTCTCTTTAAGGTTTCTCAATTCTTGGCTAGTTAGACTTGTTGTCAATGGTGGCTCTAAGACTTCCAAACTCAAGTCAACCAATTCTGACAATTTGGTGGCATTGACGTTTATTGGGGGAACTTTTCTTGAATGAAACGAACAGTCTCCCAACTGGTCGTCATCTATTAGCGTTCCTCTAATCTTTAGAATGACTTCTACAGCCTCGGTTCGGAGATTGGTACATTGACTGCAAAGCATTGCTTGCAAAACTGCTTCTGATCGAGCATACCAAGCGGACCTTCTTGCCACAGGTAACACGATGTCCCTCACTACCTTCCTCTGTGTTCTTACTAGCTGCAATTGAAACAAAAGGTGATTGGGCCCATCCACCCACATAGGATTAAGTTTCACACTAAACCACTGGGGAAGATAAACTCCAATAATAAATTCAACAATTAACCTCAAATTCTTCAGCACTTTGCCCTTCAATTCGTGTTTGGAAATCCAAATCCTGCAGAAACGAAGAGCTGTAGTTAACCAACGGCTGTGACTGACAGGTCCAATCTCCAAGAGAGCCAATGACTGAGGCACTTCTCCTGATCTTATTGCTTGGGCAATACGATAAGCATAGGATTGATCTGTGTTGAGATCTTTGATGACTCCTTCAGACAACGCCGGAAGGGGAGGGCCAACTTCGACCTTTGGAAAGGTAGTATTTATTTCTAGTTGTGTTGCTTCATCCAGCATGATGCCAAGGGGACCTGACCACTTGTTGTTGCTCTTTGTAGGACCATCAAGTTCCTGGATGAGATGACGAAGAGGTAGCTCGCCTGTATGTAAATCACATACAATCCAAACAAGTCTTCTTCCTAGTTTTTTCTCTAAATGCGTCATTACACCCCCTGCCATCCGGTGTTCACTGCAGTTGAATCTCCACCAACAGCCTGCAGTGAACTGCCAAGTCCTCTCTCCTGAACCCAACATAAAATATGATCAGCAATGACCTCTGCATGTTTCTTCCCTTCTACTTCAGTTTCGGGAGCAAAGTGAAACAAAAACCGACCACCAGGCTCAGAACAGACAGAGTAGTGTTCTTCTTTGATGAGACCTGGAAACTTTCTGTTCACTCCCTCTACTTCTAGCAAAACTTTTGTGTCATCTATTCTTCCATCAAACAAAAGACAGGAGAGCCCTCCCTCGCTTAAATCTTTTTCATGCTGATCAGATATTTCCTTCATTATTTTTTCTTGTGCTCTTCTAATTTTATTATGATCTATCACCAAAGATACATCCTCTCGGCTGATGAGGCCTGCATCTATCCAAGCGGCAGTTGCAATTTCTGCAGCCTCACGAAGTCCAGCATGGTGGCGAATACTAGCTAAAGCAATGTTTGAAATATTTCTTGTGTTGTATTTCATTTTCTTTGGTAAAGGTTCAGATGGCTCTTTGGAACTATCATCTGATGTTGCTTCCTGTTCATCAGAAGAACTATCAAAGAAGTGATAAACATCTTGACACAGCTCTTCCTCTCTTTGGATGGCTTCTTCACTCTTCATTTTCTTCTTTTGTTCCCTCTCTCGGATTTGTTCTCTCTTCTTGGCATTAGCAATCTGCTTCTTTGTTTCTGAATAATCTATTGAACCCATTTGCATACTTCCTTGGCCTTCTGCCTTTGTCCTCTGTGCCTTTATAAATTCAAGCTCTAAAACAGGGATCTTCTTTTCACGAGGACAACCACAATCAATGTGGGAATTATTTTCTCTCTTACCTGAGTGAGAACAGTTGGATTCAGAACATAATTGTATGGAGCACTTGCAGGTCAAAATGTCAAACAGAGTATCAAGTGTGTGCAGAAATTCATTTTTCCTGGCCAAGTTTCCTTTACCAAGTGATGTTTCAACTGCTTTGTGCCATAATTTCGTTAGTTTTAGCTCAATAGTTCGACACTGATTAATCACAGGTGGTTTGAATAGTGCATTAGCTTTTGTCCATTGATGCAGAAGAGGGACTATCATGTCATTTATGAGTTCTTTATCTGTATAGTTCCTTCTGTCCTTTGCATTTTTTTCTCGAAGGAGTAACCCTAATCTTAGCATGTCTCTCACTGTTGGAAGTTCTGATACAGGAAGCTCCTTCCCTTTACCAACTAGCAGGCTCAAGTGGGTTGATAACTGACTTCTTGTCTTCAATTTTGACATCTTCACACTATCTGACAAATAGAAAAATATTTCAATGTTTCATAATTCAATTGTTGTTTCAAAAAATATCAATTTGTTTATCAAAAATGCTGTAACAGAAATAACATAATAATTTCTTAGAACATAATGTTTTATACAATGATATAAGTAACTGCGACAATCAATATGCCCTACTTACAATAATTAAAATGTAGAATTCGTCTGGTAGAGTAGGTGCAAGTGCAATGAGAGCAAACCACCGTCTATGATATCTAGAAGGAGAGTGAGCCGGGCGCCTTATCCTCACGCTTGGTACAAGTCAAAACAAGAATTAAACTGTCCCACACGGAGAGCCTGTTCATGTTCATGTTCTGACATGCATATTGTACACAAGCTATAGAACCATAAAATACTCCATAATCCATATGCTTACATGAGATTAGTTAATATCAAGTGAATAATTCTAATCAAGTCTCATTAATTTGTTGAAATACTGATATTTGAAACTTTAAGGTATAATTGATGTAGGTGAGGGTTATTTCAATTCATTTTTGTTTGCTAATCTCAAGTTTAGACATAAAGAGGCACAATATTTTGACTACCAAATTTGATTTTTAACATGTTGACAAAATTGACACACCCTAGTGTATAATATGGACACGAAGTAGTACCTTAAGCTGTGTATTCTTATATTACTCTATTAATCATGTATAGTAAAGTATTACAGAACATGTATTAATCCTATGAAATATTTCCATTTATTATGCACCATGTTATGTATGTGAATTATCATATTTACATATTATGTATTCAGCTTGTGAATGCTGGTATCTGTACATGCCAGCGCGGAGTGATACAGGTAGTTGAGATCACTAGTCCTTATGGTGTGGAAGCCAGTTTCTTTGTTCCTCTGTATATCTCCCTTACGAGAATAAGAACCTATTTCAAGATAATAAGTGTTTGTGTGTACCCTCAGTAGTGTAGAACATTTTGGGGGTATCAAAGACAAACATAGAAATCTCACCCCGCCCTCCCCCAACAATCCCCCCATCCCCCCTCTCCACCCACAACCCAGGACCACGGTGTGTAAAGTTAAGGCATTCGAATTTTAATTGGGTTGAAAATGAAATAATGCATGTGAGGAGAAGAAGCAGAAGATTTCGTTAGGTTACGTTAGGTTACGTTAGGTTAGGTTAGGCTAGATTAGGTTAAGTTACGTTAGGTCTGGTCAGGTTACATTATGCATGAAGGTATTCATTTATATGTATATTTATGATCTACAGGATCGTTTATGGCCAGTGAAAAGCTTCCAGAAAAGATAAATACATAGAAGTTATCACTAATGGCCAATTATCCCTATTTAGTGTAACATACAGTATATATTAGGTGGAGTTCCGCTGTTATTTGTTTGTTTTCGTATTATTTAAGTCATTTATTTGTTAACATTTAGCTTAAAATAAGTAAATATTATACAAAACAAAACATTGAAAAACTCACAAGTGAATTTGTAACATATAATCAAGTCGAGATAACAATACCAATACCACGTGCTGGTCAAGCTCCGAAAGAGTTGTCCGGGGGTCTAGCTAACCTCTGGTCGGGGCTTGACCAGCACGAAAAAAAAAAAAAATTATTTTTACTAAACGTGATTTTGGCAACCTGTGGTGTAATAGTCAGTATGCTCGTCTTGCAAGCGAGTGGACCCGTGTTCGATTCCCGGACAGAGTGAAACTATGAGCATTTTTTTTTACGCCATTTGGCTTTCTATTTACCAGGAAATGGGAACCTGGATGTCAATCGATTTGCGGATCTTATTCAGGAATAATGGTTAGCCAGTGCAGTTGCCGAGTTGTCCGGTCTTCTCAGACTATTCATTGAAACTGGGTCATACAACTCGTTAACTTAGGGTGTGGTTGTGGTGTTGGCGACAGATTCTAACACCTTAAACAAATTCACGCCTAGGTTGCTCTAGAGCCGGCCATCCTCGTACACGAAGGGCAACCATTATTGTTACGTGTATAATATTACCATCACTACCACAACCAGCATTATCACTACTATTGTCATCTTCTCAACTATCATCATTCCTTCCCTCTTCCTCCTCCTGCCTCCATATTTTAATAATTATCGTCTCAATTATTATTATCATCATTATTTTTATTATTATTATTACCGTATTATTATTATTATTATTAACAATACAACATGTGGCTGGAACAACAGTAGAAATTAGAAATAAGATAAAAAGTTGTATTAAATTAACAATTAAAACACAAACAAGAACCACAGGTACAAGTCGATCAGTTTTTTATCATGAGAGAGAGAGAGAGAGAGAGAGAGAGTCCCTGGCTCACTGTTACGTTATGACAAAGTTGTTGGTAAATATATGGTATGGAAATTGTGTTGATACTCTCTCTCTCTACACACACACCAACCACAAACAAACAACACATCACAAACAAACAAGCAAGCAACAACACAACACAAACAATAATGACACCACAAAAAACATCATTCTAAAAAACAAACATAAAAACAATAAAACAAACATACCAACAAACAAACAATCAAACAAACAAACAATAAAACGAACAAACGAAGAATAAAACAAAACAAACAATAAAACAAACAAACAAACAATAAAACAAACATACATACATAAAAACAATCAAACATAAAAACAATAAAAAAACAGACCCTCTTCAACAAACCACCACCACCAAGGACTTCACTAACCTACCACCTCCACCACCACCTCCTACAACACTATTTATAATCCCAAAACTTCCCAAAGGTCACTCCTGCCTCGGTGACCTTTGGGGGTTAACACTGCCCACTGGTCTAGATCTGGCGAGAAAACTGCCCCCACGCACTTGTTGGGTGTCACAAAGCGCCTGCTGGGTGATTTAGGTGAGTCTTCCCCCGCCCTTCCCCATCCCCCCTCTCCAACCCAGGGTCACAGTGTGTAAGGTTAAGGCGTTTGAATTTTAATTTAGTTGATGATGATATAAAGCAGAGGAGGAGGAGGAGGAGGAGGAGGAGGAGGAGGAGGAGAACAAGAAGAAGAAGAAGAAGAAGAAGGCTAGATTACGTTAGGTTATGTTAGGTTAGGTTAGGCTACATTAGGTTAAGTTAGGTTAGGTCTGGTCAGGTTACATTATGCATGAAGGTATTCATTTATATGTATATTTATGATCTACAGGATCGTTTATGGCCAGTCAAAAGCTTCCAGAAAAGAGAAATACATAGAAGTTATCACTAATGGCCAATTATCCCTATTTAGCGTAACATACAGTATATATTAGGTGGAGTTCCACTTTTATTTGTTTGTTTTCGTATTTTCTAAGTCATTTATTTGTTAACATTTAGCTTAGAATAAGTAAATATTATACAAAACAAAACATTGAAAACTCACAAGTGAATTTGTAACATATAATCAAGTCCAGATAATAATACCAATACCACGTGCTGGTCAAGCTCCGAAAGAGTTGTCCGGGGGTCTAGCTAACCTCTGGTCGGGGCTTGACCAGCACGAAAAAAAAAAAAATTATTAAACGTAATTTTGGCAACCTGTGGTGTAATAGTCAGCATGCTCGCCTTACAAGCGAGTGGACCCGTGTTCGATTCCTGGACAGAGTGAAACTATGAGCATTTTTTTTTACGTCATTTGACTTTCTATTTACCAGTAAATGGGAACCTGGATGTTAATCGATTTGCGGATCTTATTCTGGAATAATGGTTAGCCAGTGCAGTTGCCGAGTTGTCTGGTCTTCTCGGACTATTCATTGAAACTGGGTCATACAACTCGTTAACTTAGGGTGTGGTTGTGGTGTTGGCGACAGATTCTAACACCTTAAACAAATTCACGCCTAGGTGGCCCTAGGGCCGGCCATCCTCGTACACGAAGGGCAACTATTATTGTTACGTGTATAATATTACCATCACTACCACAACCAGCATTATCACTACTATTGTCATCTTCTCAACTATCATCATTCCTTCCCTCTTCTCCTCCTGCCTCCATATTTTAATAATAATCGTCTCAATTATTATTATCATCATTATTTTTATTATTATTATTACCGTATTATTATTATTATTATTATTACAATACAACATGTGGCTGGAACAACAGTAGAAATTAGAAATAAGATAAAAAGTTGTATTAAATTAACAATTAAAACACAAACAAGAACCACAGGTACAAGTCGATCAGTTTTTTATCATATGAGAGAGAGAGAGAGAGAGAGAGAGAGACCCACCGTTAATAAAGGAACCTTGAGCATCACTCCTATACATTACTGACGAAGAAAAAGTAATAATAACTTTTAGAAAATTCAGAGACCCGCAGACCCACGAACACACAAGACCCGAGCCATTTATCACCACACACTGAAGGACCATGACATACCAACCTGGGGGGTCTTGTGTCTGTCTGTCTATTTGATATATTCATCTGTCTAAGTGTATGTCCATTTCATTATATATTTATTCGTGTATTTATCTCTGTCTGTCTGCCTGTTTGGTCGTTTATCAAAATTATCAAACAGCAGGTGGAGTGGGGAGGGAGGGAGGGGGGGGATGATTCGCAGTTTCGCCACCTAGTCCATTAAGTTAACCTAACATTAAACTAATGTAACCTAACATAACGCAAAGCTAACCTAACCAAACCAAACCAAACATTAACCTGCCCTATCTTTATAACACTTATCCTAATATTAACCGGATATCATAAAGTTAAGGAGCCATCCCTTGTTTCAACCTAACCAAACCTAACCTAATTAAAACCTAATCTAACCCAATTTAATCCAATTTAACTTAACGTAACGTAACCTAACCTAACTCAATCTAACTTAAACTAGCCTAACCCCCCGTTTAGAGTTAAGGTACTTAATCACCAAGCGAAATATGCGGGGACTCCTAGTCTTCAAGAGATCCCTAACACAACCTAACATCATCATCATCTACTTAATTAATAAAACCTAACTTAACCTAAACTAACCTAACCCTCGGAAGGAGTTAGAAAGGGCTGCGTGCTATCTCCAGGACTGCATAATCACCGATCAAAAATTTATAATGAGAAAAGTTATAAGAAACGATGAAGGACTAAAAGTTAATGGTAACGTAGTATCAAATATTCGATATGCAGATGATACTGGTCTGAACTCGGGATAGTGAAGAGACGGTATTAAACTATGATGAACAAGACTAGTGGCCAAGACGGTGAATAATGTGGCCTAGGGTTAATGCTGTATATAAAGACGGGAATAATGGTTATTTTTAATGTCAAACCAAATCCTAAAAGATGATGACAGGGAACTTAACCCAGCTGTTATAACCTTTAACGATGGTTTAAGCTATAAATCTTTAAGGACGTTGGTTTAAACAATAACATTCGAAGGACGATAATTAAAGCTAAAAATCCTCAAGAGGTTAGTTATTGCATCATCCTGAATGGTGGAAACTATTGTGTATTTTGTAAGTAAACATTATGTGTGATGGTCGACCTACGTGCCCCGCCAGCAGGGAAGACAGCAGTAATGTCCGACACAGTGGTAGGTAAGAAACATTGTCTTGGGTCGTAAGGTAAGGGCGACGACACCTGCCACAAGTCACACGCCCATCCGAGGACAGGATGTAATGTGTGTGTGTCCGGAGAATGGTGGGCGGGGCGCACAGACACGTGTAAGGAGCTTGTAAATGGATCTTTGGCTACGTGTGTGGTGGCCGCAGTGGACACGGGGAAGGGGAGGGAGTGTGGAGACCAGCCGACCTTCACTAATTACGTTAAGAATATATGTGAGAATCTATCGACGAAGTAATAGTCTGTCGGTGGAGTGAGTAAGTAAGTAAATGTGTGTGTGATCGGCTGGTGTCGTCGGTGCACCCAAGGCACAGTCAGGGGTCTACCATAAAACACACTGCCAGTACTGGTAATGAGCAGCGTTTGGCCTTCTCCTCACAGTCATAAAACTCCTTCGCCAGACGTACGGTCGCCTTTGACACACAAAAATGCAATCATTCATTAAAACGTAATTGGCTATAAACTTTTGAGTGTAAAATACCCATTTATTGTGAACTTAACAAATTGGTAAATCAGGTGTGTTTATGTAAGCTTGGGTCAGTGGGGTTAAATTTACTGCTGACTAATTATATTATTTTTAAACCAGTATTTATATGTTATTATTACAGTTAAAGTTAAGTCGTTATCATATTTAAAGGTCATCATCATTATCACCATTCATCATCATCATCATGTAAAGGTATTAATAAAAATGAAAAAATACGTAACGTATACCAGAACTAAAACGTTTGCCGGATATATGAACTAAACCGTCTGCCGGATAGATGAACTAAAACATTTGCCGGATATATGAACTAAAACATTTGCCGGATATATGAACTAAAATATTTGCCGGATATATGAACTAAAATATTTACCGGGGACTAACCAGGTGAATCCAAAAACATGTGCCGGATATATGAACTAAAACATTTGCCGGATATATGAACTAAAACATTTGCCGGATATATGAACTAAAATATTTGCCGGATGTATGAACGAAAACATTTGCCGGATATATGAACTAAAACGTTTGCCGGATATATAAACTAAACCGTCTGCCGGATATATGAACTAAAACATGTGCCGGATATATGAACTAAAACATTTGCCGGATATATGAACTAAAACATTTGCCGGATATATGAACTAAAACATTTGCCGGATATATGAACTAAAACATTTGCCGGATATATGAACTAAAACATTTGCCGGATATATGAACTAAAACATTTGCCGGATATATGAACTAAAACATTTGCCGGATATATGAACTAAAACATTTGCCGGATATATGAACTAAAACATTTGCCGGATATATGAACTAAAACATTTGCCGGATATATGAACTAAAATATTTGCCGGATATATGAACGAAAACATTTGCCGGATATATGAACTAAAACGTTTGCCGGATATATAAACTAAACCATTTGCCGGAGATATGAACTAAAACATTTGCCGGATATATAAACTAAACCGTCTGCCGGATATATGAACTAAAACATTTGCCGGATATATGAACTAAAACATTTGCCGGATATATGAACTAAACCATTTGCCGGAGATATGAACTAAAACATTTGCCGGATATATGAACTAAAACATTTGCCGGATATATGAACTAAAACATTTGCCGGACATATGAACTAAACCGTTTGCCGGAGATATCATATAAAAAACCCTAACTACAGAACCAGTTAAGTGACGTGCCGTGTTATGGACTCTTCCGGAACTGTGATTACAATAATTATTCTCACACGACGCAGTGACGTCACGCGGACAATGGCGGAGAACAGCTGACGTCGACTGTTATTAATGTATAACTGAATACGTGTAATACCATTGAGAAGAGAAGAGAAGAGAGAAATCATTAACAACAGGTACCAAACAAAACTCACTAGACCATTACATGTTCCCGCCGCCTATACAGTAGAGCAACATAGGTAATTATAATTACCCGGACTTATAAGGCAATTCATTTGATTTATTTCCCAGTTTGACCAGTGGCTGTCCAGTAGTCTCTTAAAGTATAAACATGCTCAGGATTCAAAGTGTACTTGTATCTGACCTGTTAAGTGTACTTGTATCTGTCCTCTTAAGTGTACTTGTATCTGTCCTGTTAAGTGTACTCGTATCTGTCCTGTTAAGTGTACTTGTATCTGTCCTCTTAAGTGTACTCGTATCTGTCCTGTTAAGTGTACTTGTATCTGTCCTCTTAAGTGTACGCGTATCTGTCCTGTTAAGTGTACTTGTATCTGTCCTGTTAAGTGTACTTGTATCTGTCCTCTTAAGTGTACTTGTATCTGTCCTCTTAAGTGTACTCGTATCTGTCCTGTTAAGTGTACTTGTATCTGTCCTCTTAAGTGTACTCGTATTTGTCCTCTTAAGTGTACTCGTATCTGTCCTGTTAAGTGTACTTGTATCTGTCCTCTTAAGTGTACTTATATCTGTCCTCTTAAGTGTACTCGTATCTGTCCTGTTAAGTGTACTTGTATCTGTCCTCTTAAGTGTACTCGTATCTGTCCTCTTAAGTGTACTCGTAGCTGTCCTGTTAAGTGTACTTGTATCTGTCCTCTTAAGTGTACTTATATCTGTCCTCTTAAGTGTACTTGTATCTGTCCTCTTAAGTGTGTAATTTTGTATCTGTCCCTCTATGTACCGCACCGTCCTTGTTATGTACATGGTCCCCAAAAGTGTGTACTGCATCTGTCCTGTTAAGTGTACTTGCATCTGTCCTGTTAAGTGTACTTGTATCTGTCCTATTAAGTGTACTTGTATCTGTCCTCTTAAGTGTACTCGTATCTGTCCTGTTAAGTGTACTTGTATCTGTCCTCTTAAGTGTACTCGTATCTGTCCTGTTAAGTGTACCTATATCTACCCTGTTAAGTGTACTTGTATCTGTCCTGTTAAGTGTACTTGCATCTGTCCTGTTAAGTGTACTTGTATCTGTCTTGTTAAGTGTACCTGTATCTGTCATCTTAAGTGGACTTGTATCTGTCCTGTTAAGTGTACTTGTATCTGTAGTGTTAAGTGTACCTATATCTGTCCTGTTAAGTGTACTTGTATCTGTCCTGTTAAGTGTACTTGTATCTGCCCTGTTAAGTGTACTTGTATCTGTCTTGTTAAGTGTACTTGTATCTGTCCTGTTAAGTGTACCTGTATCTACCCTGTTAAGTGTACTTGTATCTGCCCTGTTAAGTGTACCTGTATCTGTCCTGTTAAGTGTACCTGTATCTGTCCTGTAAGTTTACTTGTATCTGTCCTGTTAAGTGTACCTGTATCTGTCCTGTAAGTGTACTTGTATCTGCCGTGTTAAGTGTACTTGTATCTGTCCTGTAAGTGTACTTGTATCTGTCCTGTTAAATGTACCTGTATCTTTCTTGTTAAGTGTACCTGTATCTGTCCTGTTAAGTGTACTTGTATCTGTCCTGTTAAGTGTACTTGTATCTGTCCTGTTAAGTGTACTTGTATCTGTCCTGTTAAGTGTACCTGTATCTACCCTGTTAAGTGTACTTGTATCTGTCCTGTTAAGTGTACCTGTATCTGCCCTGTTAAGTGTACCTGTATCTGTCCTGTTAAGTGTACCTGTATCTGTCCTGTTAAGTGTACTTGTATCTGTCCTGTTAAGTGTAACCTGTATCTGTCCTATTAAGTGTACTTGTATCTGTCCTGTTAAGTGTACCTGTATCTGTCCTGTTAAGTGTACCTGTATCTACCCTGTTAAGTGTACTTGTATCTGTCCTGTTAAGTGTACCTGTATCTGTCCTGTTAAGTGTACCTGTATCTGTCCTGTTAAGTGTACTTCTATCTGTCCTGTTAAGTGTACTTCTATCTGTCCTGTTAAGTGTACCTGTATCTGTCCTGTTAAGTGTACCTGCATTCATCCATGCGTCCGTATCCATCCGCCCCGTATCTGTCCCAGCCACCGTACTGTCCCACGCCCGCATCTGTCCTGTTAAATGTAACCTGTTTCTGTCCTGTTAAGTGTACTTGTATCTGTCCTGTTAAGTGTACCTGTATCTGTCCTGTTAAGTGTACCTGTATCTGTCCTGTTAAGTGTACCTGTATCTGTCCTGTTAAGTGTACTTGTATCTGTCCTGTTAAGTGTACTTGCATCTGTCCTGTTAAGTGTACCTGTATCTGCCCTGTTAAGTGTACTTGTATCTGTCCTGTTAAATGTACCTGTATCTGTCCTGTTAGGTGTACCTGTATCTGCCCTGTTAAGTGTACTTGTATCTGTCCTGTTAAGTGTACTTGTATCTGTCCTGTTAAGTGTACCTGTATCTGTCCTGTTAAGTGTACTTGTATCTGTCCTGTTAAGTGTACTTGTATCTGTCCTGTTAAGTGTACTTGTATCTGTCCTGTTATGTGTACCTGTATCTGCCCAGTTAATTGTACCTGTATCTGTCCTGTTAAGTGTACTTGTATCTGTCCTGTTAAGTGTACCTGTATCTGCCCAGTTAAGTGTACCTGTATCTGTCCTGTTAAGTGTACCTGTATCTGTCCTGTTAAGTGTACTTGTATCTGTCCTGTTAAGTGTACCTGTATCTGTCCTGTTAAGTGTACCTGCATCTGTCCTGTTAAGTGTACCTGTATCTGTCCTGTTAAGTGTACTTCTATCTGTCTTGTTAAGTGTACTTGTTTCTGTCTTGTTAAGTGTACCTGTATCTGTCCTGTTAAGTGTACCTGTATCTGTCCTGTTAAGTGTACCTGCATCTGTCCTGTTAAGTGTACTTGTATCTGTCCTGTTAAGTGTACTTGCATTTGCCCTGTTAAGTGTACTTGTATCTGTCCTGTTAAGTGTACCTGTATCTGTCCTGTTAAGTGTACTTGTATCTGTCCTGTTAAGTGTACCTGTGTCTGTCCTGTTAAGTGTACCTGTATCTGTCCTGTTAAGTGTACTTGTATCTGTCTTGTTAAGTGTACCTGTATCTGTCCTGTTAAGTGTACTTGTATCTGTCTTGTTAAGTGTACCTGGATCTGTCCTGTTAAGTGTAATTGCATCAGTCCTGTTAAGTGTACTTGTATCTGTCCTGTTAAGTGTACTTGTTTCTGTCCTGTTAAGTGTACTTGCATCTGTCCTGTTAAGTGTACCTGTATCTGCCCTGTTAAGTGTACATGTATCTGTCCTGTTAAGTGTACTTGTATCTGCCCTGTTAAGTGTACTTGTATCTGCCCTGTTAAGTGTACTTGTATCTGCCCTGTTAAGTGTACTTGTATCTGCCCTGTTAAGTGTACATGTATCTGTCCTGTTAAGTGTACTTGTATCTGCCCTGTTAAGTGTACCTGTATCTG
>NW_024729271.1:0-16048 GCF_018991925.1 Homarus americanus
CCCTTCTCTTCTCTTATAGCCCCTCCTCTTCTCCAGTAGCCTCTCCTCTTCTCCTATAGCCCCTCCTCTTCCTCTTCTCCTATAGCCCCTCCTCTTCTCCTCTAGACCCTTCTCTTCTCTTATAGCCCCTACTCTTCTCCAGTAGCCTCTCCTCTTCTCCTATAGCCCCTCCTCTTCTCCTCTAGACCCTTCTCTTCTCTTATAGCCCCTCCTCTTCTCCAGTAGCCTCTCCTCTTCTCCTATAGCCCCTCCTCTTCTCCTCTAGACCCTTCTCTTCTCTTATAGCCCCTCCTCTTCTGCAGTAGCCCCCTTAGTTTCAAACGTCATGGGTGTAGAGTCGTTATGGGGCTAATTTATCCCAAGGGTCAATGTAACTGTAGTTCCTAACGACCTCTTGCTGGTCCTTAACTATCAACAACAGGCCCATTATCTCCACCGGAACTACCCTTATCACACCAACTATACCTCCTGTTAACTATCTGGCCCCACTGATTGCCTCGTTTCATCGTGTCAGTCAACTACGAGGCAAAATATTCGACAGTTAGTAATATTTACATCAACGTCATTTAAATAACCTCTTACTAAAATTTCCTGGCCATGTGAAGTAAAGGAAATAAATTTCTTGGAGATATGTTGGGTCAAAAACCTCAAATTTTCGGGTGTCAGAAGATCATTCAAATATACATGTCAAGTGACGTACCTACTGCAGGTGGTCTGAGGTCAAGTGTACCACCAGCTGGTCCATTTGGGGTCCTAACCTAACCCGATTAGGAGTGAGGGCACGAGGATTAGGGTACATTAGGATTGGTTTTCATAGGATAAGTGACACAACCATTGCAGTTTATGGGGCAATTGACACAACTACTACCATTATGGAGTAAGTGACACAAGCGCTATAGTTTTTGGGGCAATTTACACCTCCCATTACTGATTTCGATGGTCAGTAAAATGCTTAAGAGTATAATTTATTTGGGGACTAAAAATCACCTAAAATTATTTTATACAATAAGAGTTTGTTTACGTCCGCTGTAGAGGGACTAGTTTGTATCTTCCAGCGGTCAAGAGGGACCTACTCACTCGCTGGGTGTTAGATCACTGGATTTGTCTATAGGTTTTATTACTTGTTTTGCAAATTTAAAATGAGTTCAGAGTTAATTTGCTTGACTTAGGGAGATATTTTTTCTGGATAAAACTTGCCTTTACGTTATGACAGCATAAGGAGTATTATACATATTTCACCCTAAGATTTGTTGTATTTACAGTGAAATAAACTGTATTTATATGCATGAGAGAAAGAGGCTGCCTAAATATTATACAATACACAATAAGTGTTTTATTAACAACTCTAAGATCTGTGACATTTATAGAGGTATATGTGAAGTTACTATTATGAGGGAGGGCGTTTCTTATAGTCACAGTGGGAAGTTCACATCTTCGAATTTACTGTACAGGGTTTGTGTCCTCATAGAATATACTGTAGAGCGTGTATCAGTGCGCCTGACCGTACACCACCAAGGCTTTGTATAATCTTACACCGAGACTAAATAGTATTTGATATAATAGTGTCGCCATGGATTTTCTTTTCATTAAAATAGTTTAACCTTTGACGGCGCTTATTTCTTTAGTGTTTAAGTAAAATGAATTAACATTACCAGGTTGTAATTTAAGTCCCTCAATTATCACAAGGATGATGATCTAGCTTAACATCAAACTAATTTCAAATTCGTCTCAATAACATAACGAATAAAACACATTATGATATTATATAATACATCGTCTCAATATTGTGTGCTTGGAACAGTAAGGATTCTGACAAGTCTCCATTCACGTGCTTCACGCTGCATGTCAAAAATATGCCAATATCTATATATATCTGTATATATATATATATATATATATATATATATATATATATATATATATATATATATATATATATATATATATATATATATATATATATATATATATATATATATATATATATATATATATATATATATATATATATATATATATATATATATATATATATATATATATATATATATCATTAGCCCAATAGCTAGAAAGAGTACAGACTAAAGAGAAATACAAACCAAGGTCTTTAGTCTGTACTTCACCCGAAGATGTGAATTACACGAAAGCGCTTGGGAACTTCGTGTTTTCTCTTACCTTGTGGGCATACACTAGATCACGCGCACCTACAGTGATTTACTTGCATTTATATATATATATATATATATATATATATATATATATATATATATATATATATATATATATATATATATATATATATATATATATGGAGTGTATAAAACGACCCTGCATTACTTCAACAGACCAGAGTAAAAATTTAACTCTTTTTAATAAGTAAAAGTATCCCGTAAAATGTAACAATGACGATACAAAAAAGTTTGAGCGTGTGTTGCTAGTTAAAGAATTACTGAAGTTAGTCAACGGTGAGTGACTTTGCCGTGTTGGCCAATATCAAAACTGCACTGTTTTGGCTGAGGAAACAAACAGCTAAATATATATAACAGCCAAACGCTGCGCCCTTGTTATAGAGAGAAAAAAATGAGAAAAAATAATAGGCACACCCTCCCCCCCCCTCCGCCCTCCCTCCCCCCCCAAAAAAAATAAAATACATATACATTCCCTTCCCGCTGTTCCAGACCTATGGATGATTGGCTTCGATGGGAGCGTCTGGCACCAACATCAACACAACGTTTCGCAGCAGTAGCACAACTACTGTATATCCCACTCACCACACCATGAGTCAGCTGCACTCGAGTGAGGTGCCATATCATGTAGATAATAGTGACCTTTGACCGTCTGAATCTTTAAACCACAAGTAGGAAGACAGTAACTCTTTTCTCACTCGGATTCTAACACAAACAGACTTACTTATTATGAGACTTTGTTTAGTGGTGTATTATGTGGTAACATTTTTGCACCGTGGGAAAAAGTGCATTGTAGGATTTCCTCCAGGGATAAATTGTACATTGGAATTTTTGTACGATGTGATCTTGCCCCCCTTGTCCTGTATTCACTCGATGTTGTTATTAGTTTTCTGTTATTATCTTGTACAAAACACAGGATACAACTAGAGGCCAGCTGTTGCAGGTTTGGCCTCACATCCTGCTGTCGGACATGTTAAAACTTACAACCGAGATAAGAACATTTAAGGTAGGGGAATACACAAAACACACCGTATACGTTAACACAACAAGAATAGAATAATAAGAGAGAGAGAGAGAGATGGTAGGGGAGTAGGGGGGGGGAGGGAGTAGAGCGTGGACTGGTCCTAACATAAACTCACTCTAGCGTAATGTCCGAAATTTGTACTGTTATTGTAGTCGGGAGCAGCAGAACACGTCTCTACCAGACACTTTGTCCAATACGGGGGCTCCTGTGAAACCCCAGAATGTATATGTTATTACAGGATCGTCAGGCCATAACCCTACATCGCCTGGCGTCGGAAATGGGCCCCTGGAGAACTACAAGCCCTGCGTCTCCTGTTAAGTGATTTCCACATTTTGCTTATTGGTATAGGTCGTCAGGCGATTGACGTGGGAAGAGGTAAGTATTGAAGATTTTCGGTCATTGTACGTAGAGGTGTGGGTGTTGTTGTCTGCTAGTGGATGTAGGTGGGTCCAGGTAATGGATACAGGTGACGAGGGTAATGGGAAGAGGTTGGGATTGTAATGGGTGCAGGTAAGAGTTATCAGTTGAGTTGGTGGTGCAGGTGGGGGAGGGTAATGGGTGGGAGTTATCAGGTGGGTTGGTGGTGGTGGGTGCAGATGACGAGGGCAGCAACAGCAGGCCATGTATATCAACTAAGTCAGGTGGGGGCGAGCTAATTAATACTACCTGAGCGAGCTTGACGGCCCGACTAGCCCCAGGTAACCCAGCTGGCTCCTCCAGTCTCATTACTCCCACTCCAGCAGGGGGCGACAGGGGGTCTTCCTGCAGAAGGAAGAGGAGGAGGAGGAAGAGGGGATGTAGACCAGCGAGGAGGAAGGGACGGTTAATGATCAAGAGGACGATAAGCATAGTAAGGAGAAGGAGAACACTACCAAGAAGGAAGGTATGGATGGTGAGGCAATGAAAGATAGGGATAGGAGGAGGGGAGGAGGAAGAAAAGGAGGAAGAGGAGGAGGAAGAGGAGGAGGAAGAGGAGGAAGAGATGGATATATGTGTGTGGCTCTGTTCTTCGACTTGTGGCACGTGAGGATAAAAGCCACACGTTAATAAAGTAGAATTAACATAACAGAAACACATTAGATATAGAGAAAGAAAACGAATGAGCAGAAGAAAATGAAAATAAAAGAAGAATATAAAAGTAGGAAGTAGCATTAGAAAAATAAATAAATTGTCAAAGATATAACAAAGAAACCCGAATTGAGTGACCTAACCAAAAGAAAACACACAATTGAAAAAAAATAAATAAAAAGGAGATAAAGAATACAAAGGGAGAGAGAAATTAAGAAAAACGTTTGGACAAATAAAAATAAAGGGTAGACTAAGGAAAACGTGGAAAAATGGTCAAGTCAATAACAAACAATTTCACACAGAAGAGAAAAAAAAAGAAAAACAATAAATTGAATAGTTGATGTTAGACTTGGCAGAGCAGGGAGAGGCAGAGAGGTGTGTGTGTGTGTGTGTGTGTGTGTGTGTGTGTGTGTGTGTGTGTGTGTGATCATAAGTATTTAACCGCACTTTTATGATTTTTTCTCTTCACATTTCTAACTTTATCCTCTTACATATACCCAATTCCTCTATGGTGCCTAAATATTCTAATTTAATGTTTGACGATTAATATCAGTAGTTTTGCTTCTATGAAAATTAATGAAAGAGTTGCGTCCGGTTTCAAAATGTTTATGTTCTCCAATATCAGCCGAGTCTATGTAATTGCGTTTTTTTTCCTCCATCTAATATATCAAGTCCAATCCATTACCTATGAACCAATGAGAGACTGAAATGTAACTTTATACCTGTAGTTATCTTGAGTTATTCAATACATGATGATGTGTAGGAGATCAGGGGTAGAGAAAAGGTTTTGCCATTAGACTGTGTTTCATTCAATCTTTCCTGGAGGTAGGTTTCGCTCACTGCATACTTAACAGTGGTAGAACCTTTCCTAGTTTGGTGAATCTGGTGTTATTTAATAGAAACTAGGAGAGTCCTATCATCCTCTTTATCTCTGGAGTAATTAGTCGCAGGAACTTCTCAAAATCAAATTAATTCATTATTTCACCACAACCTTATGATCGGATCCTCTTAAGGTTCACGGAATACCAACACATCTGAATTGCTCTAATGAGTGAATTATCTATCGAGGTACGATAAGTTTTGACAGTATTTTAGAAGTAATGTTCAACCAACGAAGATACAAAATTGACTTCGAAGATGGTGATGATAATTAAAGACGTTAGTATTTGTAAATCTGCCCAGACAACGTTGGGATCATCTACTGTAGTTATAACCGACGCTCATTACTAGAATATCGATTAACAAAACAATATACTTGACTGATATCCAAGTATAATCAATCCAAATATAATTATGTAATGTCTACCAATAACCCTTACCTCTATTTTCATTTTATTTTATATCTCCTAACTCAATAACTCAATATTTCATTAAACACTAACACAACTTGACGCTTGGCGGATTATAAAAAAAAAATATTCTGATGACAACATGCAGTACCTAAAGTTACATCCAAATCCATGCCTTTTTTTTCGAACTATTTTATTCACAAGAGGCCTCTGACGAACACACACACAAGGGCGGGAGGAGGGACGAGTAATACAGTGTTCCCATACCCCTCACAAGAGACAACAGGAAACAATTTTCTTTACCCAATTTCAAGTCAGGAGCCACAAATTCAAATATCCCCAAAGAAACTATTAACCCATAACATTATACTCGTACAGGTACCCAGCCATTAGGTGTCACAACACACAAAATGGAAAAATGTCATTAATACATAATTTTCAGATTTGCTTTAAAATAAATATAAAAGTGTGATCGTATATACACCAAATCCACTAAATTTCGATTAACAGCTTCAACAAAACCTTGACTTAAAGCCAGGAGGAGGATAGTCGTGCCACATAAATTGTGCTGCATTGTATCCTCACGGGGAACACTGCAGTTGACGCTGTACAGCACAGTACAGTATCTGTATTTTGTTTCACATGTAACATATATTCCATTACCCTCGAGTCTTGTTTAATAATCCACTCGGGGGCTTTTAAAAGAGTCGACTTACATGACAAAGAACAATTTTCTGTATACATGTGAACCAATATGTTGATGATATAACACCGATAATAACTCAACAAATTCCAGGTAAACACTGCCTGCAAACCAACATTCTCACATTAAGTGAACACAAAAACAAAACTAATAATGTTTTACATTTTGGGTGGACTGTTCCTCCCTGTGTGTTTGTAAACCAGTTTTTCTCCCATCAGATCATTGTAGTTATGTTCCATCTCTTGGCTGATTCATCCCACCTGGTAAACTGTCTTGTATCAATAGATTTTGCCAGCCTACTGTACAATGCCGATATTCAGTGAATATTATTCACTAACAACTTTTTCATTTTCAAAACATAATCAGTAAAGTATTATAAAACACAGTAAAGGGTTAATCGGTGTGGACACTGTGAACTCGTGAACGACCCTTTATTACTCAGATAATTGAAGCCACTAATTAGTAAGAAAAACAAAAATCCCAGTTACCGCTAAGGCGCTCAGCAAATTCATAATTATTGAATACGAAGGTTAGGCGACCTATATTCCCGTATACTCTGTAAACTTAAAATGGATAAACCTTAAACTTAAATTTATTCTACTACCAGAGCTATTGAAAGCTAAAGTGTGTCCTATAGGCCCGGCCCTTTAGGAGCAGTGTTACACTCGACCGCCTTCACTTACCCAACTGTAAATTTCAGTTTTCATTTAAAGTTTAAGACTGGGGTTGCATTGGGTGTAAACCAACGCCTTTAGAAGAGTTTGCGAGCGTTATATTCACTAAGTCGTCCCTTCCTATAGCGGAGTTTATGCGCCTTGGTAACTCTAAACGGACAAAGGGAAAATATACGGATAAGCTTACATGGAAACTTTACAATTTAAGTAAAACAAGAAACTTAATTTATTGCTAGATACTAGTCCCTCGCCGTAAGATGTCCAACCAAGGTTAACTATATTCTGTCGTCCCAACGCTATTCATCTGATGCTTAACATTTGAGCTCACAGCAATGATCTAGTGCAGAATTTGAGATACAACACGACAAGTAAATCCCTAAGCTGCTTTAATATCTTACGACCGATGTTATGTGTCGTTTCATATCCATAACACTGGTCAACAGCCAAAATGGTTCACATATGAGATCATGCTCACACAACTAATTTCATATTGCTGAATTCGAATCTGATATTTGTTTTGTTCTATCAGACCAGGTTTTATAAAAAATCAATAGGTACAAATATTTAATATTCCATCACGTGTCGTGCAAAAGATGAGATTATCTCATGTGACTGTGCTTTCATGACTAATTTCATATTAATGAATATTAATTGGATGTTTCATTCTACCATCAGACCTACTTTCTTAAAGAATAAAAAAAATAGTAAATATAGTAACATTATCGCGTCATGTAAGATACAATTTTAAACCTATCACAGATAAGCTCATAAAAAATTGAACCAAAGAACATAAGTTCAAATCCTTTATAATGACAAAATATGAAGTTCTAAAAGTGCTTCTGAACTTTACTCTTTCTCTTGTACAGCTTGCTCTCTTCTCGTTGCAGTGTCCAGCAATAGTCGCCCATCATGTTAGGACTGAATTGTCCCTGATATCTGCTCTCCATTATGGCGATATCTTGATGAAATCTTTCGCCGTGTTCATTACTAACGTCTCCAAGGTTACCTGGGAAAAATTCAATATGAGAGTGGAAAAAATGCAATTTCAAGGACATCCTTGCTCCCAATGCATGATAATTCTGAAGCGTGGTTGTTACGATTTCTTTGTAGTTGTCAGCACGATAGTTTCCAAGAAAATTCTTTGACACATTGACAAATGATTCCCATTCTTTTTTCTCCAGTGGGTTCAATGTTTTGGTGAATTCGCTATCATTAACTAGTATACGAATTTGTGGTCCATTCAAGACACCTGCTTTCAACTTGGCTTCGGAAACCACACCACCTAGTTTCTGAGATAAGTATAGAGTCCCAGCACCGAATTGATCCATAGCTTTGATGAAATTTTTAGCCAAACTGAGCTTTAGATGCAGTGGAGGCAAAAATATCTTTTCTGGATCTACAAGCGGATTGTGAGCACAGTTAAACCTTCCAGGCGCATCTCTTGGTCTTGTCGGCCAATCCTTTCTCACATAGTGCTCTGCATCAGCTCTGCTGTTCCACAAGCACTAAAAGCACATGTGCTTTGTGTAGCCAGTCTGAAGGCCCAGTAGTAAACTGATGACTTTGAGATCGCCACATATCTTCCACTGGTGTTTCTCATACTCTATAGCGGCCAACAGAATTTTCATTGTTTCATAGCTCTCAGTCATTTTTGTTGCGTGTGCTATTGGGACAGATGGAAGCCGATTGTCATTGTGTAAAAGAACAGCTTTCAGAGAGTCTTTTCCTGAGTCTATAAACAGCCTCCAATCCTCTGTCTTGTATGTTTCAGACTTGCAGAGTTGTTGCATGAGAGATACTGCGTCCTCGCAATAACAAAGGTTGTTTGCCATCTTGGAAAATGCAGACAGCTGTCTATGTCGGTAACGCGCTGTAGTGATATGCACTCCATCTTCTAGCAGGTTACGCTGCTTTAGTCTGGATCCCAAAACTTCAGCCTTTTCTTTTGACAAGTTTAGGTCCTTGATGAGATCATGAAGCGCTTCTTGAGTAAATAGTTTAGGCCTGGTATTTTCAGAGTCATCCTGGTAGTCGTTTTCCATTGAGGTAGAGGTAGAATCGGAATCACTCAATTCTTGTTCAGTCGGTGGATTTGGGACTGGAAGTTCAGCACTGTGCGGTACTGGTCGGATTGCAGAAGCAATATTGGGGTACTGTACCTTGCCTCGTGTCTTGATTTTTATTCCCTTAATATTTGTGAGACAGAAGAAGCAGTCACTACTGTGGTCTTTAGGTTCACGCCATATCATTGGTACAGCAAACGGCATTCCTGAACTTCGTTTACCACACATCCACTCGCTCAGGTGGTTAACACAAGACTTACAGGCTACATGAGGTGCCCATTTCTTGTCTTGGTCACCCAAATGACATTTGAAGTAACTTTTGTAGTTCAGTTGAACAGCCTTTGTGATTGGTTTCTTGAGGCTACCAGGAGTGAAGGCACCACATATGTAGCAAAAACTGTCAGCACCGTTCACACACTTGCGACGTTCCATGTTTTGTTAATTTCAGAGTAATTACAAATCATGCAGGTGTAGATATGCAATATCATGAATCAGCAAACTGAAACAAACAAAAAAGTACAAATCAGGACAAAATAATTGCATAAGTGGAGCCAATGAGCATATAAATTACTGTATGAATAGCATGGTACACTAAATATATAGATATGCTGGTTCTGGAAAACTGAGCCTGATACAGCTATACGAATGTCATAATTGAGTTCAGCACATACAATTACACTAGAATCAGACTGTTTTGATCCAGAACCATGAGAATTTTTTTTTTTATGTTGACCAGTGTATTCGGCGAGTCAACGAAGCCACTATCTCAGATAGGTACGCAAGCCTGTTCTGAGCGATATATTGTAATCCTTATTCAAAGATAATACCGCCTTTAGCACTCCTTTGGGCCATTTTTAATTGTTACTTATGACTATCGGCCTTTGAAATGCATCACTGACTTCAAAGGATGATCAACGCTTAGTTTGGTGATTTAATAAGCAACACAGTATGTGCTTATTTAGATGATTTCATCGTTCAAAACTACGCTCTGCAAAACAACTGGAAGATTTTTGTTTATCTCGATATCTATAAAATATCAATGACAAACTCATTGAGGAAAATTATTACCAATGACAAGCTCATTGCTGCTTTAATTAACACAAGTTTAAGACGCGTGGATGCCCACTTCTTGCTTATACAAACTCTTTATTTAACCACTGATTTGCATGCTGCAATTCTGTGATTATTTTTCTCATTTAACTAGAACCAATGCTAGTGCACACTGTACTTCTATTGTTATTCACTGTCAAATGTTCTCACCGCATGTCAAATGGAACCTTTCCCAATACAAACGTATATATATATATATATATATATATATATATATATATATATATATATATATATATATATATATATATATATATATATATATATATATATATATACAGTATGTGTGTGTGTGTTAAACACGGTTGTTACGCTCCCTGCGATCAATAACTTCGTATATCCTTCACCATGCAAAATTACAAAATCAAAAAATTTCTACTTCGTCACTGGAGGACTGCACACACACACCTCCTCACTTCCCATCGCCAGTGTCAACATAAAGCTCAAACATTGACGTCATCTATATTTTGAGGATGGGGGAAGCGAAGTAGTTTCTTCTCACAGACTATCCAGCTAACACATTTTCCCACACACCGCGACAAACACACTCTTGGTGTTACTTAATGATAAAAATACAACCGAGTTACAGTTGTACTTAACAGAGACTAGAGAATGTATACATATGTTACAGCCAGTGTAAGGAACTGATCACTTTACGGAATAACAAGACATTTCAATTTACTCTGGCTGTGACTAACCTTATCTCATGTACAGTACTTACCTTACAGTAGGTCTCTCTCTCTCTCTCTCTCTCTCTTTTCACTATCTGTATATCATACTGCATCATTAGTTTTCAACCTTTTATCTCTCTGGACGCCACAGGACCTGCCCGCCAGGACACCAAGCAATAGTCGGCCTTGGTAGCTATCAGTAGGAGAGACAGAGCAGCGGTCGACCTCACAGTTAAAGCAGACAAGAGATATCGAACGATGAATTAATTATGAGTGTGTGTGTACCCCCGAGACCACCAACACCCACAGTACATCACGTGTCAGAATTAACTG
The DNA here is from genome assembly GCF_018991925.1 of Homarus americanus. Lineage (NCBI taxonomy): Eukaryota > Metazoa > Arthropoda > Malacostraca > Decapoda > Nephropidae > Homarus > Homarus americanus. The sequence goes on from NW_024729271.1 coordinate 11,122, forward strand.
GAAGCATTGGGGTTTTCTTTTGCCAGCACGGGTGGATCATCAGGCCTCTGCGTGAACTAGTCCCTCGCCCACTTCACCTCCTCGTGTACCTCATCATTTCCTTCTAACACATACGTCAAAAGTGAATATGACAATGAAACTCACAAAAAATACCTATATTATTGATATTTCAGCGACCTTACATCCGTCAGTTTTATGTGAGGTTGATATTGACGGTATCTTTTTTGACGTAAATTAGTTACCATAACCTGAAACAACGTTAAATGGTTCAAAACTAATTGGTTGTCAAGAAACACCCTAAGAATAGTTACATTAAAGACATTATGTGACCTAAGCAGAGATAAAAGAAAAATAAATAATAAAAATCCATAATATTATAATTTCGAAGGAACGCCATTAAGAAGTTATAAATACGAAGCAGTGTTACTATACACACACTCCCGTCTCCGGCTATAAGCGCCGTGCATTAAGTACAATATTATGCTAATTTATGCACACACTAAATACCGGCCGTAAAGAAGTTATCCAATTCTGTTGTTTGCTGGCTAAGATAGTGGGCAAGATTAAAGAGTTAACTTGTGAGTCTTCTCTAGCATGTTGGGTGTACAGAATATTTATTATCTTTGTAAAAACATCATAATGTGTTATACCGTTCGTTGGGAGATAACCAAAACCTTCTTAGTCTATCGTGCAAGGAATAATATTTCTTACATAGCAGTTATCCAAGGCATCCTTTAAAGAGTTATAGCTTATTCTTGATTTTATAAGTTGTTTGTTGTCAGAAACTAAGACCTAGTGAATGATGGTTAACACACACACACACACACACACAAACAAACAAACAAGAACCAGGCTCAGCATTATATTCCTGTGTATTTTTTTAATATTGGGTCCCTCCAGCTTTCCGGTGCTAGGACAAAAACTTAATTTATATGCGAAATGTAAAAGGAGATAATTTTTTTCTGACTAAACGCTGCACTCTATAATCATATGTTTCTTGTGACGAAGTATGCATGGCTGAGGCCTGGTTTACTAAGGCAATAGAAACCCCGCCACCCGTATGACGATAATATTATCAGCAAACACCTTCACAAGCTTTTGTATGTGACTACGTTTCTTGGTGTTTGAATGTCTGTAGTACGTTTTCATGTAAGTGTTTGCGTAAAACCGATGTTTGCTTGACCATCTGCTTATCTGTGTGGGTGTGTGTGTGTACTAAAATATCTTGAAATAATTTTAAACCTTGTGATGCATTATCTGGTGTAATCCCTTAAAATAGCCTTCAGTGCTTATTGAAAGACATCCATAAAGACTGTAAATATATTGTAATATAATAGCGAGTTATTTCTTCTTCATCATGATGTTTCACGTACTAACGAATATCCCGTCCTATTTGTGAAATGCTTGAACCCCTTCCGACACCTTCATCACCCACGTTCTCTTCCTCTAAGATACCTCGAAATCCCATCGTCCATTCCTGTCAACTGCACGCTTCTCCAAGGACGTAAAAACTTCGTTCAAAATGCCCTGTTTTTATACCGTGCTGCCAGGTATATCAGTGTAAATGTCCCTTCCACACAACCATCATTATTCTCCTGTTTCTCCACCAGAATCATTCTCTCACCTTTCGACTAACACAGTTTTTTCTTCTTATATTCTTTTATCCGTCTAACTTACACCTCATTCCATGTCTTATAATTATCACACTAGTTCTCTTTGTCCAATCATCCGGCACTTTATCCTAAGACCAGAATTCGTGTCTGAACACGAAACACTTGGGCACCCCCTCCCCCACATACACACACCAGCGATATGAAACTCTCGTAAGCTTTAGCAGTTAATGTCTTGTGTACGATCTAACTTTATAGTACGCCTTTAGAGACCATCACTGTTGAAGCACAGTAATAACTTCTAACGCCAACGTCCCTCAGTTTCTCCCCTTACAACTTACTCTCCTCTACACACGCCACCATAATTTATCCTTACCACCGTTGTTACTGAGACGTCTCGGTTTTTCTTTGCCTTCTCACCTTAGCTCTTGTAACTAGTCATGGCTACTCGTTGGTATACTTTCCCGTAAACCTCAGACATTGAAAAGTTTGTTAAAAGAGCCTTGATAGCAGTTACCATCTACAGAGTTCTTCATCTTCGTCTCGTTGTTCCTCGCCAAATTTTAACCACAGTATATGAGATATTGCTGTAGTCATTCTCAAATAACGGGAGTGGAAATTTGGAATCGAATTATATAAGGTTTACAAGGTCAATTTTGCACTGATGGGAGATCCTAGCTGTTTGCTCAAAAACTACAGGGAATTGTCACCTATCTCATATTTTTGTTTGCATCAGAGAGAGCCCATCGTTTATTCTTGGATTGTCAGAAAGCTTTTTATCAGTGACGTTGCACAGTGGCCAATTTTTCGTATTCAGCAGATTAAAGCTGGTACAGCATTTTACAAGCCTGGATAACATGCTAGCAAAGGTTATCAGGTCCAGCATCCTTTGATCCTGTTCTGGTCAATAAAAAATGCGTGCCTCCGTGTGTGTGTGTGTGTGTGTGTGTGTGTGTGTGTATGTGTATATATATATATGTGTGTGTGTGTGTGTGTGTGTGTGTGTGTGTAATTTTTTTTCGTGGACTGTATCTGAGAATGTTCATTATTGCTATGTATTAAATATTCTCTTGTGTATGGGAAAAGTTAAACCTCCATAATACCAAACATAAAGTCCCCCTGGATGATCACTATTAAGACTCAAGGTCTAGAAATATCAACAACAACAGACAATATTAGCCAATTACAGGTACTTAATCATCTTCAACAGGCTTTTCAGCCCACAATGATCTTTCCTCTTACACGTAATGGCAGCACAGAAACTGCAGTATTGCTGAAATGTGACTCAGACTGGTGACAGGGGTTAGAAGGTGCATTAAGCTGTGTCGCTATATGTATGTGATGTGATACTCTGATGTGATAATGAAGTTGGTTATGAAAAGCGATGGGATAAGCTAACCTGAAGCTATAGTACGGGAATGAGTACCAAGATAATTGTTTGGTTAGATTAGGTTGGATTAGGTTAGAATAGGTTGTATGTTCTTAGGAGGGGGACCTTAAGACACATATACCTTTACTGCAGCTCGGGGAGTAAAATCTCAACTGCACTCATAGCAACAATCAGGTCATCGGTCATGTGGTGGACAAAACAAGAGAGAGCAGGAAACTGGTCTGTGTGGGGGGCTATATATATCAACACTTGACCGGGAATGAAGAATGTTTTCGTTGTGTTGTCTCCACTTACACGACCCTTCCTGAGAAACTGGTCCGGACAAGATGATAGATGGAACTCGACTTTCTCGCTATATAGTTCAGCGTGTTTTTTTTTCCACAGTACACAGTAAATGAAGGAGTTATATTTTAGAGGTTATTTATTCTTTGTCATTGGTTATTTGTTATTTGTCATTGGAAGTGATAGTTAATGAATTAAATATTATCACGAACACCAAAATGCAACACTGATGCTCTAACGCAATAGTAAATAAAAGCGATGATCTGGACTTAATTACTTTAGATGCTGTTGGTGGTTCATTACAATATATTGTGAAACTGATCATTATTATGTGAGCCCAGACCATCAATTTCCTATCTAATCAAGTGGTAAATTAAGTCTTGATTTATGTTTACTGATAGTTAGCGAGAGTTTATATTCCGTGACGTGTGATAATGAAGAATTTGCTGTCAATAAATGTACGTTGTATATACTGGTTTTACCGTAAGCTGAGACTTTTAACTCTCTCTCTCTCTCTCTCTCTGGAAGTTATTTCTTAAGATAAGATCATTTGAGCCAACGCATCAATTCCTATCTCAACTAACTATTATATGCCGGTGTCATAACTCTCAAGTGTACCGGAGATATGAAGCGTGCGGACGTGTTAAGAGACAGAGGAGCTCAGGATGACAACAAAAGTGATATGATGGAGATACGAGAGAAAATTATTAAGTGTATATAATATTATGAGTCTTATTTCCTCCTCATTCACAGTCTTCCTGAAGGGTTTACACAGACCACACACATACTCATCCTAGAGCCAAAAATGGTTCTAACCTTTGGCTAGACTCCTTCATATTGAGAAAATCTTACCAGACATAATTCTCATTTGATGAAATAAAACCTCATGGCAAAATCTCACTGGACAGAAGTCTCTCAGGACCAAAGTCTCACCAAAGTCTCTCTTTACCACTGGGTAAAATATCACCACTGATATCATATAGTCGGCGAAAATCTCTCTAACTAAAGTTTCTTTTAAGACGTAATCCCCTGTTAACCGGGTCAGGTCCTGGGGGATTTTGTCCAACAACACACTTTTAATCCCCGACCTCGTATTTCTAGCCCTCACCGCCCGACATTTCAAGCCGTGGTAAGATTCTCAGAAGTTCGAAGGTTAAAATTTTATCACAAACGGGTGACGTGAAAGAGAGTTGAACTTTTCAGAGACGACGATTCAAATAGTAACAAAATTTAGTGACGGACAAATGGACTCTACTCTTACCGAGCCTCAGTTTAACCGAACCTAACCTAACATTCATATAGACACCCCGAATCCTATTTGGGCTTTAATCCTACATGTTGGGCGGGGGTTGATTGGGGCCTGTTAAGACTGGGGTCCATATCACCTCTGAACGGGGAGATTTGGTCACATGCCTTCAGTTTTATTCCTACGGCCGAGGGGAAAGATATATCAATTGGTAGGCTATGCTTGTGTCTATTTGTCTGTCTGTCTGTCCGCATTAACAAAAATGCCAGATCAAATTGTCCTCCAGTTTTCAACGTAATTTCTTCTCTTATTGGCACTAAAGGTGTACATATCTGTCGGTCCTACCCGTTCGTCTACCCATCTGCCCTAACACAATCACTAACGTTAGATGTTCTATAA
>NW_024729272.1:0-13649 GCF_018991925.1 Homarus americanus
TGTCAGTGTACCTGGAAGTGTCAGAGGTATTTCTGGGAGTGGCAGAGGTGTACCTGGGAGTGTCAGGGGTGTACCTGGGAGGTGTAGGTGTAACTGGGAGTGTCAGTGGTGTACCTGGGAGTGTCAGAGGTGTACCTGGGAGGTCAGAGTAGTACCTGGGAGTGTCAGAGGTGTACCTGGGAGTCTGGAGGTACCTGGGAGTGTCAGGGGAGAACCAGGAGTGTAAGAGGTGTGTATCTGGGAGTATCAGACGTGTACCAGGAGTGTCAGAGGTGAACAGAGGGAATGTGAGGTGAACCAGGGGAGTGTCTGAGGTGTACCTGGTGTACCGGAGGTGTACCTGGGAGTATGGGAGGTGTACCTGGGAGTGTCAGAGGTGTACCTGGAGTATCATTGGTGTACCTGGGGAGGTCAGAGGTATCTGGAAGGTCAGAGGTACCTGGGAGTGTCAGAGGTATCTGGGAGTGTCAGAGGTACCAGGAGTGTCAGAGAGTACCTGGGAGTATCGGAGGTACCTGGGAGTATCGGAGGTGTACCTGGGAGTGTCAGAGGTGTTCCTGGGAGTGTCAAAGGTGTACCAGGGAGTGTCAGAGGTGAACCAGAATATCAGTGGAATACCTGGGAGGTCAGAGGTGTACCTGGGAGTGTGATAGGTGTACCTGGGAGGTTCAGAGGTGTACCTGGGAGTCAGAGGTGTACCTGGAAGGTCAGAGGTAGCCTGGGAGAGTCATAGTACCTGGGAGCAAGTGGCTGGTGTACCTGGGAGTGAGGAGGTGTACCTGGAAGGTCAGAGGTGTACCTGGGAGTGTCAGAGGTGTTCCTGAGAGTGTCAGAGGTGTACCTGGGAGTGTCAGAGGTACCTGGGAGTGTCAGAGGTGTACCTGGAAGTCAGAGGTGTACCTGGGAGAGTCATTGGTGTACCTGGGAGTACATTGGTACCTGGGAGGTGAGAGGTGTACCTGGAAGTGTCAGAGGTGTACCTGGGGAGGTCAGGAGGTGTTCCTGAGAGTGTCGAGGTGTACCTGGGAGGTCAGAGGTGTACCTGGGAGGTCAGAGGTGTACCTGGGAAAGTGTCAGAGGTGTACCTGGGAGAGTGATAGGTGTACCTGGGAGTGTCATGGGTGTACCTGGGAGTGTGAGAGGTGTACCTGGAAGTGTCAGGGGTGTCCCTAAGTGTCAGGGGAGTACCTGAAGTGTCAGAGGTGTACCTGGAGTGCTTGAGGTGTACCTGGGATTGCAGTGGTGTACCTGGGAGTGTCAGGGTGTGCCTGGCAGTGTCAGAGGTGTACCTGGGAGTGTTTGAGGTGGTACCTGGGAGTGGCAGGGGAGAACCAGGAGCGTGGTAGGTGTACCTGGGAGTGTCAGAGGTGTACCAGAGAGTGTCTGGAGGTGAACCAGGAGGCAGAAACCAGGAGCTGGAGAGTACCTGGGAGCATCGGAGGTGTACCTGGGAGTATCGGAGGTGTACCTGAGTGTCAGAGGTGTACCTAGTATCCTTGTGTACCTGGGAGTGTCAGAGGTATGGTGTGAGGATTCGATAAAACTGAAGTGTACCTGGGAGCCTGAGGTGTACCTGGGGAGACGGAGGCACCTGGTCAGAGGTACCTGGTAGTATCATTGGTGTACCTGGGAGTCAGAGGTGTATCTGGAAGTGTCAGAGGTGTATATCAGAGGTGTACCTGGGATGTCAGAGATTACCAGGGAGTGTCAGAGGAGTACCTGGGAGACGGACGGTACCTGGGAGCACGAGGTACCTGGAGGTGTACGGGAGGTCAGGTGTACCAGGGAGTGTCAGAGGTGAACCTGGGAGGCTGGAGGTGTACTGGGAGTGTGATAGGTGTACCTGGGAGTGTCAGAGGTGGCACCTGGGAGTGTCAGTGGTGTACCTGGGAGTCAGAGGTATTCTGAGAGTGTCAGAGGTGTACCTGGGAGGTCAGAGGTGTGCCTGGGAGTGTCGAGGTGCACTTGGGAGTGTCACAGGTGCACCTGGGAGGCTCTGAGGTGTTACTGGGAGTTTCGAGCTTACCTGGGAGTGTCTGAGTGCCTGGCAGTGTCAGCGGTGGTGTACCTGGGAGTGTCAGCGGTGTACCTGGGAGATCATTGGTGTACCTAAGTGTACCTGAAGTATGAGGTGTACCTGAGCATTGGGTGTACCTGGGAGTGTCAGAGGTGTACCAGGGAGTGTCAGAGGTGTATCTTGCAGTGTCAGGGGTACCTGGGAGTGTGGCGGTGTACCTGGGAGTGTCAGAGGATACCTGGGCGTATCAGAGGTGTACCTGGGAGTGTCAGAGGTGTACCTGCGAGTGTCAGAGGTGTGCCTGGGAGTGTCAGAGGTGGACCTGGTAGTGTCAGTGGTGTACCTGGGAGGTCAGAGTTGTACTTGGGAGTGTGATTGGTGTACCTGGAGGCTGGGAGGTATCTGGAAGTGTCAGAGGTGTACCTGGGAATATCAGAGGTGTACCTGGGAGTGTCAGGGGTGTACCTGGGAGTGTCAGGTGTTCCTGGGAGTGACAGCGGTGTGCCTGGGAGTGACAGAGGTGTACCTGGGAGTGTCTGAGGTGTACCTGGGAGTGTCTGAGGTGTACCTGGAAGTGTCTGAGGTGTACATGGAATGTCAGAGGTGTATCTTTGTCATCGGTGTACCTGAAAAGGTTGGGAGAGTGGCAGAGGTATACCTGGAGAGTGTCAGAGGTATAGCTGGGCGATCAGAGGTGTACTCTGGGAGTCAGAGGAGTACCTGGGAGTGTCAGAGGTGTACCTGGGAGTGCAGAGGTGTTCGAGAGTGTCAGAGGTGTACCTGGGAGTGTCAGAGGTATTCCTGAGAGTGTCAGAGGTGGTACCTGGGAGGCTGAGAGGTGTGCCTGGGAGTGTCAGAGTGACTTGGGAGGTGTCACAGGTGCACCTGGGAGTGTCTGAGGGTGTTACTGGGAGTGTCTGAGCTATCTGGGAGTGTCTGGAGGTGTACCTGCAGCAGGTCAGCGGTGTACCTGGGAGTGTCAGGGTGTACCGGGAGTATCATTGGTGTACCTGAAGTGGTACCTGGAAGTATGAGAGGTGTACCTGAGTGTGTCGTTGGTGTACTCGGAGTGCAGAGGTGTACCAGGGAGTGTCAGAGGTGTATCTGGAAGTGTCAGTGGAATACCTGGGAGTGTGAGAGGTGTGCCTGGGAGTGTGATAGGTGTACCTGGAGTGTCAGGAGGTGTACCTGGGAGTGCTCGGGAGGCCTGGGAGGTTGGGAGGTGTCCCTGAGAGTGTCAGAGGTTACCTGGGAGTGTCAGAGGTGTGCCTGGGAGCACAGAGGTGCACTTGGATTGTCACAGGTGCACCTGGGGAGTGTCTGAGGTGTTACGAGACTGAGCTTACCCGGGAGTGTCTGAGGTGTACCTGGCAGTGTCAGCGGTGTAACTGGGAGTGTCAGCGTGTACCTGGGAGTATCATTGGTGTACCTGGAAGTGGCAAGGTACCTGGAAGTATCAGAGGTGTACCTGAGTGTGTCATTGGTGTACCTGGGAGTGTCAGAGGTGTACCAGGGAGTGTCAGTGGTACCTGGGAGTGTCATTGGTGTACCTGGGAGTGTCAGAGGTGTACCTGGAAGTGTCAGGGGTGTACCTGGAAGTGTCAGAGGTGTACCTGGGATTGTCTGAGGTGTACATGGGATTGTCAGAGGTACCTGGGAGTGTAAGGGGTGTAACTGGGAGTGTCAGGGGTGTACCTGGGAGTGACATCTGTACCTGGGAGTGTCAAGGTGTACCTGGAGTGTCTGAGGTGTACCTGGGAGTGTCTGAGGTGTACCTGGAAGTGTTTGAGGTGTACATGGAATGTCAGAGGTGTATCTTGCAGTGGCATCGGTACCTGGAGTGTCAGAGGTGTACCTGGAGTGTCAGAGAATACCTGGGAGTGTCAGAGGTATACCTGGGCGTACTGAGGTGCTCTGGGAGTGTCAGAGGTGTACCTGGGAGTGTCAGAGGTATACCTGGGCGATCAGAGTGTATTGGGAGTGTCAGAGGTGTACCTGAGTGTCAGAGGTGTACCAGGGAGGTTATTGGTGTGCCTGGGAGTGTCAGGGTGTACCTGGGATGTCAGGGGTAACTGGGAGTGTCGGAAGTGTAACTGGGAGTTTCAGAGGTGTACCTGGGAGTGCCTGAGGTGTACCTGGAAGTGTCAGGAGGTGTACCTGGGAGGTTGGGGAGGTGTACCTGGGAGTGTCATTGGTGTACCTGGGAGTGACAGGGGTGTACCTGAAGTGTCAGGGGTACCTGGAAGTGTCAGAGTATACCTGGGAGTGTCAGAGGTGTACCTGGAGTGTCAGAGGTGTTCCTGAGAGTGTCAGAGGTGTACCTGGGAGTGTCAGAGGTGACCTGAGTGTCAGAGGTGTACCTGGAAGTGTCAGGTGTACCTGGGCGTGTTGGTACCTGGGAGTGTCAGAGGTGTACCAGGAGTGTCAGTAGTGTACCTGGGAGTGTCATTGGTGTACCTGGGAGTGTCAGAGGTACCTGGAAGTGTCAGGGGTGTACCTGGAAGTGTCAGGGGTACCTGAAGTGTCAGAGGTGTACCTGGGAGTGCCTGAGGTACCTGGGGAGTGTCTGAGGTGTGCCTGGAGTGAATGAGCTGTGTACTTGGGAGTGTCTGATTTGTGCCTGGTAGTGTCTGAGGTACCTGGCAGTGTCGGGAGGTGGCACCTGGCAGTGTCTGAGGTGTACCTGGGAGTGTCAGAGGTGTACCTGAGGTGGGAGGTGTTCCTGGAGGAGTACCTGGGAGCGTCAAGGAGTACCTGGGAGTGTCAGAGGTGACGGAGTGTCAGAGTGTACCTGGGAGTGTCTGAGGTGTACCTGGTAGTGTCTGAGGTGTACCTGGAAGTATCTGAGGTGTACATGGAATGTCAGAGGTGTATCTTGCAGTGTCAGCGGGGTACCTGGAGTGTCAGCGGTGTGCCTGGGAGTGTCAGAGGTATACCTGGGCGTATCAGAGGTGTACCTGGGAGTGTCAGGTGAAAATTGGTAGTGTCAATGGTGCCTGGGAGTGTCAGTTGGGAGTGTGATTGGTGTGCCTGGGAAGCAGAGGTGTATCTGGAAGTGTCTGGAGGTACCTGCAGTGTCGGAGGTGTACCTGGCAGTGTCTGAGGTGTACCTGGGAGTGTCAGAGGTGTGCCTGGGAGTGTCAGGTGTGCCTGGGGAGTATCATTGGTACCTGGAAGTGGCAAGGGTGTACCTGGAAGTATCAGAGGTGTACCTGAGTGTGTCATTGGTGTACCTGGAGTGTCAGGTGTACCAGGGGAGTGTCAGTGGTGTACCTGGGAGTGTCATTGTACCTGGGTGTCAGAGGTGTGCCTGGAAGTGTCAGGGGTGTGTACCTGGAAGTGCAGAGGTGTGCCTGGGATTGTCTGAGGTACATGGGATTGTCAGAGGTGTACCTGGGAGTGTAAGGGTGTAACTGGGAGTGTTGAGGGTGTACCTGGGAGTGACATCGGTGTGCCTGGGAGTGTCAATGGTGTACCTGGGAGTGTCTGAGGTGTGCCTGGGAGTGTCTGAGGTGTACCTGGAAGTGTCTGGAGGTGTACATGGAATGTCAGAGGTGTATCTTGCAGTGGCATCGGTGTGCCTGGGAGTGTCAGAGGTACCTGGGAGTGTCAGAGGAATACCTGGGAGTGTCAGAGGTATACCTGGGCGTATCAGAGGTGTACCGGGGAGTGTCAGAGGTGTACCTGGAGTGTCAGGAGGTATACCTGGGCATCAGAGTGTATTCTAGTGTCAGAGGTGTGCCTGGGAGTGTCAGAGGTGTGCCAGGGGGGTCATTGGTGTGCCTGGGAGTGTCAGGGGTGTACCTGGGATGTCAGGGTGTAACTGGGAGTGTCGGAAGTGTAACTGGGAGTTTCAGAGGTGTGCCTGGGAGGTTCGAGGTGCCTGGAAGTGTCGGAGGTGTACCTGGGAGGTGTAAACCTGGGAGTGTCGTTGGTGCCTGGGAGTGACAGGGGTGTACCTGGAAGTGTCAGGTGCACCTGGAGGGTCAGAGGTATACCTGGGAGTGTCAGGAGGTGTACCTGGGAGTGTCAGAGGCCTGAGCCGGGGAGGTGTGCCTGGGAGTGTCAGAGGTGCCTGGGGTGTCAGAGGTGTGGCCTGGGAAGTGTCAGAGGTGTACCTGGGCGTGTCATTGGTGTGCCTGGGGTGCAGAGGTGTGCCAGGAGTGTCAGTGTACCTGGGGAGTTGTCATTGGTGTGCCTGGGAGTGTCAGAGGTGTGCCTGAAGTGTCAGGGTGTGCCTGGAAGTCAGGGGGTACCTGGAAGTGTCAGAGGTGTGCCTGGGAGTGCCTGAGGTGTGCCTGGGAGTGTCTGAGGTGTGCCTGGGGTGAATGAGCTGTACTTGGGAGGTCTGGTTTGTACTGGTAGTGTCTGAGTGTGCCTGGCAGTGTCGGAGGTGTGCCTGCAGTGTTGGGGGTGTGCCTGGGGTGTCAGAGGTGTGCCTGTGAGTGTCAGAGGTGTCCTGGGGTGGGAGAGTACCTGGGAGCGTCAAGGGAGTACCTGGGAGTGTCAGAGGTGTGCCTGGGAGTGTCAGAGGTGTACCTGGGAGTGTCTGAGGTGTGCCTAGGTCTGAAGGTGTCAAAGTATCTGAGGTGTACATGGAATGTCAGAGGTGTATCTTGCAGTGTCAGCGGGGTACCTGGGAGTGTTTGGGTGGTGTACCTGGGAGTGTCAAGGTATACCCGTGTACAGAGGTGTACCTGGGAGTGTCAGAGGTGTACCTGGTAGTGTCAATGGTGTACCTGAGTGTCAGTACTTGGGAGTGTGATTGGTGTGCCTGGGGTGTCAGAGGCCTGGAAGTGTCTGGGACCTGGCAGTGTGAGGTGTACCTGGCAGTGTCTGAGGTGCCTGGGAGTGTCAGAGGTGTGCCTGAGTGTCAGATGTGTTCCTGGGGAGTGTCGGAGGAGTACCTGGGGAGTCAGGGAGTACCTGGGAGTGTCAGAGGTGTACCTGGGGAGTGTCAGAGGTGTACCTGGAGTGTCAGAGGTGTACCTGGTAGTGTTCGAGGTGTACCTGAAGTGTTCTGGAGGTGTACATGGAATGTCAGAGGTATCTTGCAGTGTCGGGGCAGCCCATGTCAGCGGTGTACCTGGGAGTGTCAGAGGTATACCTGGCGTATCAGAGGTGTACCTGGGAGTGTCAGAGGTACCTGGTAGCAGTCGGTGGTGTACCTGGAGTGTCAGAGTTGTACTTGGGAGTGTGATTGGTACCTGGGAGGTCAGAGGTGTATCTGGAAGTGTCAGAGGTGTACCTGGGAATATCAGAGGTGTACCTGGGAGTGTCAGGGGTGTACCTGGGAGTGTCAGGGGTGTTCCTGGGAGTGACAGCGGTGTACCTGGGAGTGACAGAGGTGTACCTGGGAGTGTATGAGGTGTACCTGGGAGTGTCTGAGGTGTACCTGGAAGTGTCTGAGGTGTACATGGAATGTCAGAGGTGTATCTTGCAGTGTCATTGGTGTACCTGAAAGTGTCAGAGGTGTACCTGGGAGTGCCAGGAGGCCTGGGAGTGTCAGAGGTATAGCTGGGCGTATCAGAGGTGTACCTGGGAGTGTCAGAGGTACCTGGGAGGTCAGGAGGTGTACCTGGGAGTGTCAGAGGTGCCTGAGAGTGTCAGAGGTGTGACCTGGGAGTGTCAGAGGTCACCTGGAGTGTCAGGAGGCCTGGAAGTGTCAGAGGTGTACCTGGGAGAGTCATTTGGTACCTGGGAGTGTCAATGTACCTGGGAGTGTCAGAGGTGCACCAGGGAGTGTCAGTGGTGTACCTGGGAGTGCCATTGGTGTACCTGGGAGTCAGAGGTGTACCTGGAAGTGTCAGGGGTGTACCTGGGTGTACCTGAGAGTTTCTGAGGTGTACCCAGGAGTGTTGGAGGTGCACCTGGGAGGTCGGAGGTGTACTAAGGAGGAGGTGTGCCTGGGAGTGCCAGGGTGTACCTGGGAGTGCCAAGAGTGTACCTGGGAGTGTCTGAGGTGTACCTGTGAGTGTTGGAGGTGTAACTGGGAGTGTCTGGAGGTGTGGCCTGGGAGTGCAAGGAGGTGTACCTGGGAGTGTCTGAGGTGTACCTGGGAGTGTCTGAGGTGCACCTGGGAGTGTCTGGAGGTGCACCTGGGAGCAAGCCAGGAGGAGTACCACGGGAGGTCAGGAGGAGTACCTGGAAGTGAGTACCTGGAAGTGCTGTGAGGTACCTGGGAGGTTTTGAGGTGCATGTGGGAGGTCAGAGGCACCTGAGAGTGCCCTGAGGTGTACCCTGGGAGTGTGAAAGGTGTACCTGGGAGTGTCGGAGGTGTACTCTGGGAGTGTCAGAGGTACCTGGGAGTGTCAGGGGTGTACCTGGGAGTGTCTGAGGTGTACCTGGGGAGTGTCTGAGGTGCACCACCTGGGTGTGTTAGAGATGCACCAGTGAGTGTCAGTGGAGTTCCTGGGAGGCGTCAGTGGTGGCCCTGGGAGTGTCAGTGGTACCTGGGAGTGTCAGGAGGTGTGCCCTGGGAGGTCAGGAGGTACCTGGGAGTGTCAGAGGTGTACCAGGGAGGTCTGAGGTGTACCAGGGAGTGTCAGTGGAATACCTGGGAGGTCAGTGGTGTACCTGGGAGTGCCAGAGGTGTGCTCAGAGGAGGTGCCTGGGAGGTTCGAGGTGTACCTGGGAGTACCGGAGGTACCTGGGAGTATCGGAGGTGTACCTGGGAGTGTCAGAGGTGTACCTGGTAGTATCATTGGTGTACCTGGGAGTGTCAGAGGTATCTGGAAGTGTCAGAGGTGTTCCTGGGAGCATCAGAGGTGTACCTGGGAGTGTCAGAGAACCAGAGTGTAAGAGGTGTATCTGGGAGTATCAGAGGTGTACCTAGAAGTGTCAGAGGGCACCTGGAGTGTCATTGGTGTACCTGGGAGTGTCAGGGTGCACCAGGGGAGTGTCAGTAGTGTACCTGGGAGTGTCATTGGGCACTGGGAGTGTCAGGAGGTGTACCTGGGAGTATCATTGGTTTACCTGGAAGTGTCAGGGGTGTACCTGGAAGTGTCAGAGGTGTACCTGGAGGTGTCATTGGTGTACCTGGGAGTGCCAGAGGTACCAGGGAGTGTCAGAGGTGTACCTGGGAGGTTGGCAGGTACCTGGGAGGACAGGTGTACCTGGAAGGTAGGGGTGTACCTGGAAGTGTCAGAGGTATACCTGGGAGTGTCTGAGGTGGGAGTGTCAGAGGTGTTCCTGAGAGTGTCAGAGGTGTACCTGGGAGTGTCAGAGGTGTACCTGAAGTGTCAGAGGTGTACCGAAGTGTCAGAGGTGTACCTGGGAGTGTCATTGGTGTACCTGGGAGTGTCAGAGGTACCAGAATGTCACTATTGTGACCTGGGAGTCACAGGTACCTGGGAGGTCAGAGGTGTACCTGGAAGTGTCAGGTGTACCTGGAAGTGTCAGCGGGGTACCTGGAAGTGTCAGAGGTGTACCTGGGAGTGCCTGAGGTACCTGGGAGGTCTGAGGTGTACCTGGGAGTGAATGAGCCGTACCTGGGAGTGTCCTGATTTGTACCTGGTAGTGTCTGAGGTGTACCTGGCAGTGTCGGAGGTGTACCTGGCAGTGTTCGAGGTGTACCTGGGAGGTCAGAGGTACCTGGGAGTGTGAGGTGTACTTGAGTCTCAGAGGAGTACCTGGGAGTGTCAGAGGAGTACCTGGGAGTGTCAGGGGTGTACCTGGGCATGCAGAGGTTTACCTGGGAGGTTCAGAGGTGTACCTGAGAGTGTCAGAGGTGTACCTGGGAGGTCAGAGCTGTACCTGGAGTGTCAGAGGTGCCTGAAGTGTCAGAGGAGTACCTGGGAGGTCAGGGGTGTACCTGGGAGTGTCAGAGGCACCTGAGGTCAGAGGTATACCTGGGAGGTCAGAGGTACACCCATGCATCAGAGGTGTCCTGGGAGGTCAGAGGTGTACCTGGGAGTGTCAGAGGTGTACCTGGGAAAGAGGTGTTCCTGAGAGTGTCAGAGGTGTACCTGGGAGTGTCGAGGTGTACCAGGGAGTGTCAGAGGTGAACCAGGGAATGTCAGTGGAATACCTGGAGTGTCAGAGGTACCTGGAGGTGTGATAGGTGTTCCTGGGAGTGTCAGAGGTACCTGGGAGGTCAGAGGTGTACCTGGGGAGCTCAGAGGTGTTCCTGAGAGTGTCAGAGGTGTACCTGGGAGTGTCAGAGGTGTGCCTGGGAGTGTCAGAGGTGCACTCTGGGAGTGTCTGCAGGTGCACCTGGGAGTGTCTGAGGTGTTACTGGGAGTGTCTGATGCACCCGAGTGTCTGAGGTGTACCTGGCAGTGTCAGAGGTACATGGGAGCATCAAGGGTACCTGGGAGTATCATTGGTGTACCTGGGAGTGTCAGAGGTGTACCTGGGAGTGTCAGAGGTGTTCCTGAGAGTGTCAGAGGTGTACCTGGGAGGTCAGAGGTGTACCTGGGAGTGTCAGAGGTGTACCTGGGAGGCCAGAGGAGTACCTGGGAGTGTCAGAGGAGTACCTGGGAGTGTCAGGTGTACCTGGGAGTGCCAGAGGTGTACCTGAGTGTCAGAGGTATACCTGGGAGTGCTGGGAGGTCTGGGTGTCACGAGGTGTCCCTGGGAGGCCAGAGGTGTACCTGGGAGGCCAGGTACCTGGGAGTGTCGGAGGTGCCTGAGAGTGAGAGGTGTACTTGGGAGTGTAAGAGGTGTAACTGGGAGTGTCAGGGGTGTACCTGGGAGTGACAGCGGTGTACCTGGGAGTGACAGAGGTGTACCTGAGAGTGTCTGAGGTGTACCTGGGAGTGTCTGAGGTGTACCTGAAAGTGTCTGAGGTGTACTTGGATTGTCAGAGGTGTACCTGGGAGGTCAGAGGTGTACCTGGGAGTGTCAGAGGTTTACCTGGGAGAGTCATTGGTGTACCTGGGAGTGTCATTGGGGTAACTGGGAGTGTCAGAGGTGTACCAGGGAGTGTCAGTGGTGTACCTGGGAGTGTCATTGGTGTACCTGGGAGTGTCAGAGGTGTACCTAGAAGTGTCATGGGTGTACCTGGAAGTGTCAGGGGAGTACCTGGAAGTGTCAGAGGTGTACCTGGGAGTGCCTGAGGTGCACCTGGGATTGTCAGAGGTGTACCTGGGAGTGTCAGGGGTGTACCTGGGAGTGTCAGGGGTGTACCTGGGAGTGTCATAGGTGTATCTGGCAGTGTCAGCGGTGTAACTGGGAGTGTCAGCGGTTTACCTGGGAGTGTCAGAGGTGTGCCTGGGAGTGTCAGAGGTGCACTTGGGAGTGTCAGCGGTGTGCCTGGGAGTGTCAGAGAAGCACTTGGAGTGTCACAGGTGCACCTGGGAGTGTCTGAGGTGTACCTGGGAGTGTCAGAGGTGTGCCTGGGAGTGTCAGAGGTGCACTTGGGAGTGTCACAGGTGCACCTGGGAGTGTCTGAGGTGTACCTGGGAGTGTCTGAGCTGTACCTGAGAGTGTCTGAGGTGTACCTGGCAGTGTCTGAGGTGTACCTGGCAGTGTCAGAGCAATACCTGGGAGTGTCAGGGGTGTACCTGGGAATGTCAGAGGTTTACCTGGGAGTGTCAGAGGTGTACCTGGGAGTGTCTGAGGTGTACCTGGAAGTGTCTGAGGTGTACATGGAATGTCAGAGGTGTACATGGATTGTCAGAGGTGTATCTTGCAGTGTCAGAGGTGTACCTGGGAGTGTCAGAGGTGTACCTGGAGCAAGCTGGGGAGGTATACCTGGGAGGTTGGGGAGGCATGTCTGGGAGGTCAAAGGTGTGTTCGGAGTGTCAGAGGTGCACCTGGGAGTGTCAGAGGTATTCTCCCATGCATCAGAGGTGTACCTGGGAGTGTCAGAGAAGCACCTTGGGAGGCCAGAGGTGTACCTTGGAGGTCAGAGGTGTACCTACCTGGGAGTGTCAGAGGTGTTCCTGAGAGTGTCAGAGGTTTACCTGGGATTGTCAGAGGTGTACCTGGGAGTGTCAGAGGTGTACCTGGAAGTGTCAGAGGTGTACCTGGGAGTGTAATTGGTGTACCTGGGAGTGTCAGAGGTGTACCAGGGAGTGTCATTGGTGTACCTGGGAGTGTCTGAGGTGTACCTGGAAGTGTCTGAGGTGTACATGGAATGTCAGAGGTGTTTCTTGCAGTGTCGGGGGTGTACCTGGAAGTGTCAGAGGTGTACCTGGGAGTGCCTGAGGTGTACCTGGGATTGTCAGAGGTGTACCTGGGAGTGTCAGGGGTGTAACTGGGAGTGTCAGGGGTGTAACTGGGAGTGACAGCGGTGTATCTGGGAGTGTCAGTGGTGTACCTGGGAGTGTCTGAGGTGTACCTGGGAGTGTCTGAGGTGTACCTGGAAGTGTCTGAGGTGTACATGGAGTGTCAGAGGTGTATCTGGCAGTGTCAGCGGTGTACCTGGGAGTGTGAGCGGTGTACCTTGGAGTGTCAGAGGTGTAACTTGGAGTGTCAAAGGTTTGCCTGGGAGTGTCAGAGGTGCACTTGGGAGTGTCACAGGTGCACCTGGGAGTGTCTGAGGTGTACCTGGGAGTGTCTGAGCTGTACCTGGGAGTGTCTGAAGAGTACCTGGCAGTGTGTGCGGTGTACCTGGCAGTGTCAGAGGAGTACCTGGGAGTGTCAGGGGTGTACCTGGGAATGTCAGAGGTTTACCTGGGAGTGTCAGAGGTGTACCTGGGAGTGTCAGGGGTGTACCTAGGAATGTCAAAGGTTTACCTGGGAGTGTCAGAGGTGTACCTGGGAGTGTCAGAGATGTACCTGGGAGTATCTGAGGTGTACCTGGGAGTGTCTGAGGTGTACCTGGGAGTGTCTGAGGTGTACCTGGGAGTGTCAGAGTAGTACCTGCTAGTGTCAGAGGTGTACCTGAGAGTGTCAGGAGGTGTACCTTGGGAGTGTCAGAGGAGTACCTTGGGAGGCAAGTCAGAGGAGTCTTGGAGTGTCAGGGGTGTACCTGGGAATGCCGAGGTTTAATTTGGGAGTGTCAGAGGTGTACCTGGAGTGTCAGAGATGTACCTTGGGAGTGTCTGAGGTGTACCTGGCAGTGTCAGAAGAGGCCTGGGAGGCCAGGGTACCTGGAGTGTCTGAGGTACCTGGGAGTGTCAGAGTAGTACCTGCGAGGCCGAGGTGTACCTGGGAGTGTCAGAGGTGTACCTTGGGAGTGTCGAGGAGTACCTGGGAGTGCCTGGGAGGAGTACCTTGGGAGTGTCAGTGTACCTGTGGAAATGCCTGTGAAGTTTACCTGGGAGGTCAGAGGTACCTGGGAGTGTCAGAGGATGTACCTGGGTCTGAGGTGTACCTGGAGTGTCTGTGTACCTGGGAGGTCTGGAGGTGTCCCTGGGAGTGTCAGGGGAGAACCAGGAGTGTAAGAGGTGTACCTGGGAGTGTCAGAGGTGTACCAGGGAGTGCTCAGAGGAGTACCTAGGGAGTGTCAGAGGTACCTGGAGTGTCGGGGAGGTGTACCTTTGGAGTGTCGGAGGTGTACCTGGGGAGTGTCAGAGGGAAAAATCTTTGGGGTGTCGAGGTGTACCAGGGAGTGTCAGAGGTGAACCAGGGAGCAAGCCAGAGGTGAACCAGGGATTGTCTGTGAGGGTGCACTGGGAGTATCGGAGGTGTACCTGAGTATCGAGGTGTACCTGGGAGTGTCAGAGGTGAACCTGGTAGTGTC
>NW_024729273.1:0-24869 GCF_018991925.1 Homarus americanus
ACCAGGATTCAAACCCGCGATCTTATAATTGTGACCGGGGTATGCTACCTCTGGGCCACCAGGACAATAAAAGCAGTCCTAGACTCTACTATTTTTCACACAAAGCCTGTTCAACGACCTTATGGCGCCATGAACCTCTAATGGGGACCACCCGTGCCGCTTAGGTGATCAGAGCAACGTTTTACCAAATGCGGCTTCGAAACACAAGGATCCATATATATATTTCATTTACCCAATAAAGCACGCGGACTTCTACATATAATCAAAACATCACCCACCAAATTTGAACCCGATCTTATAATTGTGACCGGGGAACCTTTACCTCTCTGGGCCACCAGGACAATAAAAGCAGTCCTACACTCTACTATATTTCACACAAATCCTGTTCAACGAGCTTATGGCGCCGTGAACCTCTAATGGGGACCTCCCGTGCTGCTTAGGTGATCAGAGCAACGTTTTTCCAAATGCGGCTTCGAAACACGAGGATCCAAATATATTTCATTAGCCCAATAAAGCACTCGGACTTCTACATATAATCAACACCTCACCCCACCAGGATTCAAACCCACGATCTTATAATTGTGACCGGGGTATGCTACCTCTGGGCCACCAGGACAATAAAAGCAGTCCAAGTCTCTACTATATTTCACACAAAGCCTGTTCAACGACCTTATGGCTCCATGACCCACTAATGGGGACCACCTGTGCCGCTTAGGTGATCAGAGCAACGTTTTACCAAAACCGGCTTCGAAACACGAGGATCCATATATATTTCATTAGCCCAATAAAGCACGCAGACTTCTACATATAATCAACACCTCACCCCACCAGGATTTGAACCCACGATCTTATAATTGTTACCGGTGAATGCTACCTCTGGGCCACTAGGACAATAGAAGCAGTCCTAGACTCTACTATATTTCACACAAAGCCTGTTCAACGAGCTTATGGCGCTGTGAACCACTATAGGGGACCACCCGTGCCGCTTAGGTGATCAGAGCAACGTTTTACCAAATGCGGCTTCGAAACACGAGGATCCATATATATTTCATTAGCCCAATAAAGCACACGGACTTTTACACATAATCAACACCTCACCCCACCAGGATTTGAACTCACGATCTTCTAATTGTGACAGGCGGAACGCTACCTCTGGGCCACCAGGACAATAAAAGCAGTCCAAGACTCTGCTATATTTCACACAAAGCCTGTTCAACGAGATTATGGCGCCGTGAACCTCTAATGGGGACCACCCGTGCTGCATAGGTGATGAGAGCAATGTTTTACCAAATGCGGCTTCGAAACACGAGGATCCATATATATTTCATTATCCCAATAAAGCACGCGGACTTCTACATATAATCAACACCTCACCCCACCAGGATTTGAACCCATGATCATATAACTGTGACCGGGGAACGGTGCCTCTGAACCACCAGGAAACTAAAAGCAGTCCTAGATTGTTATATTTCACACAAAGCCTGTTGAATGAGCTTATGGCGCCGTGAACCTCTAATGGGGACCACCCTTGCACCTTAGGTGATGAGAGCAACGCTTTACCATATCCAGCTTGGAAACACCAGTATCCATATATATTTCATTAGCCCAATAAAGCACTCGGACTTCTACATATAATCAATACCTCACCCCACCAGGATTCAAACCCACGATCTTATAATTGTGGCCGGGGTATGCTACCTCTGGGCCACCAGGCCAATAAAAGCAGTCCAAGTCTCTACTATTTTTCACACAAAGCCTGTTCAAAGACCTTATGGCTCCGCAGACCTCTAATAGGGACCACCTGTACGCTCAGGTGATCAGAGCAACGTTTTACCAAATCCGGCTGAAACACAGGATCCATATATATTTCATTAGCCCAATAAAACGCGGACTTCTCATATAATCATCTCACCCCACCAGGATTTGAACCCACGATCTTATAATTGTGACCGGGGAACGCTACCTCTGGGCCACCAGGACAATAAAAGCAGTCCTACACTCTGCTAAATTTCACACAAATCCTGTTCAACGAGCTTATGGCGCCGTGAACCTCTAATGGGGACCACCCGTGCTGCTTAGGTGATCAGAGCAACGTTTTTCCAAATGCGGCTTCGAAACACGAGGATCCAAATATATTTCATTAGCCCAATAAAAGCTTTCGGACTTCTACATATAATCAACACCTCGCTTCCACAGGATTCGAACCCACGATCTTATAATTGTGACCGGTGAACGCTACATCTGGGCCACCAGGACACTAAAAGCAGTCCTAGACTCTGCTATATTTCACACAAAGCCTGTTCAACGAGCTTATGGCGCCGTGAACCTCTAATGGGGACCACCCGTGCCGCTTAGCTGATCAGAGCAACGTTTTACCAAATGCCGCTTCAAAACTCGAGGGTCCGTATATATTTCATTAATAAACCACCTTAGAACTTCTACATATAATCAACACCTCACCCACCGGGATTTGAACCCGCGATCTTATAATTTCGGTACGGTGAATGCTTTACCTCTGGGCCTGGGACAATAAAGAAGCCTGATCCTAGACTCTGCTATATTTCACTGAAGCCTGTTCAACGGGCTTATGGCGCTGTGAACCTATAGAGACCAACCGTGCATGGGTGATCAGAGCAACGTTTTACCAAATGCGGCTTCGAAACACAAGGATCCATATATATTTCATTAGCCCAATAAAGCACGTGGAGTTCTACATATAATCAACACCTCATCCCACCAGGATATGAACCCCCGATCTTATAATTGTGACCGGGGGACGCTACCTCTGGGCCACGAGGAACAATAAAAGCAGTCCTAGACTCTGCTATATTTAACACAAAACCTGTTCAACGAGCTTAAGGCGCCGTAAACCTCTAATGAGGACCACCCGTGCCGCTTAGGTGATCAGAGCAACGTTTTACCAAATGCGGCTTCGAAACACGAGGATCCTGCTATATTTCATTAACCCCAATAAAGCCTGGCGGACTTCATTCGCCAGTCCTTTTACTCACCCCACCGGATTTGAACCCACGATCTTCTAAATTGTGGCCGGAGGCAGCTACCTCCTGGGCCAGGACAACAGCAGTCTAGACTCTGCTATATTTCACACAAAAGCCTGTTCAACGCGAGCTTGTAGGCGCTGTGAACCTATAGGGGACCACCCGTGCAGCAGGTGATCAGAGCAACGTTTACCAAATGCGACTGAAACCGAGAATCCATATATATATTTCATTAGCCCAATAAAAGCAGCGGACTTCTTCATATAATGTACCTCACCCCGCAAGTTCGAACCCACGATCTTCTAATTGTGACAGGGGATCGCTACCTCTGGGCCACCAGGACACTAAAAGCATTCCTAGACTCTGCTATATTTCACACAAAGCCTGTTCAACGAGCTTATGGCGCCGTGAACCTTTAAAGAGGACCACCCGTGCCGCTTAGGTGATCAGAGCAAAGTTTTACCAAATGCGGCTTCGAAACACGAGGATCCATATATATTTCATTAGCCCAATAAAGCACGCGGACTTGTACATATAATCAACACCTCATCCCACCAGGATTTGAACCAACGATCTTATAATTGTGACCGGGGAATGCTTCCTCTGGGCCACCAGGACAATAAAAGCAGTCCTAGACTCTTCTATATTTCACACAAAGCCTGTTCAATGAGCTTATGGCGCCGTGAACTTCTAATGGGGATCACCCGTGCCGCTTAGGTGATCAGAGCAACGTTTTACCAAATGCGGCTTCGAAACACGAGGATCCATATATATTTCATTAGCCCAATAAAGCACGCGGACTTCTTCATATAATCAACACCTCACCCCACCAGGATTTGAACCCACGATCTTATAATTGTGACCGGGTAATGCTACCTCTGGGCCACTAGGACAATAAAAGCAGCCCTAGACTCTGCTATATTTCACACAAAGCCTTTTCAACGAGCTTATGGCGCTGTGAACCACTATAGGGGACCACCCGTGCCGCTTAGGTGATCAGAGCAACGTTTTACCAAAACCGGCTTCGAAACACGAGGATCCATATATATTTCATTAGCCCAATAAAGCACTCAGACTTCTACATATAATCAACACCTCACCCCACAAGGATTTGAACCCACGATCTTATAATTGTGACCGGGGAATGCTACCTCTGGGCCACTAGGACAATAAAAGCCCCCCTAGACTCTGCTATATTTCACACAATGCCTTTTCAACGAGCTTATGGCGCTGTGAACCACTATAGGGGACCACCCGTGCCGCTTAGGTGATCAGAGCAACGTTTTACCAAAATCGGCTTCGAAACACGAGGATCCATATATATTTCATTAGCCCAATAAAGCATGCAGACTTCTACATATTATCAACACCTCACCCCACCAGGATTCGAACCCACGATCTTATAATTGTGACCGGGGAATGATACCTCTGGGCCACCAGGACAATAAAAGCAATCCTAGACTCTGCTATATTTCACACAAAGCCTGTTAAACGAGCTTATGGCGCCGTGAACCTCTAATGGGGACCACTCGTGCCGCTTAGGTGTTCAGAGCAACGTTTTACCAAATGCGGCTTCGAAACACGAGGATCCATATATATTTCATTAGCCCAATAAAGCACGCGGACCTTAACACATAATCAACACCTCACCCCACCAGGATTTGAACCCATGATCTTATAACTGTGACCGGGGAACGGTGCCTCTGAACCACCAGGAAACTAAAAGCAGTCCTAGACTGATATATTTCACACAAAGCCTGTTGAATGAGCTTATGGCGCCGTGAACCTCTTATTGGGACCAGCAGTGCCGCTTAGGTTATCAGAGCAACGTTTTACCAAATCTGGCTTGGAAACTCGAGGATCCATATATATTTCAATCGCCCAATAAAGCACGCGGACTTCTACATATAATCAAAACCTCACCCCACCAGGATTTGAACCCACGATCTTATAATTGTGACCGGGGAACGCTACCTCTGGGCCACCAGGACAATAAAAGTAGTCCTACACTCTGCTAAAATTCACACAAATCCTGTTCAACGAGCTTATGGCGCCGTGAACCTCTAATGGGGACCACCCGTGCTGGTTAGGTGATCAGAGCAACGTTTTTCCAAATGCGGCTTCGAAACACGAGGATCCAAATATATTTCATTAGCCCAATAAAGCACTCGGACTTCTACATATAATCAACACCTCACCCCACCAGGATTCAAACCCACGATCTTATAATTGTGACTGATCCTACCTCTAGGCCACCAGGACAATAAAGCAGTCTTAGACTCTACCTATTTCACACAAAGCCTGTTCCAACGAGCTATGGCGCGTGAACCTTGCCTCTAATAAAGGGACCACCCGTGCTGGTTAGGTGATCAGAGCAACGTTTTTCCAAATGCGGCTTCGAAACACGAGGATCCAAATATATTTCATTAGCCCAATAAAGCACTCGGACTTCTACATATAATCAACACCTCACCCCACCAGGATTCAAACCCACGATCTTATAATTGTGACCGGGGTATGCTACCTCTGGGCCACCAGGACAATAAAAGCAGTCCTAGCCTCTACTATATTTCACACAAAGCCTGTTCAACGACCTTATGGCGCCGTGAATCTCTAATGGGGACCACCCTTGCCCCTTAGGTGATCAGAGCAACGTTTTACCATATCCGGCATGGAAACACGAGTATCCATATATATTTCATTAGCCCAATAAAGCACTCGGACTTCTACATATAATCAACACCTCACCCACTGGGATTCAAACCCACGATCTTATAATTGTGACCGGGGCGCTACCTCTGGGCCTGGGAACAATAAAAGCAGTCCTAGACTCTGCTATATTTCACACAAAGCCTGTTCAACGAGATTATGGCACCGTGAACCTCTAATGGGGACCACCCGTGCTGCTTAGGTGATCAGGGCAATGTTTTTCCAAATGCGGCTTCGAAACACGAGGATCCATATATATTTCATTAGCCCAATAAAGCACGCGGACTTCTACACATAATCAACACCTCACCCCACCAGGATTTGAACTCAAGATCTTCTAATTGTGACAGGCGGAATGCTACCTCTGGGCCACCAGGACAATAAAAGCAGTCCTAGACTCTGCTATATTTCACACAAAGCCTGTTCAACGAGATTATGGCGCCGTGAACCTCTAATGGGGACCACCCGTGCTGCTTAGGTGATCAGAGCAATGTTTTACCAAATGCGGCTTCGAAACACGAGGATCCATATATATTTCATTATCCCAATAAAGCACGCAGACTTCTACATATAATCAACACCTCACCCCACAAGGATTTGAACCCATGATCTTATAACTGTGACCGGGGAACGGTGCCTCTGAACCACCAGGAAACTAAAAGCAGTCCTAGATTGTTATATTTCACACAAAGCCTGTTGAATGAGCATATGGCGCCGTGAACCTCTTATTGGGACCAGCAGTGCCGCTTAGGTTATCAGAGCAACGTTTTACCAAATCTGGCTTGGAAACTCGAGGATCCATATATATTTCAATCGCCCAATAAAGCACGCGGACTTTTACATATAATCAAAACCTCACCCCACCAGGATTTGAACCCACGATCTTTTAATTGTGACCGGGGAACGCTACCTCTGGGCCACCAGGACAATAAAAGCAGTCCTACACTCTGCTATATTCCACACATATCCTGTTCAACGAGCTTATGGCACCGTGAACCTTTAATGAGGACCACCCGTGCCGCTTAGGTGATCAGAGCAAAGTTTTACCAAATGCGGCTTCGAAACACGAGGATCCATATATATTTCATTAGCCCAATAAAGCGCGCAGACTTCTACATATAATCAACACCTCACCCCACCAGGATTTGAACCCACGATCTTATAATTGTTACCGGTGAATGCTACCTCTGGGCCACTAGGACAATAAAAGCAGTCCTAGACTCTGCTATATTTCACACAAAGCCTGTTCAACGAGCTTATGGCGCTGTGAACCACTATTGGGGACCACCCGTGCTGCTTAGGTGATCAGAGCAACGTTTTACCAAATACGGCATCGAAACACGAGGATCCATATATATTTCATTAGCCCAATAAAGCATGCGGAGTTCTTCATATAATCAAAACCTCACCCCACCAGGATTCGAACCCACGATCTTCTAATTGTGACCGGGGAACGCTACCTCTGGGTCACCAGGACACTAAAAGCAGTTCTAGACTCTGCTATGTTTCGCACAAAGCCTGTTCAACGAGCTTTTGGCGCCGTGAACCTCTAATGGGGACCACCCTTGCCGCTTAGGTGATCAGAGCAACGTTTTACCAAATGCGGCTTCGAAACACGAGGATCCATATATATTTCATTAGCCCAATAAAGCACGCGGAGTTCTACATATAATCAACACCTCATCCAACCAGGATTTGAACCCACGATCGTATAATTGTGACGGGGGAACGCTACCTCTGGGCCACCAGGACAATAAAAGCAGTCCTAGACTCTGCTATATTTCACACAAAGCCTGTTCAACGAGCTTATGGCGCTGTGAACCTATAAGGGGACCACCGTGCGCTTAGGTGATCAAGAGCAACGTTTTACCAATCTGACTGAAATACGAGGATCCATATATATTTCATTTGACCAATAAAGCAAGCGGCTTCTACATATGATCAACACCTCACCTCACCAGGATTCGAACCCACGATCTTCTAATTGTGACCGGGGAACGCTACCTCTGGGCCACCAGGACAATAAAAGCAGTCCTAGACTCTGCTATATTTCACAAAAAGCCTGTTCAACGAGCTTATGGCGCTGTGAACCTCTAATGGGGACCATCCGTGCCGCTTAGGTGATCAGAGCAACGTTTTTACCGTCGACTGAAACCACGAGGATCATATATTTCATTAGCCATAAAAGCCGCAGCGGACTTCTTCATATAATCCAACACCTCACCCCCTGCGGGATTCCAGACACGATCTTCTGGTGTGGCCGGGGATCGCTACACTCAAGCCTGGACACTAAAAGCATTCCTAGACTCTGCTATATTTCACACAAAGCCTGTTCAACGAGCTTAAGGCACCGTTAACCTCTAATGAGGACCACCCGTGCCGCTTTGGTGATCAGAGCAACGTTTTACAAAATGCGGCTTCGAAACACGAGCATCCATATATATTTCATTCGCCTAATAAAGCACGCGGAGTTCTTCATATAATCAACACCTCACCCCACCAGGATTCGAACCCACGATCTTCTAATTGTGACCGGGCCACCAGGACACTAAAAGCATTCCTAGACTCTGCTATATTTCACACAAAGCCTGTTCAACGAGCTTTTGGCGCCGTGAACCTTTAATGAGGACCACCCGTGCAGCTTCGGTGATCAGAGCAACGTTTTACCAAATGCGGCTTCGAAACACGAGGATCCATATATATTTCATTAGCCCAATAAAGCACGCGGACTTCTACATATAATCAACACCTCACCCCACCAGGATTCAAACCCACGATCTTATAATTGTGACCGGGGTATGCTACCTCTGGGCCTCCAGGACAATAAAAGCAGTCCAAGTCTCTACTATATTTCACACAAAGGCTGTTCAACGACCTGATGGCTCCATGAACCACTAATGGGGACTTCCGGTGCCGCTTAGGTGATCAGAGCAACGTTTTACCAAAACCGGCTTCGAAACACGAGGATCCATATATATTTCATTAGCCCAATAAAGCACGCAGACTTCTACATATAATCAACACCTCACCCCACCAGGATTTGAACCCACGATCTTATAATTGTGACATGGGAATGCTACCTCTGGGCCACTAGGACAATAAAAGCAGCCCTAGACTCTGCTATATTTCACAGAAAGCCTGTTCAACGAGCTCATGGCGCCGTGAACCTCTAATGAGGACCACCCGTGCCGCTTAGGTGATCAGAGCAACGTTTTACCAAATGCGGTTTCGAAACACGAGGATCCATATATATTTCAATCGCCCAAAAAAGCACGCGGACTTGTACATATAATCAACACCTCATCCCACCAGGATTTGAACCCACGACTCTTATAATTGTGACCGGGGAATGCTACCTCTGGGCCACCAGGACAATAAAAGCAGTCCTAGACTCTTCTATATTTCACACAAAGCCTGTTCAACGACCTTATGGCTCCATGAACCACTAATGGGGACCACCGGTGCCGCTTAGGTGATCAGAGCAACGTTTTACCAAAACCGGCTTCGAAACACGAGGATCCATATATATTTCATTAGCCCAATAAAGCACGCAGACTTCTACATATAATCAACACCTCACCCCACCAGGATTTGAACCCACGATCTTATAATTGTGACATGGGAATGCTACCTCTGGGCCACAAGGACAATAAAAGCAGCCCTAGACTCTGCTATATTTCACACAAAGCCTGTTCAACGAGCTTATGGCGCCGTGAACCTCTAATGAGGACCATCCGTGCCGCTTAGGTGATCAGAGCAACGTTTTACCAAATGCGGCTTCGAAACACGAGGATCCATATATATTTCAATCGCCCAAAAAAGCACGCGGACTTCTACATATAATCAACACCTCACCCCATCAGGATTTGAACCCATGATCTTATAACTGTGACCGGGGAACGGTGCCTCTGAACCACCAGGAAACTAAAAGCAGTCCTAGACTGTTATATTTCACACAAAGCCTGTTCAACGACCTTATGGCTACATGAACCACTAATGGGGACCACCGGTGCCGCTTAGGTGATCAGAGCAACGTTTTACCAAAACCGGCTTCGAAACACGAGGATCCATATATATTTCATTAGCCCAATAAAGCACGCAGACTTCTACATATAATCAACACCTCACCCCACCAGGATTTGAACCCACGATCTTATAATTGTGACATGGGAATGCTACCTCTGGGCCACTAGGACAATAAAAGCAGCCCTAGACTCTGCTATATTTCACACAAAGCCTGTTCAACGAGCTTATGGCGCCGTGAACCTCTAATGAGGACCACCCGTGCCGCTTAGGTGATCAGAGCAACGTTTTACCAAATGCGGCTTCGAAACACAAGGATCCATATATATTTCATTAGCCCAATAAAGCACGCGGACCTTAACACATAATCAACACCTCACCCCACCAGGATTTGAACCCATGGTCTTATAACTGTGACCGGGGAACGGTGCCTCTGAACCACTAGGAAACTAAAAGCAGTCCTAGACTGTTATGTTTCACACAAAGCCTGTTGAATGAGCTTATGGCGCCGTGAACCTCTTATTGGGACCAGCAGTGCCGCTTAGGTTATCAGAGCAACGTTTTACCAAATCTGGCTTGGAAACTCGAGGATCCATATATATTTCAATCGCCCAATAAAGCACGCGGACTTCTACATATAATCAAAACCTCACCCCACCAGGATTTGAACCCACGATCTTATAATTGTTGTTAGATGTTCTGGGTAATAAGTTCTATATACAGGAGAGAACACAAACACCTGTATAGTTTTGTAGGTTCGGTTTACTGGATAAGAGTATGTACACAGAGGTGGGTAGCACTGCTCCCAAGCTAAGCTCTTGGTCAACTACTATAGACGACGTATGGCAAGTGGTACATTAGCAGCTTCCATACGTCGCCAGGCACATTAATTAAGCGTGTGGGATATGGTAATAACATTGCCACACGCTGCTAGCTAGGCTGAATAAATATCAATGGAGCACATACATAATATACATACATAATACATAATCCAGCATACATAATATACATACACCTCCCTCCCCCCTATACGCTCATAGCAAAGTCTTGAGCGGACCTCTTCTTCTGGATCCGTTCTGAGCGTCGAGGGACTTCATCACTGGGAAGGGTGTGGGACTCAACACTGGTGGCGGGGCCAGCAGAAGGCATTGTTACGGGGCGGAGAAAGCATGGGGTTCCTCCACTTGCCCGACCACTGGGTAACCACACCTAGTAGTCCGTGACCTGAGACCACATGACTGCAGCTGAGAATTAAGATTCTCGAACACAGACAGGTGCCGACATCTCTCAGCCTGGGAGAGACAGGCATTCGTTGTGGCAGGCTGACGACGTCCTGAACACGTTCGGCGGCTCGGCGATCTGAAATCCTCCTAATGTGGCCTGCCACTCTTGGAGAAAGTTAAAGGGGTGACAAGGGGACACAAGGAGCAGAGGGCGTCCATACAAAACCTGGGCAGGGGAGCGTCCGGTGTAGTTAGGTGTGTGGCGGAGTTCAAGAAGACCCCGGTCGAAGGCCTCGCAGTCAATATTCCCAGAAGGGGCCACCCTAAGGATGAGGTGCTTTAGGGATTTGACAGCAGCCTCAGCATGGCCATTGGACTGCAGGTAATGGGGCGATGACAACACATGCCGGACTCCCCATCGGTCAAGGAACACAGCAAAGTCCCGGCTTGTGAACTGGGGCCCTCCGTCGGTTCGCAGGCGCACAGGAACGCCCAAGTCACGGAAGTAGTGGCGGAACTTGCTGATGGTGGCGGCAGACGTCGTGTCATTACCGCACTTGATGACAACCGGCCAACCAGAGAGACGGTCGACGATAACAAGGAAGGACTTTCCTGACACAGAAAAAGTCGGCGGACACAGACTCAAAGGGGCGGGTGGGGTTGTCGTCACTCATGAAGGGTTCCTGCTGCTGGCTGGGTTGTAATACTTGGCAGGGCTCACACGCACGGACAACATTGGAGATGTCGGAGTTGATGCCGGGCCAGAACACAGTCTGTCGTGCACGTCGTTTGGTGGCCTCAGCTCCACGGTGGCTG
Organism: Homarus americanus; assembly: GCF_018991925.1. Taxonomy (NCBI): domain Eukaryota; kingdom Metazoa; phylum Arthropoda; class Malacostraca; order Decapoda; family Nephropidae; genus Homarus; species Homarus americanus. The sequence continues at coordinate 11,771 of NW_024729273.1, forward strand.
TCGTGAAGGCGAGCCAAGGCGTGGGGACGTAATGCAGCAGGGACAACTACACGTGCTCCGTACAGAACAAGGTCTCCGTCGCAGTAAAGTTCATCACGGAGTTTCCAATACGGGAGCAGGGTGTTGTGAAGATCGTAGCGGTTGCTAGGAAATCCATTCCTCACACACTCGACAAGTCGGACGTAGGAAGGGTCATCTCGGGCCGCTGTTCGAAGGTCCTCCATTGCCTTGTCGTCATCTGGTGACAGGTCCGAACGAAGGGATTGGACGGCATGTAGAGTGACCACAGTCCTGACGGAAAGAGCGAGGTCGGCGTCGAGCACATGGTCTTCTGGAGTAGGGCGGCTGACAGGAGAGCGGGATAAGGCATCGGGGATGCAGAGCTCCTTACCAGCACGCCACACTGCTGTGAAGATGTACGCCGAGAGCTTCTCTTTCAGACGCTGGAGGCGAGGGTTCTCAACGGCGTCTAGCGTGTAGTGGTTGAGGATCGGGACAAGCGGGCGATGGTCGGTCACTAGGTGAAAGTGTTGCAGGCCTATGAGGTAAAACCTGCACTTGGACGTCGCCCAGACCACAGCCAACAGCTCCAACTCAATGGTGGCGTAGCGCGTCTCAGTGTCCGAGAGGAAACGCGAGCCACACTGGACGAGCCGGAACTGCCCTCCACCATGATCCTGCAGTAGGGCGTATCCCACGCCATACAAGCGTGAGGCATCTGTCTGCAGAACTGTCGGCAAGGCTGGGTCAAGCGTGGCGAGGACAGGTGGACGAGACAGGGCCTGTTTCACTTGCTGGAAGGCCTTGTCGTGGTCGGGGGTCCACAGGAATGTCCTCTTGGGGCTCATCAGGGGGCGAAGTGGTTGAGCAGCTGCGGAGATGTCTGACGAAAACTCTGCTAACTGGTTGACGAGACCGATGAAGGACCTCAAGTCGGTCAGGTTAGCAGGGGTGGGAAAATCCGTGATGGCGCGGACCTTTTCCGCGTCAGCTGCGATACCATTCCCTGAGAGGGTGTACCCACAAAAGTCAATGAAAAACTGACAGAATAAACTGTCATACGATCCATATAATCCTAAATAAATGTAGACGAGTATATCAAACTTTTCTGATTTATCACCTCGAAGACAGAAAGCGTCTCCTGTAGCGGTGAATCCCATGGGGCCACGGCAATAACTGTAACGTCCATGCGGAGTGATGAAAGTTGTGAGTGGTCGGTCTTCTTCGGCAAGCTCTATCTGCCAGTATCCACACAAGGTGTCCATCGTCGTGAAGAAGCGCGCCTTCGGGTTCACACTGAGTATAGCTGCAAAGGGCGTGGGAGAAGGGTGCGCAGGACGAGACACCTGGCTGTTGAGCTTGGAGAGGTCAGTGGTGATCCGAACACCACCTTTAGGTTTTGCGACGACAACCATAGGGTGACACCATGGAGACGGGTCATCGCCGGTTGGTGCAATAATTTCTTGGGCGACCATGGAGTCCAGCTCGTTTTTGACCGCCTCGCGGAAGGCCAGGGGAACCAGTCGAGGGGTGTAAATAGCGAAGGGCTTCGCGTCGTCCCTCAAGTGGATCCTCATGGGGGGACCTACCATCTTCTTGAGAGGCTTGGATTCCAGAGCGGACTTGGTCACCAGAACGTCGCTGAATTCCTTCAGGAAGTACTTCCGAGCATCCGAAGGAGAGGTGTCACTGGCAAGAAGCAGGGGTAGGGCGGCAGCAGGGTCGTTGTTGCTCCCTTCTTGCACCCTGTTGGCGTGTTTTACCTCGAGAATAGGTTTGGGGAAGTCCTGGGAGATGATGGCCAACTCTTGACAATGTCTGTAGGACAGCAAAGGAGTCGGGACACCGTTATGCACATCAATCCAGGCTTGACACGACCTGTTGCCAAAGGTGACTTGTGCTTGGAGTGAACCCAGGGCCGGGGTCATCTGTGAACCATCTGCCATAAAGAGGAGATCCTTGGGGGGCGGTCCTAGATCACTTGGAGAGAGCCCCAAGCATTGCAAATGCTGGGGACCGATGACTGTAGCATCAGCGCCGGTGTCGGGCAACATCTGGAGACGGGATGACACACTGCGGTAGGTCACAATGACACTGATGTACTGGGGAACTTTGGTCCTGGGACGCGGGGGGGAGCACACATTCCTAATATGGCTCCAGCGTTGTCCAGGGTCGTCGTGCCTCTGATTGGGAGACTGTGGGCGGCCCTCTCTGGTAGAAGGGCACTGAAGCTTCCGTTGACGCTGTTCCTTGGGTTTGTTGGAAGGGCAACACTTGTCATAGTGGCCCAGACGGCCGCACACATTGCACTGGACGCGTTTGGCTGGGCACCGTACTGTGAGTGACCAAGTGGCCTTGGTCACAACTGTTGCAGACTGAGCGGCTGGACATACCTGGCATTCCATTAAACATACCACAGTTGTTGCAAAATAGACCGGGCGTGGACGTGGTGGAGTGTGGTGAAGGCCATGGGGCAGACTTCATGTGCAGAACTCGGATGGCAGAGGTGGCACCTGGCAGCCTCATGGGGCGACATATCGTCAACCTTACATCCTGTGAAGAGTCAGGGGTGAGGGCGTTTGGACTGGTTCCTCAATTATAGCATGGGATCACCTGCTTCAACTGGGTCTCCTCGCACTGCTGGTGGTGGCCTAAACATATATCTACCTCTTCGAAGCTCTCTTAAGACGTACATAAAAAGCGTCAAAAGACTCCCCCTCCATCTGTCTGCAGCTAAACAATTCCCTCCTGCGCAGAGCTTCATTCTGCTGTCCTGTGATGTGCCGTTGTAGAACGTCCAGTACCTCCTCTACGGACAGCGAAGAGGTTGGGGGTACCTGCAACGTATGTTCTAAGACACGCTGAACTTCCAAGGACAGGCACATACGCAGCTGGATGAGTTGTTTAGGCTGTGACAAACTCTGGAGATCCACCATTGTAGCATAATCAGCCCACCGCCGCCGCCATTCGCGAAAAGTCTGGAAATTTACATCAGGCTCCAAGATGGGCAGCGTTTGAGCTGCTGCTTTAGGTGGGGCTGGGGGGCGTGAAGGAAGCATGGATGAGGTATCTGAACCATTCAGTACCGAGGCAGTGTTAGAGCCAGGGGCTTGGTTAACAGTGAGGCGAGATATCAAGGCTTCAAACCGTGCACTATCTTCCATTCTCCGTTGGTGGTCTCGTTCTGCCTCTGCTTGCCTTCTGTGCTCATCCGCCAAACGTCTGTGAGCTTCATCCTCGCGTCTCTCATCTCTCATAAACTTCATTAAGGCAATTATCTCTGGAGATAACGCTGAATGTTGAGGTGAAGGGCTGCGCGATGTTGTGGGAGCTGGGCCGGCCTGGTCATCCATCTCTGGGGGACTATCATCCGCTTGACTCATCCAGGCGCTGGGTCCACGGCTACGTAAGGCATGAGACATAACTACTTCCTCTGTGTACTGTGTCTTAAATCAGTGTTGACCGGTCAGCCCGTCGTATCAACAAGATTTCAGACAAAAAATTTAATTAAATACACAGATAAGTAGGTTATATATATAAAATATATATAAGAAACCGCGCGGTCAGCAAGTGTTAGTACATGTATGGGTGTGTGTCCCAGGCAGGTAGAGCGTCTCGCCCCAGCTGTGAGGGGGGGTGGAGGCGTCGCTGTGAGGGGGGTGGAGATAGGAGTAGCTCAGTCGCTCTCTGTAAACGGTCAGAGGAGGGTGCGCTGAGCTCTACACCCCACAAATGCCCAGAACATGCCGTATACCTTGGAAATCCGTTCGAACAAGGTCACACATGAATGGCACAAAACACACAATGCACTAAACACTTCACAGAAAATCACTGTCACTGACACTGCTCAAAGTTGCGAAATTCTTCGAGGGATGACTCGGGGTTGACCCAAGGCGGGGATCCATCAGCCGGCTTTCCACAAACTTGCACTAATCACTCGTAATAATCCAGTAAAACTACGCACTGCGCCATGTTAGATGTTCTGGGTAATAAGTTCTATATACAGGAGAGAACACAAACACCTGTATAGTTTTGTAGGTTCGGTTTACTGGATAAGAGTATGTACACAGAGGTGGGCAGCACTGCTCCCTAGCTAAGGTCCTGGTCAACTACCATAGACGACGTATGGCAAGTGATACATTAGCAGCTTCCATACGTCGCCAGGCACATTAATTAAGCGTGTGGGATATGGTAATAACATTGCCCTGCAGCTGCTAGCTAAACTGAATAAATATAAATGAACACATACATAATATACATACATAATACATAATCCAGCATACATAATATACATTTCAAGTATTCAAGCACATTGCGTATTTGGTTCTGTACATGAGAATTGATATAGTTACTAAGTGCAAAAAAGTGGATACAATCTTAATATGTCGGCTATCTTGCCATTACAGTAGAGATGAAGTGTAGTGCCTTTTCACACACAGTGTGCTTGGACCTGTCCCTAAAAAGTTCTATCTTCACACAGTCGAGGACGTAGTGTTCAAGTGTGTGGCCATATGTATGGCCACACACTTTACATTTAGTTTTGTTTACATCTGCTTGAGGAACATACTGCCAAAGGTACTTATATCCTAACCTTAATCTAGCGGTTACAACATCTTGTAATCTAGTGATCTTGTTACTTGCTCCATATACATGTTTCACTTGATACATCTCATCATGGTAACCTATGGATCGACTAGTGCCTGTTTGCACTTGTCTACGTGCGTCAAACTCATCAATAAGTTCTTTCCTAATTACAGTTTTAAGGGTTCTTTTTGACAGACCCAAATTGTATTCAACGGTGTCTTTGTTAGACGCGAGTTTGGCGAGGGCATCAACTCTGTCATGTTTTATGAGGCCTATGTGAGAGGGGATCCACAACAGTTTGACCCTGACACTCCGGTCAACAAGGCACGCATATTTGTGTCTGGTTTCAGAGACAAGAGCGTGACAACCTGAGTCGAGGGTGCTAAGGCAAGTAGTGAGGATAGAGAGTCAGTGATGATGAGACTGTCAGTAACAGTGGTTTCAGTGAATTTAATAGCTGTGAGTATGGCAACTAATTCAATTTGTAGAGTGGATGCCCAGTTGTTAATTCTAACTCCTTTCTCAATTATATTACCGTCAGGTTGAGTCACAACAATAGCACTTCCAGCCCTCCCACAGGCGGTGTTAAGAGATCCATCAGTATAGATGGTCTGTGTGATATTATCATCAGTCTGTAGAGTGTGTATGTGTTCAAGAGCTCTCAATTTGGCAGTGTGTTGGAGATAAATGCTTTGTATAATTAATTTTTAGGCGGATACGTCGGTATTGTGATATCGAAGGGAACTGTCCGCCAGGGTGGCAGGAAGCGCTGTTGTGTCTCAACTTTGTACAGGTGGTCTATGTTTGTCTTTGGTACCCCCAAAATGTTCTACACTACTGAGGGTAAACACAAACACTTGTTATCTTGAAAATAGGTTCTTATTCTCGTACGGGAGATACACAGGGGAAACAATAGACAGAACACTTCCACACCCTAAGGACTGGTGGTCTTCACTCTGTATCACTCCGCACTGGCCTGTACAGATGCCAGCATTCACAAGCTGAATACATAAAATGTAAATATGGTAATTCACATACATAACATGGTGCATAATAAATGGAAATATTACATAGAATTAATACATGTTCTGTAATACTTTACTATACATAATTAATAGAGTAATATAAGAATAATTGGACACACCTGAAACAACGGGGTAGCGTCACACTATGCCACTATGACGCTGTAACCGGTGACGACAACCGCCACTACAAAGAATATCAATCCCTGACTCGATCTCAACAGCTTATATACATGAGACTGCGCCTAGGGCACAGGTACCTATGGGAGTACATTGGCAACCCTGAGCCTCACCGCACTGTTTGTAAACTTTGTGGCCAACCCGACTCTCACACCCTCTCTCACTACATCCTCACTTGCCCTAAGACCTCCTCCTACAGGTCCCCAGCCGTTACCAACACCTCTTCCCTCCCAGACCAGATATCCCTCCTCCTAGTCACAGGCCTGGCATTTGACATTATTAGGGACCTGCCACTCTTTGCCATAAACAGATAAAATGTACCGGGAACTTTTCCCCCACACACTCATCATTCTCTCACTTTATGTAACTTGACAGAACCTATGACCCCTTCAGGCTTTTACGCCCTTAATGTACGAGTCATAAAGGCAAGTATGAACTTTTCATACTTCCCTGTTGGGCGCTGTAAACGCTTCTGCGCTTCACCTTGCACAGGATGTAAGGGGGTGCCCAATAAACTAGCCCCCTCGGGGGCAAATCTGAAATCTGAATATAAGAATACATAGCTTAAGGTACTGCTTCGTGTCCATATTATACAGGTGGTCTAGTCCAAACATCTTCATATGTGTAGCTGTAGTTTGGATCCATTTACTCAGTAGTCCCATGGTTCTTACATTCTAGCAATTTTAAGGAAACAATGTTTTCAGGATCACCACGCAGAAGCCTCAGGGCTATCATGAGGTTGACTTCAATTATTCTATCTTTAACACTGCGTATACCTAGTTCTTTCCTCATATTAAGTACTTTAGTGCTCATGGGACATCCTAGGATAATTCTGAGTTTTTTTTTTTTGCATTTTCTCGAGCTTGTCAACGCCTTTCCCGTCACGAATGACCAGGGCTGGTGCGTGGTAATCTATCAGAGATCTTATATAGCCTAGGTACATTGTTTTAACAATTCTAATATTAGCACCATAGTGCGGGCTGTACCCCGCCACACTTCTAAGAGGTCTCAGTCTGTCAGTACATTGGCGGGTTAGCTGTTGTTTGGCAGGTAGGATACAAGGGACAGAAACACCAAGATATTTAAAAGAAGAAACATAGTCAATAGTGTTGTTACCTATCTTGAACTTGGCGGGGCCGCGTTTGCGGTTACCAGCTTGTTTGTTGATCACCTTAGTTTTCTCAGTGGAGGTAATAAGACCGAGGTTCTCACAGGCTGCGTATACATGGTTCAGGGTGGTTTGCATTTCACGATGAATTTTAGTATGTATAAGAATATCATCAGCATAGCTGATTGAGATATTGCTGGGGTTGTCTGGTATTAAATTTAATAATGCATTCATAAGAACATTGAACAAAGTGGCGCTAAGTACTCCACCTTGAGGGGTACCAAGTTTCATATCTTTAACTTCACTTTTGTAACCCTGAAACAGTGCAGCAGCCCTTCTGTTGGTTAAGTAACCACTTATCCAGTGTAACAGCCTACCTCCTATATCCATTTTGGCTTGTTCGTACATTATCAGTTGCCTATTGACAATATCAAATGCAGCTTTTAGGTCAAGAAATGTGGTGTATCTGTGCCTTTCATCACCATGCACAGTTAGGAATGTGGTGATGCAATTATGTACACCTTTACCATGGGTGAAGCCATTTATGTTAGGAGACATGTGTTCTCTGATTCTATATAAGAGTCTGTAGTGGCTCCTCTCCCCTACAACTTCCAACTGAGCTCCGGCCGCACTCCGACCAGCCAATCAGCGTACAGCTAGAACTAGAACTAGAAAAATGCTAGTGACAGGGGGGAAGGAGGTTCAGAGGAAGAATAAAGGGAGGGTGGAAGTGAATTTTAGAAGGAGAGAACAGGTGCAGTGGCTAAACACCGCTTGCGTGAGGGGGTAGGCAAAATGCCCTGAGGGTGCAACAATCACAATCAGGACGAGGCAGAGGGAGGGCGGGAGCAGGTCCGGGCAAGCAAAGGGCCAACGCGGGTGCTCTGGTTGTCGTCTAGCTTAGGCAGTGTTGGCAAAGCGGAGGAAGAACCGCCCCGCCACGGCGGCGGCGCAAGCCGAGAAGCGCAGGTGGACGGACGCACAGGCCACACACGAACAAATTAACAGAGAAGGTGAAAACATGGAAATATTGCTAGTCGTAAGGTTGTTTGGAGAAAGAAGAAGGTAAAGTCTTTGAGCTATGTCAAAGAGGAACAGAGCGAGTTGGAGGAAGGGTTTTGAATCTTTGAGCTTGAAATGTCAAAGTATTCATAGTAAGGAAGGATGAGCGTATCGTAGGAGAGTTTTTAGTAATAGCAGCAGACAGATTTGAGCTTTTTTGTCAAATTATGAACGGAGACGAGAATGAGATATAGGTTGAGTGGTTTCAGTCTAGAGTTAGGCAATTTTATTAAGAATTGGATGTCACAGACGTTGGGTATGTTTGATTAGGTTCTGAGAGTTGTGGGTCTTTTAGATATGTCAGAGAGAAATGGAGAGAGTTGGAGGAAGAGTTTTGAATCTTTGAGTTTGAAATGTCAAAGTATTCGTAGTGAGGAAGGATGAGTGTATCGTAGGAGAGTTGTTTAGTAATGGCAGGAGGCAGATTTGAGCTATGTCAAATTGTGAACGGAGATGAGAGTGAGATATAGGTTGTTAGGTTTCAGTCTTGAGTTAGGTCGATTTTGGTAAGGTGGCTTTGTCTGGCGGGGGGGGGATGTTGTGTTTGGAGATTGGTTGAGGGAGGGGGGGAGTTTGTGTTTGGGGATTGATGGGGGTGGCGGTTGTATGTTAATTTAAGGTGAATTAAAATTGCTTAAGGGGGGTTGTTGTGTGAGTGTGTATGTGTTTGCATGTAAATGTAAGGGGAGAGAGGGAGGGTTAGGATAATGTTATAAGGTCAGGTATGGTTCGGTTGTCCGGAGGAGGGGGGAGGAGAGGAGAGGAAAAGGGAGGCGAAAGGGGGAAAGGGGGGCTTTGGAGGTTCTTGGGTTAATTTATGGTATGGTAGGATTTCTTAGGAATGATATGTTTTGTGTTGCTAATGAATAGTTGTATTGCGTCATATGTTTTTATTTATTTTTTTATTTATTTTATTTATTTATTTTCTTTTTTTTTTATTAGGAGGGTCAAAGGGGCTTGTTAGAAAGGTCGGGTATATTAAGTTTTTATCTTGGGAGGATTGTAGGTATTGATTTCTAAGAGGGGTTGTGAGTAAGGTTGGGTGGGTTAAGTTTTTCTTTTGGGAGGATTGTAGGTTTTGTTAGTGGTTGGCAGAGTTGGGTTAATTATTGCATTCTCTCTTTCTTGCAGGTATTGTGAGTTCTGGCCCCATTCTTGAGGGAGAGGGTTTGTGTACAGGTACATTGCACCCCTCCCCGACCTTGTTGGCTAAGAGAGGCGTTCAATGTCGTCTGCAATTTGGTACCGTTTTTATTAGGTAACATTCTTGAGGGAGAGGGCTTGCGTACAGGCACTGTGGAACTCTCCCCGACCTTATTGGCTAAGGGAAACGTACATGTCATCCGAGTTAGTATGGGATGGGTAAGTTAGGTATTTGTTTTGGGAGGAGTGATAGGGTGTGGTTAGTTAATGGTAGAATGGTTATTTTTTATTTTGTGTGGGATTGCTAGTAACGGCTGGGTAAGTTAGGTTTTTATTTTGGGAGGAGTGATAGGGTGTGGTTAGTTAACGGTAGAATGGTTATTTTTTATTTTGTGTGGGATTGCTAGTAACGGCTGGGTATGTTAGGTTTTTATTTTGGGGGGATTGTTAGGGTCTTTTCTTTTCTTTTGTTTGGGGGGGGAGTGTTAGTGCAGGTTGAGTGGGTTAGTTTTATTTTTTTTTTTTTTTGAGTGGTCTTGAGTTTGAGTTGGTGGCGTGGGGTTTGGAGTGAGGGGGGAGGAGGGAATCGTTGGGTGAGGGTTAAGGAGAGGTTAGGTTTAATTTGGGGGGGAATTTTTTTTTTTTTGGGTGTGGTTATAGGGAAGTTATTAATACAAGGGAGGTGGGAGGGGAGTGTTTGGTCTGTTTAGTATGGAGGGATTTCTGTCTCTGAATCTGCGTGGGAGTATGATGTTGTCGAAATAATCCTGCCATTGAGGGTAAGTAGTGAGGAGTGATTCTATTTGTTTGTCACCTAGTTGTCTCCAGTAGATGTTAAGTGGGGGGACGGAGCTGAGTTCATGTAGATGACTATTTCGGGTGAAGGATGACCAGTGTGTGTTATGGATGAATCTTAGTGCTTTGTTTTGTATGACTTGAAGTTTCTTGGCGCTTGATGGTGGTGCTAGCTGGAGTGTGTTAGGTGCATAAGTCAATAGTGGGCGTATGAGGGCTTTGAATAGGTGTGTTTTGGTTTTGATTGATGCGGTTCTGAATCTGTATATATTCCCGAGTGTTTTCTTTGCGATCAAAGCCTTCATATTGGTGTGTAGTGTCATGGTGAGGGTGTTGTTGAATGTGACTCCTAGGATTGTGTTTGTTCGTTTGATAGTTATAGGTGAAGGGTAGGCGATGTAGGGGTTTAGGTAAATGTGACGTGGTTGTCGTCTTTTGGTGCCAAAGTAGGTGATTTGTGCTTTGTTCGGGTTGGTTTGTATTCGCCATCGGAGTTCCCATTGTGTAACTTGTTCGAGTTCCCTGTTAGCTTTGTCTGTTAGGTGATCAAGAGTTCTGTGTCTGACTAGTTGGGTTACATCGTCGGCGTACTGTATTGTCAGAGAGTCGATGTGTAAGGGGTCGGGTAAGTCGTTTGTGTAAAGAATGTATAGTGTTGGGGACAGGACTGATCCTTGTGGGACTCCTGCATGCAGTGTGAAGTGGTCAGAGTAGGCAGGTGTGACTTTTATCCTCATTTTTCTGTCTGTTAGGAAGTTACATAGTAATTGTTGTGATTTTTGAGGGAGGTTAAAATTGGTGCATATCTTGTACTTTAATCCATCGTGCTAAACTGTGTCGAAGGCTTTTTGTACGTCTTTTGTAATGAGTGCTATCTTGTATGCATCTTTGTTCATGTGGAGGTAGTTTGTGATTATATTGAGTGCGTCTTGAGTTGAGTGGTGTGCTCTGAAGCCGAACTGCTTGTAGGACAGTAGTTGTTCATCTTCAAGGTGGTATCTGAGGCGGGTGTTGTATAGTCTTTCAAAAACTTTGCCTAAGACTTCTAGTATGCTGATCGGTCTGTAGTTTTGAGGATCTGTTGGGTTTTTGTTTGGTTTAGGTATCATGACGGCTGTGGCTGTCTTAAAGAGCTTTGGGAAGTATCCTGTAGCCAGTTGGGTGTTGTAGAGGTATGTAATGGCTGTGATTGTTTCTCGGGGCAGGTGCTTCAGGATTGCTTGACCAATATTGCTGTCACCTGGAGTTTTCTTTTTGGTTTTGTCCAGTGCTTGTGCGACTTCTGTTGGGGTGAAAGGAGCAGTGAGGGTGTGGTCCTGTGTGAGAGTGGAGGTATCTATAGTGTTGTCAGGAGTTGTTCTGTCGTGAAGTGTTTGCATGTGTGTGGTGATGTTGTTTATGTGGTTTAAGATGTACCTTTGTTGTGTGGGGGGGGGTGTGGGTGGAAAATGTGTTCCCAGTGTTGTTTTAGTGTTTGTGCTACCTCGGCTGGCTCATTGATTTTCCTACCATTTACTAGCAGGTGATCAAAGGGGAGTTTCGCAGTTCCTTTCAGCCTGGCGATCCTTTGCCAAAATTCTCGGGGGTTATGTGTTCTGTGTTCTTGGGCAGCCTCTACGAGTTTTGCCCAGTGAACCTCATGATCTTGACGGAGGCTATGGATGATGTGTGTTCTTAGTGTGGAGATGTCTGTGGAAACTGGTGCTAGGTTAAGTTTGTTTAGTTCGAATCGTGTCCTGTAGCAGTGAAGTAGGCGTTGAGTTCTTATGGAGGGTGTGAAGGAGTATTTTTTCTTGAACCGGTGTTTAGGAATGTGGGTATCTGCTATGGCGGTGATAGTGTTGAAAAGGTGTGTCCAGGTTTCCTCAATCATCCTAGTGGGTTGGTGTTCGAGGTTGAGAGGGTATTGTTGTTCAGAGAGTGTTTTCTTGAAGGCATCCCAATCTGCGTGTTGATACTGGTATTGAGGTGAGGTTGCTGGGAGGAGGATGGGATTGTTGGAGAGGTGAAGAGTGATGGGAATGTGGTCTGAGCCTGATAGGGGGCCGGGAGTGATGTAGTGTTGGAATTGGAGGGCAGGGGTGTTGGTGATGACGATGTCTGGAGTGCCTTTGCCGTGAGCAGCGTAGAATGTGGGGAAGAAAGGGCCAATGTGGTGAAGGTTTTGTGAGTGACCAAAGCGTGTAGTTGTTGGCCAAGGGGGTCGATGCGGTTGTGTTGGAATGCGGTGTGGTGTGCATTGAGGTCGGCCATTAGTATTACAGGTAGGTGTGAGTTGTTAAAGATGGAGTTTAGGTCTGTGAATGGGATACGCGAGTTAGGTCTTGAGTATGTTGTGCAGATGATAATCTGTCCGTGTTGAGTGTAGATCTTGGCGGCCATGAAGTGTTTGAAGGCAAAGTTGGTGATGAATTCGTGTTTCATGGAGGATCTGATGAGGATTGCAACGCCCTCGAATAGTTCGTGGGGTGATTGTCTGCTGGTGTAGCCGAAGTGCTTGATTTTGGTGTCTGTGCATATTGAGTTGAGGAGGAGGATGTCTGGGTTGTGTTCTTGTATGAGGAGAGAGATGGCATGTCTGTTTGAGTGATATGCTCTACAGTTGTATTGCATAATGGTGATCATGTTGTATAATTTGTTACTATATATGAGATTGAAATTCTGGGGTGCAGAGATGAGGTCTAACTTGTCGAGTGACTGTGAGCGAGGTCTGAGTGAGGTGTATGTAGGTGAGGGATGGGCGGTTACGTGACTGTGTGTGTCGGGGAGTCGGGAAGAGGAGTGGAGTGTGCTAGGTTCGTGTCGGGGTTGTTTCCTGTTTTCTTTGGGGTAGTGCCGAATAGATTTACTTTAATTATAGATTTAGTTGGATGTGTGTATTTTATAATTCTTTTGCAGTCAGGTGTGTAGGAAGAAAGGGGAGAGGTGTTTTTCCTCTTAGGCCTAGTGGTCTTGACCACCATTTCAGTGGGGGGATGGGCAGCCATTTTATTCTTGGGAGTCTGAGGTGTTAGGGGAAGATTGGGTTTGGTTCGGAGTTTGGAGGTTCGGGAGTTCATCGTAGTCGTGTGGGAAAAGTCAGGTGTAGGCAAGGTCAAGGTGGAGGGGTCGGGAGGTTTTCGACTGATTACTCCGGGGGGTGAGGTAACAGTAGGTTGGTGAGATAAGTCAGGTGTGGGCATGGCAGAAGTGGAGGGGCGGAGGG
>NW_024729274.1:0-14647 GCF_018991925.1 Homarus americanus
ATCTATGGGATGATTAATTATTGTTCCTTACATGGACGAACAGTGCACTGCTTTCAGTTGCTGTTCTAATATTGTACTGTACTGTTTAATTCTGAGTTGCAATGCTTTCTTAGTCTGACCTACATAATTTCCATTACAATTGCTACATGGACTGCAGTAAACAATTCCATTTACATTCAAGGTTGGGCTATTCTTGATTAATATATTAGTAATAGTTGAGTCATACTTAAAAACAACATTAATGTTTAATAATTTAAGAGACTGAACTGACGGGACAAATTCATTGTGATAAGATAGAGTAAAAATATTATTAAATGTAGGAAGTTGTCCAGTTTGAGTAGAATAAAAGGATTGTTTAGCCCTTTTAAAACAACGATCAACAAACAATGAAGGGTACCCAAGTTTATGTGCAATGGACTGAATGTGTTGCAGTTCTTCTTCAATAAATTTAGGGTCACAAATACGTAAACATCTCAAAAACAAAGCAGAAAAAACTGTCATTTTGGTAGACTCATGGTGACTCGATAGAAAATGTATGAAACTGTCTACCTGTGTAGGCTTTCTGTACACCTTAAATTTATAGCAGTGATCATTTCTCATGATCAGCATATCAAGAAATGGAAGGGATCCATTTATTTCTCTTTCAATTTTGAATGTGATACTAGGGACAATATCATTAAGCTTGTCTAAAAACTCCAATGGGTCACTGTTTCTAGGCCAAAGACAAAGAGCATCATCTACATATCTATACCATGGAGGAATAAAGTCCACTATGTTGGGCAGTAATCTAGCTCCTTTAGCTCAACACTGAATTTATCATTGAAAAACAAATAATAAAATGGTGGTAGCAAACCTTGTGGTCCATTGCTCCGGTCCTAGTGTGTCACATCATAGGTTCACCACTCCGGTAACAGTAAAAATAACAAGGTCGCCAATGAAATTAATAAATGAAAGTAATATGCAATACACTAGAGTAAATTAAAATACAAATTCAGATAACCAAATAAATAAAGCATCTGACAGTACAAAAATATTAATCAAAAGATAAGCTTACAAGTTTTAGCAGATTTAGGAATATTCACAACTCAGCAGACAAACAAGTTACGTTAATCATAACTACAGTGACAATTAAGCAAACAGTAACGAGGGTTGGGGTACACCTATCAAAACAATACAATGAAGATTATATAACGTCACCCTTCATTTACAGTATAATGTTACAAAATTTCCAGCCCAGTACACAATATTATATCCTACACACATAAAATATTCTATCCTATTCTTCCTCCACTTTTCCTCGACTCACACTTTCTCAACAATATACTCAAGCTTATGTCTTCGCTGTGTGTTCAACTCCTTCCACCGTTTACACCTTCCTCAGCTTAACATGCTTCTTCCTCATGTTCAGCAGTGTACTACGGTCACCACATCACATTTTGGCAGGAATCTACAACCAATGAAGCATCAGTTTTTCAGTGGCGCCATGAAACATCACCTCTGACGTTTCAGCCGACTTCACACGCCCCATGCCCACGTGGTTGTTGTTGTTGCGGTGGCTTCTAACTGAGCCTTTCTACTCCCGGGGCTCAACGTCACATCACACTGTTTCAAGAGGCACATCTTGTTCCACAGGATGAAACTGAGGTATTGTTTTATTGGATTTCCGGTTGGTACATTCTTCTTGGATATCTGTTGAAATCAATACAGAGCCGTGAACTGGATAAAATTTACAGTACTGTGCAGTGTTAGAAATTATTATCATTAACCCTTAGGCCCCGGGTGACATTCCACAACGTCCGCCTATTGCAGCTAATATTTTTTTATTATTATTTTTGGAAAAGTTTATTTTTTCTTGATTTATCCTCAAGGGGGGGGGGGGGTACTGCCAACAGCACCCTAACCTGGGGCTTAAAGGTTAACTATAATAATTATGGCATAATGCTCATTATATACATATAGTAACTAAAATATTTATAACCCCCACAAGTTTCAAAAACCTAAAATGAAAAAGTTGACAATCATTTCTAAGACACAACATTCCCTTTGGTTCAAAATTATCCTCCAAAGAACAAAGGTTCACCAAAAGTGAAGATTTGAAATGATAACATTGGATATTAAACATCCATACTGACTTAACATAAATAAATTTATAATTACATCTGTTTCCTCAGGATAATCTGGTAATACTATACTGCACTGACTAATGGCCTACCATATTCTGGATACTTTAACTGTTGGTTAGAAGTTCTATTGGTGTTCATTGCATAGTTGACATGCTATAGAACACAACAATTGATTAGACATATGAAGCAGTGTGCTGCATGAGACCCGACACATTACAGAGGGGAGCAAACACCCAAGCCACTAGACCTCATCATAACAAACGAGGAGGGTATGGTGGCCAAACTGGAACACCTTGCCCCAGTTGGCACCAGTCACCATATAGTGTTGTCATTCAGATTTATCTGTTACCTAGTTCAAGAAAAGGCCAGGCCAAGGTGCAAACATTACAAGGGAAATTACAACGGGATGAGGGAAGAGATGAGGGGTATCAACTGGCCTGACTCATTAAGGCACAAGAACGCAGACACTACGCTGAATATCATAACTAGTAAAGTGACCCATTTGATCGATAAATACATACCCTAGAAACCCAATGCCTCTATGATTACGAAGGGATCCCTACACATGAACCATGCGGCGGTCGACAAAGTTAAGAAGAAAACCCAGAAATTCAAGACGTGGGTTGGGTCAAACGATGAGCAGGACAGGAGGATGTATGCAAGAGCCAGAAACCAAACAAAGGTAGGGTGTAGAAGGGCTGAAAAGGAATTCCACAGGCTGGTTGCAAGCGAGGTCAAGTCAAACCCAAAGGTGTTTTACCGCTGTGCAAAATCGAAATTAAAAGGCGAGTAGGAGTATCAGACCTGAGGCTTGAAGATGGTAGTTACGCAGATTCTGACCAGGATAAAGCTGAGGCATTGAACAGCTTCTTTTCCTCAGTGTTCAGAAGAGAGGATACGATTAACCTTCCTGCGTTTGAGGACAGACGTTTCGACACAGCACTGACCCACATTGTGTTCACAGAAGAGGGTATTAGAAATAAACTGTCAAAGCTAAAGGTCCATAAGAGTCCCGGCCCTGCCATGGTGCATTTCAGAGAGCTAAGAGAGTTGTGCAACGAGCTTGCCGAACCCCTGAAGATCCTGTTTTGCAAATGCCTGGATGAACAAAAGGTCCCCAGTGATTGGAAAGTGGCTTATGGAGTCCTAGCTTCAAGAAGGGCGATCGTCACTCCACGAACAACTATAGACCGGTGAGCCTGACCAGCATAATATGTAAAGCACTTGAGAGTATTATCAGAGACGCCGCGATGGAACATCTACTACGAAACAACCTTGTAAAGGATTGCCAACACGGTTTTATGCCATGGCGCTCCTGCTTAACATAATTGCTCAAGGTATTGGATATTTGGACCCATATTCTGGAACGGGGTGGTAATATCGACATTATATACCCAAATTTTGCCAAGGCTTTCGACAGTGTACCCACGAAAGGCTGAAAATCAAATTGGAAGGGTACGGAATTCAGGGAAATGTCCTAGCGTGGATAGAAGACTTTGTACATGACCGCACGCAGTGTGTGGTGATTAATGGCACGAAATCATCATCTGTACCTATCACAAGCGGCGTACCACAGGGCATTGTATTGGGCCCGCTGTGGTTTGTTTGTTTCGTAAATGACATGCCTGATGTTGTACACTCCTCCATACAAATGTTTGCCGATGACGCCAAGTTATTTCGGGAAATCAAGAACCACGCGGACTGTGAAGAGCTGCAGAAGGATCTCTGTGAGCTCCAAGAATGGTCGAAGAAATGGCTGCTGAGATTCATTGTCACGAAGTGTAAGAGGATGCACCTGGGGCGTACCAACGGTAAGGAAGCGCATCATATGTCCCAACGGGATGAAGAAACTGCACTATTTGAGACTGAATGTGAAAAGGACCTAGATATGTATGTTGAACATAAGGAGTCTGCAATAGGCCGGTTGGCCTGTGCATGGCAGCTCCTGTCGAGAGTTACTACCATTCTCCATCATCCATGAATCTATCCAGTCTCCTTTTGAAACATTCCAGCGTTTCAGCACTTACTACAAAGTTGCTAAGCTTCTTCCACTCGTCCACAACCCTATTTGTGAACCAGTTCCTTCCTATCTCCCTCCTAAACCTAAACTTATCCAACTTAAATCCGTTGCTTCGAGTCCTATCCTGCTCGGATATTACAAAGAACTTTATCTACTGTATATCCCTTTATTGATTCCTTTCACCCACTTAAATACTTCAATCATATCTCCCCGCACTCTTCGTCTTTCTAGGGAATGCAAGTTTAGTTTCTTTAACCTATCCTGATATGGAAGGTTTCTAAGTCCCGGAATCATTTTCGTCATTCTTTGCTGTACCGACTCTAGTGAATTGATATCCATTCTATAATAAGGGCACCAGAAGTGAACCGCATAATCGAGGTGCGGCCTGACTAGCGCAAGATATAGTTGCAGTAAGACCTCTGCACTCTTATTACTTACACTTCTAGATATAAAACCCCATACTCTGTTTACCTTATTTCGAACATTATCGCATTGTTTTCTAGGCCGTAGGTCCGGGCTTAGTACCCCTAGGTCTCTTTCACAAGTCGACTTCTCTAGGTTGATGTTGTTAAGGCTGTATGCATTGACAGTATTTGTTCTTCCAATATTAAGTACGCTGCACTTGCTGGTGTTGAATTTCATTTGCCATTTTTCAGACCACCCCTGCAGTTTATTTAGATCCTCCTGTAATGCATTTGCATCCTGCCCTGAATTAGTCTCGGGCCATTGCGAAAAGAAGGTAAATCAGGCAAATAAATTATTGGGTCTTATAAGAAGGTCGTTTAGATATCTAGACGGTCCGTCTCTCGTAACGATCTTCAAGAGTCCTTCCCCATCTGGAGTACTGTCACCCCGTCTGGTCCCCGAGATATGCAAGGGACTGTCATTTTTTTTTAAATGTTCAAAGGAGGGCCACCAGACAGGTGCCTGCCCTTCGGCACCTCAGCTACCCTGAGAGATTGGAGCGCCTGAACTTGCCGAGCTTATACTACAGACGGGCAAGGGGGAGACCTAAGTGAGGTGTATAAGCATCCTAAGGGGCACTACTCAATCGAGTGTCCTTACTTGGAGCTGGCGGACGCTCGCCCCACAAGGAGTCACAGCTCAAGATTGAAGAAGCCTCAAGTCCAGAAAGCTGCGAGGGCAAACTTTTTCGGAGTGACAGTTGTGAACTCTTGGAACAATCTACCAGAAAGTGTTGTGACGGCACCGAGTGTGAGCTCTTTCAAATCAAGACTTGACCAACACTGGAACGGGTTCAGGGACATTCAGGAGCCGGGCATGCCCAGGACTTGCCAACAGTGCGTAACAGAGACGTGACCGATCGCCCAAGCGGCTAACGAGCCGATCAGTGGCGAAGAGGATAAAGTAAAAGTAAATGTATCTGTACATACTGAACCAATGCATTGTTGGTCAAGTCTTGTCTTGAAAGAGCTCACACTCGGTTCTGTCACATTTTCTGGCAGGTAGTTCAAATAGTTTACAATTCTGAGTACAGTAATTGAGCGAAAACTCGGCTAATTTTCTGTGTCGGTACATATAGCTCTATCTGCCGAGTGTGAGTCATGACGGATGTTGTGATGTTGTGTACGAAGTTTTCCGTTTCTTATGAATCAAACAGAAATAACTACGAACAAGCACAATTTACGGGAGCTGGTGGAAATAGTGTATCTATGACTTAAACAACGGGTTCTTTGACTTCTAATTTGTTGAATAAATTAACATGAATAAAGGTATCTAGGGCAAATTATTGCACCATTGTTTACAAAGTTTCTGTCGGCCCAGCCACCGTCAAATATTAAACAAGAAGGAAAACTTTGTGATTTTTTTTCTCGATTAAGACTGTCTCACGAATGAAAGAAAACGAATGGCGTTTACATGATAGAAAATGCAATTTAAAACCATAAAAGATTCACACGTTAAGATAAATTTGTCATGGTTGGGATTTTCGTTATAAAATAAGAAAATAAATGACAAAAGAAATCACTAATTTTGAACTTCATATGCTTGTGTTCTCGAGTATCTCCTGAATAAGGTTTGCCAAACCTTTACCTGTTGTTTCTATTGCGACTAGAAAGCCAATAAAATGCCAGGAAATAAAATTGAAAGCAAATCCAGATTTAATTATATTACTGTACAAGACAACGGTAATAATGCTTTGTTAGGTGCAAATTTTTTTTATAGGACGTATAACACGTATAGCAAAAATTCTTAACTTTATTCCTGAAAGTCTCAGGAGGTCCATTGATGGGCTTTGGGCCTTCGCCTAGTCTGCCTATACTTCGGATCGGCCCTGGCTTTTGATAAAGTAAATTACAATAAACTTATAGACCTTGTGTTCCTTAATTGTGCCTGATAGAATGTATAACTTTAGAATAAATGACCCCGTGTGAATAAAGCATTTAAAAGGTTTCTTTCATTTTCCTTTTAAATGACTAAACTGTCTGCCACAGTGTTTAGTGTTTGTATATTATTGAATGTGACACTGTCAGAGACTTCAGGCCACCTGACTTATTGTATCTTGAACTATGTAATTACTACATTGAATCAGGGGTGCTTGAGGACATTCTTGCTGTTTATCCCAAATTTGCTAGCCCACACT
Organism: Homarus americanus; assembly: GCF_018991925.1. Classification (NCBI taxonomy): domain Eukaryota; kingdom Metazoa; phylum Arthropoda; class Malacostraca; order Decapoda; family Nephropidae; genus Homarus; species Homarus americanus. Next base: position 6,746 of record NW_024729274.1, read on the forward strand.
CATTAGTCTTCAATTAGAATATGACTCCAATGTATGTGACCCACTGACCTATATATACTGCTAATGAATATGATGTATTTCCTTCTTTGTATACGAACCTCTGTCCTGCATGGCAGTGAACAGTGGCATTACCCACATGAATCTGACCTATATATAGTGTCAATGAATATGATGCATTCTTTGTGTACGAACCTCTGTCCTGCATGGCAGTGAACAGTGACATTACCCACATGAATCTGACCTCAATACATTTATAGCTGTTAAAGAATATGATGTATTTCTTTGTGTATAAACCTCTGTCCTGCGTGGCAGTGAGAAGTGATAACACCCTGTGTCAAGACCTGACCGAATTACTCAGAATAGGCAAACTGCGGTCCGACTAATTACCCAAATGTAGCCGCAATTAAGTCAAATAATGATCCTACATGAATAAATCGGACTGCCAATCACTTCTCGACTAGTATTTGGTGTCAAAAAGTAAAAAAAAAATGGAAAACTTACTTTAATCTGAGTTAATAGATCGCGTGCATGTACCGAGGGGGGCGAGTAATTACGCAAATGTACCCAAATGTAGCCGCAATGAAGTCAAATGATGGTCTTACAAGAATAAATCGGACTACCAATCACTTCTCGACTGATATTTGGTGTCATAAAGTCACAAAAAATTGGTAAACTTAATTTAATGAGTTGTGTTAGGTTAGGTTAGGTTAGATACATGCACTCGATCTATTAACTCGGATTAAATTAAGTTTACCAATTTTTTGTGACTTCGTGACACCAAATACCAGTCGAGAAGTGATTGGTAGTCCGATTTATTCTTTTAAGACCATCATTTGACTTCATTGCGGCTACATTTGGGTACATTTGCGTAATTACTCGCTCCCTCGGTACATGCACGCGATCTATTAACTCAGATTAAATTACGTTTTCCATTTTTTTTTTACTTTGTGACACCAAATATTAGTCGAGAAGTGATTGGCAGTCCGATTTATTCACGTAGGACCATTATTTGACTTAATTGCGGCTACATTTGGGTAATTAGTCAGACCCGGCAAACTGTACTACAAGCTTTGCCAATAAATTTGTTAAACTAAGTATACCTGCATTGTCTATATGTACACGCTGAACCAATGTGGACCTGTATGCCGATTTTATTGAATATCTAACTATAATAAATATTAAAGCCATGACGTGTTAACTTAACGCCATCTATTAACATAATTTACACAGGCTGTACCATACACACTGCCACATGTCGCTATAAACGTAGATTCCTCTTTTGTTTACATGCTGACGTCCATCCTCTCCTTATTATTCCCAGTGTTACTCAGATTCACGTGAGTCTGTGACATCGGGGGGGAGTTACTGCTTCTCATATCATTTGCAGCTCTTTGGATTCCTGTTGACAAGTATTTCTTGGTAAGGACTGAATAATATACAGGCATTTATGGCAAAGATAAACGTTGTAAGGTATATTGTTGTAGGTTTAAAGGCTTCTTTATACACGGTAAACTTAATATGGAGGTCAGTTTTACCAGCTGGAAGTGGAGGATTGTTTCATAGTACTGTGTAGTATACTACTGTAATTTTAATACTGCTTCGAAAGGATTACATAAAAAGTGTGTTTTTTTTATTTGTTAGCGTATGGATTGATATTTGGTAGCAAGTGTTACGTCCGTTACATAATTGTATAGTTGTGCGTATTAGTCATGATGACATTTGAAATTTTTCTATAAAAGTAAATGCTATCTTAACTCATGAAAAATCCCCCAAATTGGTAAGTGGTAAAATTTTAATTTCGGCCATCCCTGTATTTAGATATCAAGCATAACCAACCTAACCTAACAGTCACAGAACCCAGAAACTATATCTAACCTAACTGAGGGGGCTTCACCCGCCCCTTTCTGGTGGGGGTTAAATTCCCTTATGACCGTAACTAAAATAATACCTGGAAAATATTTAGTTGCCAAGCACGGAAATGAGGAGTTATAGGGATATGACACCCCCTCAGTTACCACACAATACTTGTTTGCACAAAGTGGGCAGGGCTTTGAAATACGACTTATATAGGTGTAGGCAAATGTGGGGTAAAAAAAAAAAAAGGATGAAATGAAACCTAACAAAACCACCTAACCAGAGAAGCCAGAAGGACCTGCCCTAACCTCCTAGCCAAGAGGGGCAAAGCCTTTTGAACTCCAGATGTGTAAAAGACTTACCTTAATTAACAGATGCAGGAGGATAAAGTGATGCCACTTGAATGAGGAAGTGGTGGAGTATTGTGTTAAAACACTGTAAACCCACAATTACGAGATATCTTCCTCTTGGGGAGTGTCTGTCTCTTACTGCAATACCAAGTATGCTGCTGTTCACAATAATGACAGTTGAATCACACCGTAGACATAACTGAAAAAGTGAGAACACCATGAGCCCTTAAAAGTATAATGGTTACCCCTCGTGTAATGAGGATAGCCGACCCAAGGGCCACCTATGCGTGAATTTGTTTAAGGTGTAGAAGCTCTCTTCACCACAACAACTGCACCCTGAGTTAATGAGCTGCAAGGAATAGTCCGGACAGCTCGCCAACTGCACTGGCTTATCATTAGGGTACCCCAAATACGATCCGCATATCGATTTACATTCAGGCCCCCAATTACTGCTGGGTAGACAGAGAGAAATTGTGTAATGAAATTTGCTCATAGCTTTTACCCTGCCGGGGATCGAACCCAGGTTTACTCACTTACAAGGCGAGCAGGCTGACTATTACACCACAGGTCGCCCTTAAGATATCATCAGCTACAGCTTCGTTTTCAGAAAAGTGCTGAATTATGTGCCAATCTGCCAAGCAGTAACCATCACAAACAAATGCCATCTTGCAACTCCACATTTCAATTCCAGAGCTTGCACATGCTCACAAGTCTTCTGCTGATTGTCTCACAAGTATCATGTGACATCCAAACTTACACTAATTGGCTGAGTAATAAATAAGCAATAGATTTCCCTGTGAATATGTACTAATTTTGGTAATGTATGAAAACACCACAACCACCAGTTGTTTGATTTCGTTAATTTTTTCCCACAGATGTTCTTATCATTACAGTAAGAATTTTAAAAGAGGCAGTATTAATTAATACCTAATGGGACCTGACCTAACCAACCGAAGAATCCTACCTAACCTTACCTAACTTCTGGACCCCTCTCCATATTAATCAGAAAGTACTTATTTTGATATCTGGTACCAATGAAAACAACTTTGTTGAAACGTCATGGTGTAATTTTACATTTTGTGAACATGGGGATATACTCCACCAAGCAGGTTGGTTGTAAACAAACAGAACAGACGACAACACGGCAGATTTCTTTAGGATTACTGTATTTACGGTAAATACAGTAATTAATTTCTTCACATACAAAGCATGTAGACAATTTTAGTGTAATATAATCACTTTTTCACCATGTTTTACACCGCAATTTCCCTCATCCTTTATACCCTCCCCACTACAGGTGATTTATGATCGTAGATACAGAAAAACTAAAAAAATAAATAAAAAAATACTGTACTTATAATTAAAATAAAAAGTTGTTGCCTTTTAAAATACCTGTACTTACTATAACGATAAGAACTTCTGTAGAAAAAATGAACAAAATCAAACAACTCCCTCTGGTGGTAATGATTTCCTCAAATTACCATCTTTTAAAATGAAATAGAAAAATCTAAACAACTTGAAAACTATAAACTCCCAATGGAAACACTATGCAGGTAGTAATATTTTTTTCTTTATCACCCTATATAAGAATCAATAGAGTTCCAAGCTTGGCAACTTCAAAATAATAACCACAATTTTTTTTTTTTTTAATGTCTTTACCATTTTTTCTGTCCTAAACACTTCTATACCTGTGCTCTAGGACACCAAATCTCTATTGTTTCTGTCTGGACTGTTTTATTCCATTCATGGAAACATTAAAAGAAGCTTACCAAATACGGTGGCATTATATTGTACTTTATTTATGTAGTTGCTCCATGGATGTAACATTGCTGCTATCTGTCCCACAGGCTGTGTGGCTGGAATTTAGGCCCTAGATTACCATGGTGGACAGTTGCTACATGGCAGTTGTGTGTAGTTTGACATGGAAAAAAACATTTGTTATGCAATTTTAAAGTTAAAAAACAGAGAACCTAACCTAACTATTATCACCATAATCAGCATCAAACATTGTACTGGTATCCCTCATTTAATGGTGGGGGTTGCAGTCCTGTGAAACTTAATGTTAAGCAAAATTATATCTAAACAAGGGATAATAACAAAACATGGAGGTCAAACAAGTTCAAATGGCAGGGCAGTAAACACCAATTACAGTACAGTACAGTACACTGTACAGCTCCTCCCCGACTTACGACCTACTCGATTTACGTCTACTTGCACTTACGACCTGCCTCAGTCGTACCAAAATTTGGTCAAATTATGTATTTTCGAGTCCCAAAGTCAGTACGCAGACAAAAATTTCATCTGTAATTCACTTTAAAATGGCTGGCAAACTTAAAAGGGAGTGTTTTGTGGTGCTGAGAAGAAAAAAAGAGACCCCCATTTTATATTTTCTATGTATTATTTAAGCATTTCCGACTTACGACCTTTTCTACTTACGACTTGGATGTCGGTCCCTAACCCCGTCGTAAGTTGGGAGTAGCTGTAATACCTAATATTAAATGGGTTTGTTATTAAATGGTTTTGATGTTAAACGATTGATTAAATGTATTGGCACCATAAGGTTGAGGCAAATTCGAACAAATTTATTTATTTATTTTATTTTATTTTTTTTTTTTCGGGGATTAGCCCACCTGGGCACAGGTCAACGACCCACAACGGGGCAAAAAATAAGAGTAGAAGGAAATAAAAAATAAAAAGGAAAAGGTTATACTACTGCATTAATCTACACCGCGAAGATGCCGGAAAACCAGCTTTTTAAAGTGGGACATTGTATGATTATGGAAACACAGAAGGAGGCAGAGCATTCCACAGTTTGGCTGTGTGAGGAAAGAAGGAGGTACTATAATGGGTTATTCTAGTGTAACTGACATCCACAGAGAAATGGCGGGCAAGACGTGTGTTACGAGCCCACGGCCTTACCGGCGGTACACGGGATGCAAGATCCACCGAACATTGCCCGTTGATGAAAAAAATGCCAAGTTAAACAATAAAACTAATACGTAGTACAGGCATCCCATTCCTGAAAATCTTTCTGTAATACGAAACCATTTTTCCCATTAAATTCAGTTATATAAGTTGAAATGCATTCCTATGTAAATTTTTTGAGGCCCAGAAACGTAACGCAAGAACATATAGGTATGAAATTAGACGCTTTTAACCACATACAATGAGTCATTCGTGATGTAACATGATGATAATTTAGCTAAACGCTCAAATTTTACTTAACAGAAACAATGTTGAGTGCTGCAGGTGGTGGTGAGGTGAAGTGGTGCAATTGTAGTTGCTGGGAGTTACCTCCTTAAAACATCAAGTTTATAGTCCAACGCTATTCCTTAATGGAATCTTTTATCCCCACTGCTTTCGTTTGAACTACATGGCATTTTTCCCTTCATCTTGAATAAGGGTACACAGTAACACAGGTGCATAATTGAATACAAACTGGGAAAAAAATTGTAACTGAGCAGTGCCATTATTATGTTGGTTGCTGGCAACTGGGGAAGTGAGTGGCCTTCCAAATGTCTTGTGACTACCACAGACAATCCACAGTAAATAAAATGTTAAAATTGTTTGGAAAAAATTGGATTAAGAATTGTGATTTTTACTTAACGGGTAATTTACCAAAATTCCGTAAGGGCGAAATTCCATAACCAGGGATTCCGTAACGCTGGGGACACCTTATCATAGAATAAAATAGGTTATATTTATGTAAAAGAAAATAAATCTTTTTACACTCAAACCATCCTCTGGGTGATGTGACACAGTTCAGCCAGGCAGTTACCCAACTGATTCTGAAATGTCATGCTGGTTAGGTTAGGCTATGATGTTACATTGGGTAAAGGAGTGATGGAGCATGGCTTTGCTCGAGATGTAGTTAGGCCTACAGCCCACTGCCTCCATAAATACTGTACAGGTAAATCCCAATAACTGATGTACTTACTGTAATGTGGACTGAAAAGTCAACATATAGTGAATCAGCAGTTTTTTAGCAATTAATCCCATAAGAATATAACTAATTAGGGAGCAACCACCCACCCAAAAAACTCCCATCCATTCTTTATATATTTTTTGTTCAGACTGTCAAGTGCCCCAAAAAAAAAATAGAAAGCAAGCATAACAATTAATTAAAGAAATTGTGTATAAATTATGACTGTTATTCACCAGTGCTGAACCGTTGCGTTCACAATGAGTCGTCATTCTTCCCTTCAGCCAGTCCCTTTGACTGAAGGGCTGGCTGATGCTTTACCTACTGTTTCTGCCATTAAGAATTTTAAAAGATATCCCCACACATTTTGAGAACAATTGCAGGCTAGCGGAAAATTTTTAGATACAGCATGCCTGCCAATACATGCACTTTGTTGATATCCCATGCCTGTAAACCTGTGCTATATGGTTACTGGAGAAATGCAGCCATCTGCGGACATAATAAATGGCTTCTCTCATAATAGTGCAGGAACCATAGTGGAAAAAGTACCCTGTTTAGTGATTCCATTCACATTAGTGTATACGTATACTGTACCTAAATCCTATACCTGTACAGTATAGGTACGTAGAGGGGTCCTATGGGGAGTAGAAATAGCTGGTTTTCATTGTTAAGTTGTGCATTACCGATTTATGAGCCTTTTTTACTATTTCCATTGTTTACGCGATTCACGATATTTTCAAAATCACTATAATTCAGCTACAGGCACTAATACTATATGCTCTGTGTGTAGTGTTATGTGGTATAAAATTGACAGGAATATCATACACTTCTGCATGCAGGTAAAACCAGAAATACTCATGTTTTAAAAACAGATTATATTAACTAATATTAATAACCGAATCTAATCTACCCCCCCTCCCCCCACACACCTCATACCCACCCACCCCTTACCCACCCATACCCACCCACCCACCCACCACCTTACCCACCCCACCCACCCACCACCCACCCACCCACCCACCCACCCACCTATACCCACCCACCACCCATACCCACCCCACCCCTAAGTAGCATTAAGGTTTAGTTAATCTTTAAATGAAATAAGTTGGGTACATAATCTTCAGGTAGTAATTAGATTTAACCATGACTTAGTGCTGACAGTTTCATTATTCTCTTGATCTTATTTGGCCGCAGCCCAATAAGAGATGGAAATGTCCTTTTTTTCTTACGTAGATATTGAAGGATGCCTGCTTGGCTAAATTTACTTAATCACACTTGTTTAAGAAAATAATTGATATTGTTTATTTCCCAACAGTTTGGTACAGTGTTGTCTCGAGAACAAAGAATTTGACGTATAGTTAACCAGATACTGTACATCCAAAGATGTCAGAGAAGCCACCTCCATACAACCCATATGTTGGACCTACACCAGGGCCTCCAAGTACAGTATACAGTGTTTCTTTCTGTATAACATTGTATGTTGATAGTTAAAAACCATTAAATGACTGAAGCTACAGTATCTTATAACACCAGTCCAATTACAAATTCCATAAACATTTGTGTGCTGTTACAGTACACTTAAAAAATAATGCAATTATATTCAGTTTTTGTTGAAAGATATAAAGTGCATAGGTAATTTCCTCAAGCAAAGGAAATTGACTTGGAATAAAAGATACCAGAGGAGCCGTAGCTTTCCTGGAAAATACGTTGATGAGTTACACACAACTGTAAATAGACATCCTGTCACCAGAGAACAACTTTTATCTCCCCTTTTGG
>NW_024729275.1:0-11118 GCF_018991925.1 Homarus americanus
TCAGCTGCCCTACACCTGAAGACGAGATGCTCAGCACCGAGGCCGGTTTCTCCGTCAGCAACATCGTCACCTTGCAGGCCGTACAGTCCCTCGCCAGCACCCAGGCCTCAGTGTCGCCACCCGACAGCGATCTGGCCCTTGAGGAACTACGGACCGCGGCACGCGACGACCCCTCCTACACTCAGCTCTTGGAGAGTGTAAGGACTGGGTTCCCTCGCGACCGTTTTGACCTCCACAACGCCCTACGCCCGTATTGGAAGATACGTGAGGACCTCTACGCAGATGGGGGACCTCGTCCTGTACAGTGCCCATGTGGTCGTCCCTGCAGCTCTCCGTCGTCGCGTTCTGGCCCGCTTACACGACAGCCATCGTGGAGCAGAGGCCACCAAGCGCCGCGCAAGGCAGGCAGTGTACTGGCCCGGCATTGACGCGGACATCGTCAATACGGTCCGTGCCTGTGAGCCGTGCCAGATCATGCAGCCCAGTCAACAGCAGGAGCCCCTCTTGTGCGACGACGAACCCACCAGGCCCTTCGAGTCCGTGTCGGCTGATTTCTTCAGCACAGCTGGGAAACATTTCCTAGTTGTCCCCGACCGACTCTCTGGCTGGCCTGTGGTGGTAATCTGTGGCTCGGACACAACGTCCGCGGCCACCATTCGCCACTTCCGGCACCTCTTTTGTGACCTGGGCGTCCCCGTACGTCTGCGGACGGACGGTGGGCCACAGTTCACCAGCCGGGACTTCACAGGATTCCTGGAGCGTTGGGGAGTCCGCCACATCGTGTCAACACCCCACTACCCACAGTCAAACGGCCATGCTGAGGCTGCAGTCAAGACAGTCAAGCACCTCATCCTCAAGGTGGCCCCTTCAGGCAACATAGACTGTGAGGCGTTTGACAAAGGACTCCTGGAGTTACGTAATACTCCCACCCACACAGGACGCTCCCCTGCCCAGATCCTGTATGGTCACCCTCTCCGCTCTTGCATTCCTGCACACGCCAAGGCTTGGTATGACGACCGCGCCCGCCCTCTTCAGCCACTGGAGATTGGTGCCCTTGTCCGCGTCCAGGACCCGACGACGACACGTTGGGACAAGGTGGGCATAGTGATGGGCGTCGGCCGGTCGCGGGACTACAAGGTCAGGATGCCGAGTGGCCGTGTCTGGTGGAGGAACCGCCGCTTCCTCCGCCCAGTCCCACCCCCTGCTGCTGGCCCCCTGACCGAGGACGAGTCACCTACACCTCACGAGGATCCGCCCCACAGTGCACCTCGACGCTCGGAGCGACTTAGGACTAAGAAGTCCGCTCAAGACAAAGACTATGAGCGTGAGGGGGGAGGGAGATGTAGGTTATGTATATAAGCTACTGTGCCGAGTAGCAACCTTGCACATAAGCTACTGTGCCGAGTAGCATTCATATATATTATCACGTGGCAACACTGCACGTGTTATGTGGCAACATTGCCCGAGGCTGCCATATGGCAAGGCGCCTCAGTCTGACTGCGTGAGCTGTGCTTGGCACATGCTGGTCACCGCTTGTATTTCTCTCATCCACAATAAACGAACTCAGTGTTACTCAGTGTTTCCCTAGCCATCACTGCATTCTTCAGGGCACACTAGTAACCTTCATATATCACGGTAGAGTTTGTTTATGACAGTATGTGTTGGTGTTGAGTAGATCTCCTGTAATTAGCGTCATTTAACAGGTGACACTGCAGCGAGTATACAGGTGAGACAGGCGGGGTAGTTCCAAGGAGTGAAATCAGTGACAGGTGTAAGGGGAGTAACAGGTGTAGGGGGAGTGACAGGTGTAGGGGGAGTGACAGGTGTAGGGGGAGTGACAGGTGTAGGGAGAGTGACAGGTGTAGGGGGAGTGACCTTGGAGTGTGGGGGGTGGCACAGGTGTGGGGAGTGACAGGTGTGGGGGAGTGACGGGTATAGGGAATTGACAGGTATGGGGGGAATGACGGGTGTAAGGATGGCTGTGGGTGTGGGGGGAGTGACAGGTGTGAGGGGGGGTGACAGGTGTGGGGGGTGACAGGTGTGGGGAGTGACAGGTGTAGGGGAGAGTGAGGCAGGTGTGGGGGGTGATGACAGGTGGGGGGTGACAGGTGTGGGGAGCAGGCAGGTGTGGGGGTGACCCAGGTGGGGAGTGAGCGGGTATAGGAGATTGACAGGTATAGGGAGTGACGGGTATGGGGAATTGACGGGTATGGGGGGAGTGACGGAGTTAGCAGGTGAATTGACGGGTGTGGGGTGAATTGACGGAGTGTAAGTGGAATGGCAGGTGTAAATGGGTGACAGGTATGGAGGTGACAGGTATGGGGAGTGACAGGTGTAGGGGGTGTGACAGGTGTAGGGGGTGTGACAGGTGTAGGGGGTGTATTTCTAAGCAGTGTAGTTGAAACAGGTATAACACACATTGGTGGAGTACACATCAACACCTCCGCTAAACACCCTCCACATATACTCAACACACCCAGGGCCACGTAACACAGTGTTGGTAGGCTTAGGCGGCCATGTCGTGACACCGGCCGTCAGAATCCCCCAGCAAAAGGTAAACAAGATGGGGGCCCCCCCATCCTATATGTCAACAACTCATCCTGAAATATCCCACCTGGACCCTCTACTAGTGGGGGTCGAACCCTGAATTCAGATAAGACTGCCAATACGGCCCGGGAGATCAGCGAGGTCAACCTAATGGAACTTTACACACACTACACTAATCACAAACTCATTCTATCTTAAGTTATTTTAAGCCAATTCAGTAACTCTCGTAAGACAAATTTCCAACTGGAGGCTTGAGGCAGCATTATAGTGCCTCACCTCAGCGATTGTAGGACAACAGGTGGCACTCTCACAGTAAGATGGCACCGTCGTTCTTACCATAAACAGACGATCGAGAGGAAATTTTTTCGGGGTACAAATCTTTGAGAACATTGGCAGTAAGTGGATGGCTGGCCGTTCAGGTGTAGCGGGCGGAGGGTGATGAGTGGCTACCGTGGGGACAGGTGAAGGTGAGTTACGATGCACAGTGTCTTAAGTAATGACTCGACCGGTTGAATTATATATCCACCAACTGATGAACAAAAAAGAAATTCCACCATAAAACACCAAAATCCTCAAACAATCGTCCATCAATTTTTTTCCCTCGTAACTTAGGAGGAAAAATAAATAAATAAAACACACATCCAAGTCATTAAAAAAAAGTCTCGGTGTAGTTTCGACGCCATTTTGACCGACATCCTTCTGTAGTATGCTGTAGAGGACCAAATAGACGCATCCTAAATTCTTCACTTAAGAGGGGAGGATATTTCCACGGGAGGGCCTTTGAGAATCAGAGTCTAGGGAATTAAAACGTGAAGGAACTGAAGCTGGTAGGATTTTCCCCAATTTATTACGCTGAAAAGGATTGTGGTGAGGGAAAAGAGAGGGGAGGGGAGAGGGGGAAGGGAGCGATTGTATCCTGTAAGGGAGAAAGGGAGGGGAGGATTGTGTCATGGAAACGGGAGGGGGATTATCATGGGAGAGAAAGAGGGAGAGATGTGTTCTGGAAGGGGGAGGGTTGTGTCACAGAAGGAGGGGAGCGGGAGTGTCAAAAGGAGAGTGGGCATTAGAGGGCAAGATGTCTGAGAGGAAAGTAGTAGGTGAGGAGGCGTGGTGTTGTAGTAGACAGGAGGAGGCGTGGCGTGGTAGTAGGCAGGAGGAGGCGTAGTGTTGTAGTAGGCAGAAGGGGGCGTGGTGTTGTAGTAAGCAGGAGGAGGCGTGGCGTGGTAGTAGGCAGGAGGAGGCGTGGCGTGGTAGTGGAAGGCAGGAGGAGGCGTGGCGTGGTAGTATTGAGCAGGAGGAGGCGTGTGGCGTGGTAGTAGGTAGGAGGCGTGGTGTTGTAGTAGGCAGGAGGAGGCGTGGCGTTGTAGTAAGCAGGAGGAGGCGTGGCGTGGTAGAGTAGGCAGGAGGAGGGCGTGGCGTGGTAGTGGGCAGGAGGAGCGTGGCGTGGTAGTGCCAGGCAGGAGGAGGCGTGGCGTGGTGAAGTGAGCAGGAGGAGGCGATGGTGTTGTAGTATTGGGCAGGAGGCGTTGTGTTGTAGTAGACAGGAGGCGGCGTGGCGTGGTAGTAGACAGGAGGCGTGGCGTGGTAGTAGGCAGAAGGGGGCGTGGTGTTGCAGTAGTAGACAGAGGAGGAGGCGTGGCGTGGTAATAGGCAGAAGGGGACGTGGTGTCGGGAGCGGGCAGAAGGGGGCGTGGTGGGCAGGGGGAGGGTGACGTGGGACAGCGATGGCGGCGCGCCTTGCCTCGCCCTCACGATCAATATGACCCCGGCTCCCCTCCCCTCATTACCGCCACCCCCGGGCTCTCCCTGCCTGCCCCTACCCTGGCCAGCCTCCCTACCTGATCCTACCCTGGCCAGCCTCCCTACCTGTCCCTACCCTGGCCAGCCTCTGTGCCTGACCCTACCTTGGAAAGTCTCTATGCCTGACTCTGGCCAGCCTCTGTACCTAACCCCACCTGACCCTGGCCAAACTCTGTACCTGACATGACCCAACCTAACCTAAACACAATTTAAACTAAACTGAACAAGACTAAACCACGCTTCTATCTATCTAAATTTTGTCAAGCTCAAATAATCCTTGTCACCACTGTCATACACCCACAGTCATACACCCACCAACCCACAGTCATACACCCACCAACCCACAGTCATACACCCACCAACCCACAGTCATACACCCACCAACCCACAGTCATACACCCACCAACCCACAGTCATACACCCACCAACCCACAGTCATTCACCCATCAACCCACAGTCATACACCCAGCCTCTGTATCTGACTTTACCTGACCTGACTTAACCAGATCCAATCAAGAAACCCATTATTTTTCACCTCTATTACACCTTGAAGCAGGTATTGAGGCCACCTGACCTGACCTCAATTACTCTGCAATATTCCCAAGGCATCTGACCACCTCTGCTAGCGTATTCCGTACACCTAACATGACATGACCTGACCTGACCTGGCCTGACCTCCAAGAACGAGAAAATATACCCAAAATCTAATTAAATCTATCCCAGAAATTTAAACCTTAAATATATTTGTTTTTAGTTCATTTGTTATGTCTTTGTTTTGCTCTTGTGTTTACGGTTCTTGTTTATGAATTAAAGAAACGATAAGAGAATCCAGCCCGTCAAACTTCTACTGATAATCACAACTCGAATTATGCAACTGAAGAACAACAACAACAATAAGAAGAACAAGAACAAAAAAAACAGCAGGATATAATTCCTATAGAACCTCATGACTAGTTTATTAATGCCTTAAGAAACACTAACAACAATCCTCAGCCAACACGGACCTACAAATCATCAACAAGGTGACGACAACAACAGCTCAAACGCTCCAGCTTAACACCTACAAATTTCCGGGAGTTTAGTGTCGCTACATGAAACAAACACGGCGGCGAGTCCTACAGCTACACACTGTAATGGTCGGCGGAGCAAAGGACGAGACAGCGACGCTTACTCATTGGTGGAGCTTTAATAACAACAGCATGTGGTAACTAGGAGATGTGTGTGTGTTGTGAGGTAGTGAAGGACCACAACATCTCACGTTTTGTGTTACACGTCAAAGACTGAACAATGTGAAGCAGCGGCCCTCCCCCCACACCACGCTGCCTGTAGTAACACCACCGTTAATAAAGGACAAAACGGTACAATATGGAGGTGGGGGTGGCGTGTGGACAAGGCACGAGAGAGCGGCCTTGTTAATATGATGGTCACCAGACACGGCCAACACCAGGTGGCGGGTGTAGCTCTTCCTGCTGAATAAAAACCAAGAGCGAGTTTGACGACGCTACACGAACACCGTCCTCAAGGGGGACATCTTGGACTCGAGTGTGAGAGATAGAGACGCCCAAACAATCAAACACGTCTGGTTAATTCCTTCACTTTTATATAAGAACACATTCGTCTTCAACTAAACACGATTTCTTTTCAACTTCTCCTAAAAAAATTCCTCTTCAACTCCAAGGCTGAAATTCGAGTCCCACTTGAAACGAATAAAATAAAATATATGTGAAGAGAAAATGTAAATAGTGTGTTTGACTGTGTGAGGCTGACGGAAGCAACACTAATTATGCTGTATAATGGGTTGTGTTCAGTAAGGTCAGAGTGATTAGTGGCGCGCGCCATCACCACTTCCCGCCTACTATACACGCCCCTACACCCACCACGCCCACTTAGCTACCCCTACACGCCCCTTACCCTCCCCCCACCATACACCACGCCCCTTGCTGCCTACCCCTTACGCGCCTCCACCCCTCCGCACCACGCCCACCCACTCATCATACACTAATAAGGTGATAAGATTACCTCATCATGACACTGGTGTGAATCAGCATCAGGAACTCACCTTCCCCTGCATCAAGGTGCCCACCCTCACCCACCCTACCTGGCAGCCACTCACCTGCGTATTATACCACCTGACACGGGAAATCACACACACACAGGATGACACGGTAGAACACAGTGCTTGTAAGGTAAATAGAAGCCAGCCTTAATGGGTCCCAACCTTAAACTATTAGGACTGAGGCCCATTAGTATTGAGAGCCGTCAGGATTGGGACTCATTAAGACTGAGGCCTATTAAGACTGGAACCATTAGGCCTGTGGTATCTTTGGACTGAGGCTCATTAGGACTGAGAACCATTGGAAATGTGACCCATTAGAATTGGGGCCCATTAAAACTGGGACCCAATAGGACTGGGCCCCATTAGGACTAGGGCCCATTAGGACAGGGGTTCATTTGATAAGATGCCCACCTAGCAAAAGTGCAAAAGAGGGCATGCAAGATTATTCTCTCCCCTTCCTACTCCACATATCAAGAAGCGCTCAACACACTGACCCTTTCGACTCTCACTGACCATCACCACGACCACATCTGCAAATTTGGTAAGAAGCTTCTACACCATCCTCGACACCGGCTCCTACTACCACCTGAGATCCCTAGCCTGAGAATTGCTGTTTGACACCACAACTGCATCCAGCCCATACGTGCACGAACTGATCGCTATAAGAACAGCCCAGTCCCAACCATTGTAAAAATTATCAATAACTTGTAATAAACCAGTGTATTCACTCCCAGTAAATACTACTTCTTGCACTGTCACTATGTTGAAATGCACTATAGTTTGAGTTTTTCCCCATCTAGTTATTATATATCTTATTTGTATCACTTATGTTACTTGTATATTATTTGTAATTCGAAACCCATTCCCCAAATATGTAACTGTATATTTTCAGCCTTCTGGCTGCCAAGCTCTTTCAATAAACCGTTAATTATTATTATTATTATTATTATTAATATTATTATTATTATTATTATTATTATTATTATTATTATTATTATTATTATTACACTTAATTCTACCAGTTGAATCACAGGTGATGGCTGTCAGCCAGGGTAGCTGAACACCAACTCAAAACCAGGGTTTGACTCCCCAATGAGAAAAATGTCCAATAAACAACATTTCAGGTCGAGTTGTTTACATATAGAATGGGGGACGGCCATCTTGTTTCCCTTTTTCACCGGGGGATTCTGCCGGCCGGTGTCACGACATGGCCGCCGGAGCCCATATAGCCCCTTTGTTACTACTGCTGCCGGATACACCTGTGTTGTAACCATAGGTGTATCCGGCACCTATACACACCCGCCTCGAAGTCTGGTGTAACCACCACCTGTACACACCTGTACATCACACACAACACCTTCCACACTCCCAACCAAACTTAAAGCAATTATTATATATCTATAGTGTAACTAACTACACATTACAATGCACTGAAATAATGAAACAAAAATATATTCAGAATCTAAGAGAAGTATAGGAGAATAATCCTTAAATACAAACTCTATAAAACTTAATCTTGGTTGAATTACAAGTCTCATAACTAAGTCTGGCTAAAACAGTGGTAGACATTGTTTAGACATAAGCCAGTTGACCGCTGGGGTGAACATTAAACTAGTATGATTAAAATAGCAACCAATGATTTGAAGATTAATTAATGTAAATGTGAAATACCTAAGAGAATAGCAAATAAATAAAATACACCAACGAGATAAATAAATAAGAATGAATGGAAAATTATTGAACAATAAAATGAAAATAAGAAAACGAATAAACAGTAAAATGAAAATAAGTAAGAATAAAAAAAAAAGAATAACAATTACTACAATAAAACTAAATAAAACAAAATAAACAGAAAAGAATAAAGAAACACAATAAATAAATAACACAGCAACACAAACAACAACATTTACTGTGTTACTTCACATCAATGTGTCCAACATTTGTCTTGACTCCATTTTCGTGAATATAATTAAGTCAAACATCATAACACACATCTCGATAAAAAAAACACACCAACGACAACAATAAATAAATAAACATTAAAAATAAATTCAATATATTTTCCCTAAGATTTTTTTTATTACAAAGTCACGGCAAAAAGTTTGTATACGAATCTTCCTCAACATAATGCGGGGAAGCAGTTCTTTCACCACAGTTATACTCGTAGGTTACACTGTAGAGATCCCCCGTGTTCAGAATACAGAGCCACTTATTGACGGTACAGTTACAGCCACTTATTGACGGTACAGTTACAGCCACTTATTGACGGTGCAGTTACAGCCACTTATTGACGGTACAGTTACAGTCCAAACTCCTTGTACACTTGAGGGCGGTTGACAACATGTGAACGCTGCTTGCATTATAAATTGTCAGAATAAAAACTAAAAAAAAAAAACTCGGATACTAAGAAAAAACTGAGTAAATTAATGTTAAAATATCAATCTACCTTACCTACATCACCTCCTTAAGTAGATGGTATATTATCCAGCATGTCCAGGGAATATTGTCTAAGATAATACAGTATAATTGGTTATTTTACTTCAATTATGACCTTGTGTGATAATAGGACATAGTACCATAATAAACCTTTTCTCAAACTGTTAAATAACTCAACAAAAATAATAATAATCCATTCTAAACAACGGATTATCAGACGTAGATGTCATAATTCAGCTCATCATAATTATCCATACACTCTCGTATATAAATTCCACCGTCAAAATTTGTATTGTCGGAAGAAGTTTTACTGTCTGAATGTCTGTCTAATTCTACAAAAACTCTCCGTTAGTATCCGTCTATTTCCTCTGTTACCTCATCACTTAAGAGTATTACAAAATATTACCACTTACTGTAACACCTGATGTGCATACTCATATTTATAATCCTGTGTATTTTGTAACTGAAAGAAAATATAGGTACAGGAATATTTAGTTACTCTTGCGGTATACAAAATCATACATCTATCTATCTATCTACTGTATCTATCTATCTATCTATCTATCTATCTATCTATCTACTGTATTTATCTATTTATATCTATTTTATTAACTCACCTGTACCAATAATCATCAGTATATTTATCTTAATCTTCTTCCCATTTTGATTTATTCCTCTTAACTATGTATGTATCTACACCCACAAACAAACCTACTATCCACGCCCTACACCCACAAACAAACCTACTATCCACGCCCTACACCCACAAACAAACCTACTATCCACGCTCTACACCCACAAACACACACTACCCATTTCACACCCACAAACAAACCCACTATCCACAAACACACTTCAGCCATATCCACACCCCACACCCACAAACAAACCTACTATCCACGCCCCACACCCACAAACAAACCTACTATCCACGCCCTACACCCACAAACAAACCTACTATCCACGCCCTACACCCACAAACAAACCTACTATCCATGCCCCACACCCACAAACAAACCTACTATCCACGCCCTACACCACAAACAAACCTACTATCCACGCCCTACACCCAAAAACAAACCTACTATCCACGCCCTACACCCACAAACAAACCTACTATCCACGCCCTACACCCACAAACAAACCTACTATCCACAAACATACCTACTATCCACGCCCTACACCCACACAAACATACCTACTATCCACGCCCACACCCACAAACAAACCCACTATCCACGCCCCTACACCCACAACAAACCTACTATCCACGCCCTACACCCACAAACATACCCATTATCCATACTTCCCCACACCCACAAACATACCTACTATCCACGCCCCACACCCACAAACAAACCCACATTATCCACGCCCTACACCCACAACAAACAAACCTACTATCCACTCCCTATACCCACAAACATACCTACTATCCACGCCCTACACCCACAAACATGCCTACTATCCACGCTCTACACCCACAAACATACCTACTATCCACGTTCTACACCCACAAACACACCTACTATCCACGCCCCACACCCACAAACAAACCTACTATCCACGCCCCACACCCAAAACAAACCTACTATCCACGCCCCACACCCACAAACAAACCTACTATCCACGCCCTACACCCACATACAAACCTACTATCCATGCCCCACACCCACAAACAAACCTACTATCCACGCCCTACACCCACAAACAAACCTACTATCCACGCCCCACACCCACAAACATACCCAAATATCCACGCCCCACACCCAAGTAAACAAAACCTACTATCCACGCCCTACACCCACAAACAAACCTACTATCCACGCCCCACACCCACAAACAAACCTACTATCCATTCCCTACACCCTCAAACATACCTACTATCCACTCCCTACACCCACAAACAAACCTACTATCCACGCTCTACACCCACAAACAAACCTACTATCCACGCCCTACACCCATAAACAAACCTACTATCCACGCCCTACACCCACAAACAAACCTACTATCCACACCCTACACCCACAAACAAACCTACTATCCACGCCCTACACCCACAAACAAACCTACTATCCACGCCCCACACCCACAAACAAACCTACTATCCACGCCCCACACCCACAAACAAACCTACTATCCACGGCCCATCACAGGAAACAGGAAAAACATTTCTGTGATCGTTCTTCAATAATTAATTTCATACGCCAACCTTACCTGCATTTATCTCAATTACAGTATAAAATTTTAGTGTTAATTTCAGCATCGGAATCAAT
>NW_024729276.1:0-22606 GCF_018991925.1 Homarus americanus
TGCTGCTGCACCTACAGGATCACCTCCCCCACAGTCCACCAATACCACCTGCTGCTGCCACTGTGCCTACAGGATCACCTCCCTCACCAGTCCACCATCACCACCTGCTGTTGCTCCACCTACAGGATCAACTCCCCAACAGTCCACCACCATCACCTGCTGTTGCACCTACAGGATCACCTCCCCCACAGTCCACCACCAGCACCTGCTGCTGCTGCTAGTGCTGCTCCTACAGGATCAACTCCCCCACAGTCCACCACCACCACCTGCTGCACCTACAGCATCAACTCCCCCACAGTCCACCACCACCACCACCACCACCTTCTGCTGCTGCACCTACAGGATCAACTCCCTCATAGTCCACCAACACCACCTGCTGTTGCTGCTGCACCTACAGGATCAACTCCCCCACAGTCCACCACCACCACCTGCTGCTGCTGCTGCACCTACAGGATCAACTCCCCCACAGTCCACCACCACCACCTGCTGCATCTACAGGATCAACTCGCCCACAGTCCATCACCACCACCTGCTGCTGCTGCTGCTGCACCTACAGGATCAACTCCCCCACAGGCAGTTGGGATGATAATAGACAGGACGGACAGACTTGAGATAGATTAGAAGGCATTTATAAACAAGTATAACACCAAATTGACCATAGCTGCATCAGTGAGGGTAGCTGGTGTTACATCCACCAGCGTAAATAATAATATGCATTAAAAAGTAACACCCTCGCGCGGAAAGAACATCGATGGTCGGTCAGTCGTGTGAGATGGGCCTAAAACTGACTAACGCACATGACGACTATGATGACTTAACACAGGTGATGACTTAGCGGATGGTGACTAATTTAACCAGAATCAAGGTCACTTCTCTTCATAATATAATTTATCTCAGAATGATCATCGGTGATTCATAATAATTTTTTTTTGATGATTTTACCCTCTCCTTATGGCGAATATTTCTTTAACTAATTATTCTAACTTTTATTCTATTCCTTCCTATAGTATACTAGATACTTACAGTACCTAATAACCAGGACCATGATTATAACAACCAGGACCATGACTATAACAACCACGAACCATGATTATGACAACCACGACCATAATTATAACAACCACGAATATGATTATAACAACGACCATGATTATAACAACCATGACCATGATTATAACAACCACGACTATGATTATAACAACCACGACTATGATTATAACAAGCACGACCATGAATATAACCACGACCATGATTATAACAATCACGACCATGATTATAACAACCACGACCATAATTATAACAACCACGACTATGATTATAACAACCACGACTATGATTATAACAAGCACGACCATGAATATAACCACGACCAAGATTATAACAATCACGACCATGATTATAGCAACCACGACCATGATTATAACAACCACGACTATGATTATAGCAACCACGACCATGATTATAACAAGCACGACCATGAATATAACCACGACCATGATTGTAACAATCACGACCATGATTATAACAACCATGAACCACGACTATGATTATAGCAACCACGACCATGATTATAATAAGCACGACCATGAATATAACCACGACCATGATTATATCAACCACGACCATGATTATAACAATCACGACCATGATTATATCAACCACGACCATGATTATAACAACCACAAATATAATTATAACAAGCACGACCATGAATATAACAACCACGACCATGAATATAACAACCACGACCATGATTATAACATCCACGACTATGATCATAACCAAGACTATGATTATAACAACCACGACCATGATTGTAACAACCAAGACCATGATTATAACAACCACGACCATAATTATAACAACCACGACCATCTGGAAAACGATGTCGCTGTACGCTAGCCAAGCACGAGCGTTCGAACTTTCACGGCTCTGTAAACTGTACCACCGGACTCGCCACCGGGCACGAAGGGCCCACAATCACTTGTCTAAGATACTATAGGACTAGCCGTGTGTATATGTTCTGGGTAGCCGAAACGGCACAATATTTTTTCATCAAACTTGGTGGAAAAATCGCAAAAAATTCGTAGAATAGAACAAACCTGGTCCCATGTCGATGATTTCTTTAGGAAGGCATTAATTAAAATTTTTATTTACAATGGAAAACGATGCAAGTCTACGGACTTGGCGCACCGAATTAACCATGCAAGTCTACAGACTTGCCGCACCCTCATTCGCTGTACGCTAGCCAAGCACAAGCGTTCAAACTTTCACCGGGCACGAAGGGCCCGAGATCACTTGTCCTCCTCTGTTTTCTGACACGTACAGTATACTGGACTGGACTGGACCAGCAACTTGTATATATACACACACACACACACATACATATATATATATATATATATATATATATATATATATATATATATATATATATATATATATATATATATATATATATATATATATATATATATATACCCTAACCAAACAGCACCTCACTTAACACACCAAGTTGTTGGAGGGTTTCTGTGATAGCACCTGGTAATATCTGGACGTCTCATTTATCGACTCGTACCTGATGACTATCATAATAGACAAAACATGTAGCTTGTCGATGCTTTACTTTATCATATCTTATATTTTTACCTGTTTATAACGAAGATACTTGGTACTCTTTACCACAGAACATTGTGTTGTCCAAGTCTTAACTGAGAACTCTGACACATGTGTACAAGTAGTCGTAGTTTCCAAAAGTCGAACAGAAGTTCAGACAATCGTGAGGTCGTAAACATGTGGTCGCAAATGGAACGAAAAGATTAAAGAAATACGATCAGTGTCACAAGTATGGCAAGACTGGTCCACGATTTAGTTGACCAGTCTTGCCCTCTCGCCCTCACCTCCTTACCAGTTGAAGGAAACGACCCGAGACAACTTACTGGTCTCTCCAAGCTTTTAGCTCTCACTAACGCAAAAGCTTCTCAATATTCCGTACAGTTGTGGAGAAAATGCTCTTGACACTACTGGCAATATTTGACATCTACACTTGAGGATCTTGTAGGTAAGGATGATATAGATTTCAACGTTATTCATTCAGACTTTTCGTGGTAGTTTTGTATGGTGGTGTTTCTGATATATCTAAAGTGCACGAAACAGGTGACTCAGAGACAGACTTCATAATTTTGAGTCGTTCACTGTCTCTTGTGTAAAAATAAATTCCACTTAAGAACCTCACCAGCAACCAGTTCGCCATGGTGGTCCTACCAGTGTCAACAAACACCCACCAACAGTGATTACTAGATCGAGAGAACTGAAGCTCCTCACCACAACAAGGCAGTTACCAAACATTAGTTCTCTTAATTAAAAACTGCAGTGGGATACAAGGGACCCACTTTTAGGTCTGAGTCTGCCACCAACTCAGACGTGTTTTTGTTGAAGGAGTTATCCACCTTTGGCAGTGGAGGTCCATCCTCCTAAAATATTACCTTCCGAACACTTCTGAGGTACATGCTCATATCCATGCCATATTTCAGCCAGAGATAGTGAACATCTATGAGCTAAATCTTAATAGTAACAGTATTGTGACCAAGTCCTAGTTTGCTGATCTTGACTGACTTTCTACCTCATTTACACACAGCTGAAGGGTCTCAATTGTTTCTCTTACAACACAACATATTTATCGTTTGTCACTCCTGATCTGTTTGTTTTTTTATTTCAGCATTTTTTTTATGATGCAATTTGTTTTTGCCTTTTGTTACCCCCCCCCCCCAGGCCCATTGTGGGTCAGGGACCTGTGCCCGGATAATTCCCTTAATACACCAACAAATTTTCAACAATAACACGTGCTTAATATAATATGCAAGTACAGTAGCCACTAGGAAACCAACATGGTATACATACATTGAAGTTAATTGTATACGGTAATTTAATTTGCTGTTATTCTGAATTCTAGTCTAGTTTAGTTTAAAGTATTTTCTTGAACGGGAAGACAAACAGATTATTGATGTTGAAGTCTGGCCCCAGTAACCATAAGAGCCACGAGTCTTGTATCCTGGTGTCACTTTGACGTGTGTGTAAAACATTTATATATTATATACACAGTAATATCATAAATATATTTGTTTCCAATATACGAACTAAAAATAGTTTTTCAGAATTATTGCAAGTGAACGTTTGGGTCACATGGTATTTAAAACCGTATATATACCTGCAACATTGCGCCAGGGAAAGTTATTATCACTATCACCTTTTCTGTAATGTAATGATAACACTCATGGTTACTGCCGCTCATAGTTGGGTTATAACCGAGGCACAGGAGGAGGTATAACAGGTCACATGAGGGGGTATAACCCGATACAGGAGGGGGTATAACGGGTCATATGAGGGGGTATAACCGGGCACAGGAAGAGGTATAACGGGTCACAAGAAGGGTATAACCGGACACTGAAGATGGATTACCGAAGTCACAGGAGGAAACTAATATCACCAAGGCGGAGGTTCTGTGGCACCGAGTAAGACCTCCGCTCCAGCTGCAGGCTCGTGTCTACGCTAACCTGTCTAGAAACTGCACCAGTATTGGGTGAGTTACTCCTGGGGCACAACACCGGGCGGAACTGGGTTAATGTATCCTTAAAAAAGCCTCACATTGACAGCAACTCTTAATTATGATATAACTTGCCAATTTAGTCCGAATTATTCTTAGTTTTTTATTTCGATTGTATCTATGATCACAATTTATATATCGCATCCCCTTGACCTTCAACTGATCTTCACCAAAAACACGGAAGCCTACATGACATTTCCCCAAAAGTTTAAGTTCAATCATTTTAAACATTTAGTAGTCCATTTTCAATTATAAACGTAAACAAACAAAATCACACAATTATCAGATCAAAATTGTTGCCGAGTTACTCTAAATAACATGCATACATGCTCAACCAATCAATAAACTCTGGGTATTATGCCAAATAAAAAGATAATTTTAGTAATATATACCAAACAAGCTTATACTATGAACGCACCCACGCTATGTGCGAAAGTAAAATAATACCCCAAAACCATCGAAAAACCCTGATTAAATCCTACCCTCACCCAACATAACGTTGGGAATTTAAAATCCGCAAATTCGCTGGATGACCGAAACGATAATACAGAAGAAAAGAAATAAACGGGGAGGAGGAACGCGAACTGGCGGTCCAAGATGGCGGTCCGAGCGGAACACACAGTTTTTATTCTTAACACGAACAAGGGAAAACGAAAAGGATAATATTTAACGAGTGTGTTCCAGCCTTAACACCAAGTTGAGGAAATTTTTCCCATTAAAGATACAAGATTTTTTATTGTTCCTTTAAAACACAACAACAGCGTCTTACCTGACTCCTCAAGAAGGCGTTGTGCACCCGGTGTCCTGCCACTTTCCTTCACCGTTAAGACACTTAGTAAACACTTCACCATATGTATCAAACTTTTTTCCCAGGAGGTCTTCTGTGTGTGATCACAGCGTGTAAATTCATCATATAACGCGCTGCATTAAATTACCAATACAATTAATAAAGTCACAGAGAGCGGTGAGCGTCCATGCACCGCCCCAAGGTGTCGCGCGGCACTGAGTAGTGTCTCCGTTTAGGGAAAGTAATGTTAAAAATAGTACCACGACTGAACTCCAAGAGTCCAAAACCAATCATTTATTGATGATACGAAGCTACCAAAACTAACCTAACTTTACCCAAATTTCCCAAAGATCATTACGGTATGTTTCGTTACCATACGTTAGCTTCATATCTTCTGCTTTGAGAAAAATTGTGAGATCATCATTCTTGGTTGTGAAATATTTCCAACATTAGTTATCTTTGTTCGAAAGTTCTTTCATCGAATGATTCAATTTGTTTAAAAAGTTTCGGATGGTCATTGATTCGAAAATCATAGACACTTCAGATCATTAAGGAAAATAAACTTCTTGAATAACAAACTTTCGAAAAAATATTTGTTGTGATAAGTAGTGAGGAGACTAGTGAGCAGCCGGCTTCCTCCTATGTGGAGGAAGCCGGCCTTCGACACAAGCTGTGAGTGTTATTTATTAACGTTTAAATGGTTTTTATGAAAGTTCTATTTTATTTATTATGTTTTTAACTTGCAATATTTTATTTTAGTCCTTTAAACATTAAATTTAATTCGGCGAAATATAACCTACGCTGTTGCGTCGCCAGGGATGTAATTACCACAATCAATCAGCCCAGTGTCTCTTAAGAGGTGGCCAACCTTACCACACAAACCATTAAGTTCCTCTCTCGGTATTTGAAAGAGAAGTGATTGCCATATGTAGCGAGAGTTTTCAGCATTATTTGTATGTGTTACAAAACACCAATGTAACTTACGGGACTAACTTACCATCTGTTGATACTGTTATAATGAGACTATGATTGGGATACAAATATTACTGAAAATTATGAACAAATTATTATTTTTTCATTGTATAAAAATTTTGCTTCAAGGTTATGATGACCTTTAAATTTGTATAAGATTAAATTATCTGTTCTATTGATGTAGTACAGCGTTCATGTCAAAATGAACTATTTTATTGGTGTAAAATAATTCATGTGTTCTTATAATATTTATAACTTTTTGTAAGCCCCAGAAAGGGATGGTATAGGTGAGGGTGGGAGTAGTATACTGCATAATCCTTTTGATGTAATAGTTTTATTTTCTATAAAATATTTCAATTTCAATTTCAGTATTTGAACGCACGAGAAGGTCCTTGGTGAGGCATTCATGAACACATTGTACTTTGCAAGTTTGTATATAATAAAAGACGTCTGTGGTTATTGTCGGTTTACATAAGCTGGAGGTGACTGTGGCTTAAGCCTGAGTGTACTGGTCAGGTGAGACCTATTTGTAAACGCCACACACCTTGATCCGGGCGAATAATGGCCGTTACACCCTCTGGCCCCCACACACCCTCTGGCTCCCACACACCCTCTGGCTCCCACACATCCTCTGGCCCTTACAAACGATATGGCCTCACACATCCTGTGGCCCTCACACAATCTGTGGTCCTCACACAATCTGTGGTCCTCACACAATCTGTAGCCCTCACACACACTGTAGTCCTCACATACCCTGTAACCCTTACACAAATATGGCACTCACACACCCTGTGGCCCTGACACATGTTGTGACCCTCACACACCCTGTGGCCCTCACACAATCTGTTGCTTTCACACACCCTGTGACCCTCACACACCTTGTGGCCCACACATGCCCTGTGGCCCTCATATACCCTGAGGCCTTCACACACCCTGTGGCCCTCACACAATCTGTTGCCTTCACACACCCTGTGACCTTCACACGCCCTGCGACCTTCACACACCCTGTGACAATCACACACCCTCTGGCCCTCAATCACCCTGTAAACTTGGCACAACCTGTGGCCCACACATACCCTGTGGCCCTCACACACCCTGTGGGCCTAACATGCCCTCTGGCCCTTAGACACCCTATGGCCCTTACACACCCTATAGCCCTCACATATCCTCTGGCCCTCACACACCCTGTTGCCTTCACATAGCCTGTTGGCTTCACATACCCTGTTGCCTTCACCTGTGGCCCCTCTACAAATGCATAGCTCTACACATGTGTTGCTCCTTTACCCATGTCCCTGGGCAAGTACACACCCTGTGCTCATTCTTACCATGACTGTACACATACCCTCACACCATCATTTCTTTTATCATAGACACCCTCACACACCTGTGGCCTTCACACCCTGTAGCCCTCACCTGGCCTCCGCACCTATTTGGCTTCTCATACTCTCTGGTTGGCCTTGGGCACTCTGTATTTTACTCACATATCCTCAAAACCATCTTGGCCTCACACTCCATGTGCCTCACACCTGGCTACACCCTGTGGCACTTACACCTGTAGCTCACACTCCATGATGGCCTCCAAATGCCTTCTTCTTGGGCCTCTTGTAGCCTACTAGACTCCATAACCTATGGGCACTCCTGCCCCTATAGGCTCTTGCAACCTGGGCCTCATGCCTTCACACACCCTGTGGGCCTCACATAACCCTATGGGCCTCACATAACCCTGTGGGCCTCACATAACCCTATGGGCCTCACATAACCCTGTGGACCTCACATAACCCTCTGGTCCTCACACACACCCGGTGGCCCTCACACATCCGGTGTCTCTCACATACCCGGTGGCCCTCTAACACCTGGTGGCCCTCACACAGGATGTGTAAGGGCCACAGGGTGTATGAGTGTTAGTGTGTATGAGGTGCCACACAGAGCGCGTGGGGCTATAGGGTGTGCGAGGGCCACAGGGTGTCTAAGGGCCACAGAGTGTGTGAGGGTCACAGGGTGTGTGAAGGCATCCGGGTGTGATCCACAGGAAAAGGTCCGCTCAAGACTTTGCTATGAGCGTATGGGGGGGAGGGGGAGGTGTATGTATATTATGTATGTTGTATGTATACCATGTATGTACTCTATATATATACATTACTTTTCTAGTCAGTAGCGTGTGGCAAAGCCCCTGTTTCATGTCACCACACGCTAAAGCCCCGTACACACGATCGAACAGCGCCCGGCGGACTTTGCCCGTTTACCTGGCAAAGTCTGTGTGTCGTCGTACACACAGAGGTGCTGGTTGGCAGCAGTCACACTCTGCTGCTGGTAGCTAGTAGGTGGTCGGCAGTAGCTGCTGCGGTACGATCACCATGGTGTGTCGCAGGACAGTTAAATCGAAGACTATAGCGCTGTGTATAATAATTGCTACAGTGTGCAAAAAGAAGAAAAACAGAAAATGGAATGGTGCAAGGAATGGTTATCTCAACGAAAAGTTAAGGGAAGTCATGCCGCGATTTTACGTGAACTTCAAGGTGAACATGAGAAAGACTTCACTAACTACATGAGAATGGACCCGGCAGCAAACGGTCAAACCACCAGGCAGACGGCCTTATCTGGTGATTTCGCTTGACCACGGGCACTCCGTTGGTTTGCCCGTCAATTTTGCCAGAACAACAGGCATTAAGCGAGTACCCGTCAGGCAGTGCTCGATCGTGTGGACGGGGCTTTAGATAAATGTGCCTGGCGATACCTGGAAGCTGCTAATGTACCACTTACCACATGTCGCCTGAGAGGTCAGAGAGAGGTCAGTTGACCCCTATAGGAGTGTAAGGACTACTTGGGCTTGTAAGCTCACCCTTGTATATTTCCGTTGAATAGAACCTACAGAACTCTACAGGTGTTTATGTTCGCTCCTGTAGTTAGAACCAAGTACCCCGAACATCTCCAAGTGTGTAATTTGTTTGAAGGAATTTTAGCTGAAGTGAAATTGCCAGAGTTTATCTGAAGCACTGTTCAGGAGCGGATTCAGGATTGGGCAAAGTGGGCAGCTGCCCAGGGGCCTCCACAATCTGGGGGCCTCCACATATTACAATATTTTATTTATTTGTTATTCATTTGGATTATTTTTATTTTCATTCTTTAAAATTCATGTTTATCCATTCCATCACGTAAAACTATGTTCAGCAAGAAGCGTGATAGAAATTAGGCTAGCTACTCCTTAAAATTCATGAATACCCTACCTGGTTTTCCTATGGACCGTATATATTTTAATGAATGCTATTGTTTGTGTTGCTAACAATATACCGTATTTAGAATTCCACAAACATATATTGATTAAAAATGAACTGCATGGAATAACGAAATTGAGATTAAAAAAAAAACAAATAAAATATTTTTTTCATTATCACTTCCATTACGAATACCATCAGGGCGCTGTGTTTGTTGACAGTCGGTCGGAGGGGGTTGGGTCGTGTAGTATCTGCACATCGGTTGTCATGTGTCCGTCGATTAAAGAGGATACTTGCGTCACCCGTGAACTTCCCTCTATTCCTTCCTTCATCACCATCATATAAAATCATACTCGCTTCCCCCCCCCCAAAAAAAAAATATTCATCCCAACTTAAAAATTCACGTTTCCTGGCCACTGAGATCACCTACCCTGACCTTACCTTTATTTTGACCTGACCTGACCTCTCCCGAATGATGCCTTATACCTTATACCCAAACGATATATACCCATACACCAAATGAAACTCGAAGAGACTGACTATAATGTGTGTGTGTGGATATTAATCTGTTATCATTCAATCAAAAGTTTATAAGGTTTTACAAAGTTGTTTTCATTTTAATGTGGACTGGAGACCCTGTATAATATAAGTTGACTAATACTATACTTATGAGTGGGAGTAAACACTAATTCACCTCTCTCTCTCTCTCTCTCCAGTCTATTTCCCTCGTCTACTCTCTCAATAATATCTTTCTCTCAATCTACATCTCTCTCTCTCTCTCTCTTTCTCTCTCCCAGAATATCAACAGTGAGTAAATATAAATAACCACACGATTTTACAGAATAGGGATATATATGTGTTAGAGAGAGAGAGAGAGAGAGAGAGAGATAAACTAACCATGGGACCTGATCTATCACTCATTTGAACCTAACCTAACCTAACCTCAACTATGCTTACAGAACCATTCCCCTCCGTTCCCCCCCCTCCTCGGCCCCCCCAGCCCTTGACTGTAGGAGGAATGGGCGAGATAGGGCAGGAAAGGTCAACTGGGTGAGTATACACAAGGTCAACAGAGGTCAGGAGCCAAGAGGTACAGATCTCCGTGGGTCATGGTGGTCATACTATATAACTGTACTGTAGAAGGTATTGTTTCTCTCTCTCTCTCTCTCTCTCTCTCTCAGATAACCCCCAAGTTTGTTATGACTCTTCCTGGACAGTGTATTTTTATCTTCAAATAGGATATGTTATCGTGTATCTCTTGTTAGAACGAGGGAACAAATAATTTATTGAATAATGGCAGGTTGAGGGAGAGGGCGATGTACTGTACAGAACTAAACAAATAATTTTTTGGAAATACATTGTTTTTAACATTCAGTGCCATAATATTCTGACTTCTACTGTTTAACTATAATCTGCCTACGCTACCGTTCACGGGATGAATATGGGTGCACAATAAACTAGCCGCTGTATGTGGCAAAATTCAAAAGCGGATCCCCGCCTTTTTTATTACATACTAGGAAACATCTCACACTCACACACACACGTATAGATGATCAGTAAGGAGGAGCCTCGACCTGAGCCCTGACAGAACGTTACAGGTGTACTATTTCGTCAGGCCGCGGTTAGGAAGTATATGAGAGTGATTTTGGAAGTTATATTTATGTTCCATATAACATATTTATGGTTTATGTGTGTGTGTGTGTGTGTGTGTGTGTGTGTGTCTGTAATTATGTTAGCTTATGTTTGGTTAGTTATTAGTTGGAGTAAGTTGTCGTGGAGATTTTTCAGGTTAGGTTAGATTAGATTAGCTTAGGTTGTGTTAGATTAGGTTAGTTATTAGTTGGAGTAAGCTGGAGTTAAGATTCTTCTGGATATACAAAACACTAAAGTTATTATCCAGCGTAATCCTCCCACACACCCCAGCAAAATGATTCACAATGGAGACTGATTAATGAATGCTTGTGTTGTGATAATAATTCCTCTTATTGATTAACGAACTTTAAATAAAATGGAACAAGGTTGAGTGATGGTTGTTGAACTGATATAGAAATGTTAAGTGGTAGTAGATATAGTGTAAAATAAGTCATTGAGTGATACTGTAGTTGTGTAGTACCCAAGTTTGGTTCACTTGTATGTTACTGAGGAAATTATTCAATCAGGATTTTTTTACAAGGATGATTGGTGTACCTAAAGTTGATGATCGTTTTATTTATTTATTTTTTTTATTATTATAATGGTTGCCCCTCCTGTAATGAGAATGGCCAGGCCCAAGGGCCACCTGGGCGTGAATTTGTTTAAGGTGTTGAAGCTGTCGCCAACACAACAACCACACCCTGAGTTAATGAGCTGAGTGACCCAGTGTCAAGGAATAGTCCGTGGCCAACTGCACTGGCTAACCATTACCCCGTAACACGACGCGCGAATCGATTAACATCCAGGTCCCCAATTTCTGTTGGGTAGATAGAGGTAAATGACGCAAAGGAACTTGCTCATGGTCTCACCCTGCCCGGAAATGGAACCCGGGTTCATTCGCTTGCGAGGCGAGCAAGCTGACAATTACACCGTGTGTCGCCAACGTACACACACACACACACACACACACACACACACACACACACACACACACGTCGCCTGAAATAGATATGAGAGAGAGAGAGAGAGAGAGAGAGAGAGAGAGAGAGAGAGAGAGAGAGAGAGAGAGAGAGAGAGAGAGAGATCTAATCAGCTTATTATCATCCTACACCAACAGGAAGCGACAGACAGACACGTCACAACCACCAAGTTTTTCTCAAATTAACATAATCTCTTGTCGTCGTGTCCGTGTGGCTGTCGTGTTTGTCAATCCAGCAATTTCTCTTCTTTCTTCTCTCTTGATTATTTCTTCTTTTATTTAATTTTTTTGTTGATTTTCGTCTTCATTTCTTCATTTAAAATTTTCGTGATTTCTTTCCTTCCCTCTATCCTTCTTTCTTTCCTTCCCTCTATCCTTCTTTCTTTCCTCGCCATCCTCTTTATTTTCACCCTTCCATCATCTTTATCAGTTTTTCAATTTTCCCTGTCTCCTTACTCCCTTCCTTTTCCTATTCTCATCTTTCCTTCAACCTTCCCTCCTTCATAATTCCTCTCCATCTCTCCCTCTATTCCTTCCTTCATCACCATCATATAAAATCATACTCGCTTCCCCCCTCCCCTCCCTCCTCCCCCCAAAAAAAATATTCATCCCAACTTAAAAATTCACGTTTCCTGGCCACTGAGATCACCTACCCTGACCTTACCTTTACTTTGACCTGACCTGACCTCTCCCGAATGATGCCTTATACCTTATACCCAAACGATATATACCCATACACCAAATGAAACTCGAAGAGACTGACTATAATGTGTGTGTGTGGATATTAATCTGTTATCATTCAATCAAAAGTTTATAAGGTTTTACAAAGTTGTTTTCATTTTAATGTGGACTGGAGACCCTGTATAATATAAGTTGACTAATACTATACTTATGAGTGGGAGTAAACACTAATTCACATCTCTCTCTCTCTCTCTCTCCAGTCTATTTCCCTCGTCTACTCTCTCAATAATATCATTCTCTCAATCTACATCTCTCTCTCTCTCTCTCTTTCTCTCTCCCAGAATATCAACAGTGAGTAAATATAAATAACCACACGATTTTACAGAATAGGGATATATATGTGTTAGAGAGAGAGAGAGAGAGAGAGAGAGAGAGATAAACTAACCATGGGACCTGATCTATCACTCATTTGAACCTAACCTAACCTAACCTCAACTATGCTTACTCTAACCATTCTCCTGTTCCTCCCTCGGCCCCCAGCCCTGATCACAGAGGAACAGGGCGATAGGGTAGGCATTAAATTGGGTGAGTATACACAAGGTCAATAGAGGTCAGAGCCGAAGAGGTAATAGATTCCGGGGTCAGTGGTGATTACACTATATAACTGCACTGTAGAAGGTATTGTTTCACATAACCCCCAAGTTTGTTATGACTCTTCCTGGACAGTGTATTTTTATCTTCCAATAGGATATGTTATCGTGTATCTCTTGTTAGAACGAGGGAACAAATAATTTATTGAATAATGGCAGGTTGAGGGAGAGGGCGATGTACTCTACACAACTAAACAAATAATTTTTGGGAAATACATTGTTTTTAACATTCAGTGCCATAATATTCTGACTTCTACTGTTTAACTATAATCTGCCTACGCTACCGTTCACGTGATGAATATGGGTGCACAATAAACTAGCCGCTGTATGTGGCAAAATTCAAAAGCGGATCCCCGCCTTTTTTATTACATACTAGGAAACATCTCACACTCACACACACGTATAGATGATCAGTAAGGAGGAGCCTCGACCTGAGCCCTGACAGAACGTTACAGGTGTACTATTTCGTCAGGCCGCGGTTAGGAAGTATATGAGAGTGATTTTGGAAGTTCTATTTATGTTCCATATAACATATTTATGGTTTATGTGTGTGTGTGTGTGTGTGTTGGTGTGTGTGTGTGTGTGTGTGTGTCTGTGTGTCTGTCTGTCTGTAATTATGTTAGCTTATGTTTGGTTAGTTATTAGTTGGAGTAAGTTGTCGTGGAGATTTTTCAGGTTAGGTTAGATTAGATTAGGTTAGGTTGTGTTAGATTAGGTTAGTTATTAGTTGGAGTAAGCTGGAGTTAAGATTCTTCTGGATATACAAAACACTAAAGTTATTATCCAGCGTAATTCTCCCACACACCCCAGCAAAATGATTCACAATGGAGACTGATTAATGAATGCTTGTGTTGTGATAATAATTCCTCTTATTGATTAACGAACTTTAAATAAAATGGAACAAGGCTGAGTGATGGTTGTTGAACTGATATAGAAATGTTAAGTGGTAGTAGATATAATGTAAAATAAGTCATTGAGTGATACTGTAGTTGTGTAGTACCCAAGTTTGGTTCACTTGTATGTTACTGATGAAATTATTCAATCAGGATTTTTTTACAAGGATGATTGGTGTACCTGAAGTTGATGATCGTTTTTTTATTATTATTATTATAATGGTTGCCCCTCCTGTAATGAGAATGGCCAGGCCCAAGGGCCACCTAGGCGTGAATTTGTTTAAGGTGTTGAAGCTGTCGCCAACACAACAACCACACCCTGAGTTAATGAGCTGAGTGACCCAGTGTCAAGGAATAGTCCGTGGCCAACTGCACTGGCTAACCATTACCCCGTAACACGACGCGCGAATCGATTAACATCCAGGTCCCCAATTACTGTTGGGTAGATAGAGGTAAATGACGCAAAGGAACTTGCTCATGGTCTCACCCTGCCCGGAAATGGAACCCGGGTTCATTCGCTTGCGAGGCGAGCAAGCTGACAATTACACCTTGTGTTGCCAACGTACACACACACACACACGTCTCCTGACGTAGATATGAGAGAAAGAGAGAGAGAGAGAGAGAGATCTACGCAGCTTATTATCATCCTACACCAACAGGAAGCGACAGACAGACAGACAGACACATCACAACCACCAAGTTTTTCTCAAATTAACATAATCTCTTGTCGTCGTGTCCGTGTGGCTGTCGTGTTTGTCAATCCATCAATTTCTCTTCTTTCTTCTCTCATGATTATTTCTTCTTTTATTTAATTTTGTTGTTGATTTTCGTCTTCATTTCTTCATTTAAAATTTTCGTGATTTCTTTCCTTCCCTCTATCCTTCTTTCTTTCCTCGCCATCCTCTATATTTTCACCCTTCCATCATCTTTATCAGTTTTTAAATTTTCCCTGTCTCCTTCCTCCCTTCCTTTTCCTATTCTCATCTTTCCTTCAACCTTCCCTCCTTCATAATTCCTCTCCATCTCTCCCTCTATTCCTTCCTTCATCACCATCATATAAAATCATACTCGCTTCCCCCCTCCCTCCTCCCCCCCCCAAAAAAAATATTCATCCCAACTTAAAAATTCACGTTTCCTGGCCACTGAGATCACCTACCCTGACCTTACCTTTACTTTGACCTGACCTGACCTCTCCCGAATGATGCCTTATACCTATACCCAAACGATATATACCCATACACCAAATGAAACTCGAAGAGACTGACTATAATGTGTGTGTGTGGATATTAATCTGTTATCATTCAATCAAAAGTTTATAAGGTTTTACAAAGTTGTTTTCATTTTAATGTGGACTGGAGACCCTGTATAATATAAGTTGACTTATACTATACTTATGAGTGGGAGTAAACACTAATTCACATTTCTCTCTCTCTCTCTCTCTCTCTCTCTCTCTCTCTCCAGTCTATTTCCCTCGTCTACTCTCTCAATAATATCATTCTCTCAATCTACATCTCTCTCTCTCTCTCTTTCTCTCTCCCAGAATATCAACAGTGAGTAAATATAAATAACCACACGATTTTACAGAATAAGGATATATATGTGTTAGAGAGAGAGAGAGAGAGATAAACTAACCATGGGACCTGATCTATCACTCATTTGAACCTAACCTAACCTAACCTCAACTATGCTTACAGAACCATTCCCCTCCGTC
Organism: Homarus americanus; assembly: GCF_018991925.1. Classification (NCBI taxonomy): domain Eukaryota; kingdom Metazoa; phylum Arthropoda; class Malacostraca; order Decapoda; family Nephropidae; genus Homarus; species Homarus americanus. The sequence goes on from NW_024729276.1 coordinate 16,121, forward strand.
CCCCCCCCCCTCGGCCCCCCAGCCCTTGACTGTAGGAGGAATGGGCGAGATAGGGCAGGAAAGGTCAACTGGGTGAGTATACACAAGGTCAACAGAGGTCAGGAGCCAAGAGGTACAGATCTCCGTGGGTCATGGTGGTCATACTATATAACTGTAGTGTAGAAGGTATTGTTTCTCTCTCTCTCTCTCTCTCTCTCTCTCTCTCTCTCTCTCTCTCTCTCTCAGATAACCCCCAAGTTTGTTATGACTCTTCCTGGACAGTGTATTTTTATCTTCAAATAGGATATATTATCGTGTATCTCTTGTTAGAACGAGGGAACAAATAATTTATTGAATAATGGCAGGTTGAGGGAGAGGGCGATGTACTGTACAGAACTAAACAAATAATTTTTTGGAAATACATTGTTTTTAACATTCAGTGCCATAATATTCTGACTTCTACTGTTTAACTATAATCTGCCTACGCTACCGTTCACGGGATGAATATGGGTGCACAATAAACTAGCCGCTGTATGTGGCAAAATTCAAAAGCGGATCCCCGCCTTTTTATTACATACTAGGAAACATCTCACACTCACACACGTATAGATGATCAGTAAGGAGGAGCCTTGACCTGAGCCCTGACAGAACGTTACAGGTGTACTATTTCGTCAGGCCGCGGTTAGGAAGTATATGAGAGTGATTTTGGAAGTTATATTTATGTTCCATATAACATATTTATGGTTTATGTGTGTGTGTGTGTGTGTGTGTGTGTGTGTCTGTCTGTCTGTAATTATGTTAGCTTATGTTTGGTTAGTTATTAGTTGGAGTAAGTTGTCGTGGAGATTTTTCAGGTTAGGTTAGATTAGATTAGGTTAGGTTGTGTTAGATTAGGTTAGTTATTAGTTGGAGTAAGCTGGAGTTAAGATTCTTCTGGATATACAAAACACTAAAGTTATTATCCAGCGTAATCCTCCCACACACCCCAGCAAAATGATTCACAATGGAGACTGATTAATGAATGCTTGTGTTGTGAGAATATTTCCTCTTATTGATTTACGAACTTTAAATAAAATGGAACAAGGCTGAGTGATGGTTGTTGAACTGATATAGAAATGTTAAGTGGTAGTAGATATAGTGTAAAATAAGTCATTGAGTGATACTGTAGTTGTGTAGTACTCAAGTTTGGTTCACTTGTATGTTACTGAGGAAATTATTCAATCAGGATTTTTTTACAAGAATGATTGGTGTACCTGAAGTTGATGATCGTTTTTTATTTGTTTTTTTTTATTATTATAATGGTTGCCCCTCCTGTAATGAGAGTGGCCAGGCCCAAGGGCCACCTAGGCATGAATTTGTTTAAGGTGTTGAAGCTGTCGCCAACACAACAACCACACCCTGAGTTAATGAGCTGAGTGACCCAGTGTCAAGGAATAGTCCGTGGCCAACTGCTCTGGCTAACCATTACCCAGTAACACGACGCGCGAATCGATTAACATCCAGGTCCCCAATTACTGTTGGGTAGATAGAGGTAAATGACGCAAAGGAACTTGCTCATGGTCTCACCCTGCCCGGAAATGGAACCCGGGTTCATTGACTTACGAGGCGAGCAAGCTGATAATTACACCGTGTGTCGGCAACGCACACACACACACACACACACACACACACACACATACACACACACACACACACACACACACACACACACACACACACACTCATACACTTCATCCTTATTACCAGAGGGTCAGGCAGCCACCAGCGCTCCTCTCGGAGCAGCCAGGTCAACTGTTATATTGGCCCATACCAACTCCCTCCCCTGAACCCTCCTCCCCACCGGAATATCAACAAGTTCACGCCAGAAGTTACTATTTCATTTAGGAAAGAAATGGAACCAGTGTTAAACAGAGGTGAACAGTGGTGAACAGTGCTTAAGTCAGTGAGAACAACTCAACAGTAACAGTGGTACCCAAGTTGACCTTCACAGTGAGGTCCCAGGTACCCAGTGATAACGGCGGCCCGACCCAACAACCAGCGATGTGTTAATCCGTCTACGATAGGAAGGCCTGGGACCACACCTCACTCATAGAACACCGTCTGTGAGGGAACTACTACACCACGTGAGGCCCCTCATAACACCATCTGTGAGGGAATTACTACACCACGTGAGGCCCCTCATAACACCATCTGTGAGGGAATTACTACACCACGTGAGGCCCCTCTTACCATCTGTGAGATTCTTTCACCGTAGAGCCCTCTTAACACCATCTGTGAGGAATTCTCTACACCGTAGAGGCCCTCCCCTTAACACCATCTGTGAGGAATTACCACACGTGGGCCTCTGCTTACCATCTGTGAAATTACACACCGTGAGGCTGCTGCCTGCCTCTAGAATTACTACCGTGAGCCCCTCCTTACCATCTGTGAGGAATTACTGCACCGTGAGGCCCTCCTTAACACCATCTGTGAGGAAATTACTACACCACGTGAGGTTCCTCATAACACCATCTGGGAGGGAGTTACTACACTACGTGTTTGCTGTTCAACACCTACATTAATCTGTATGCTCACTGTATGTTCCTTTACCTTTCTCTAATGAAGGCTTTTGTTAAACCACCAATATATGTAATAAGTCATTTATGCCCAATGTATATTTTCAGCCTTCGGGCTGCAGAACTTTTTCAATAAACCGTTAATTATTATTATTATTATTATTATTAACTATTTAATATACACACACACACACACGTCTCCTGAAGTAGATATGAGAGAGAGAGAGAGAGAGAGATCTAAGACAGCTTATTATCATCCTACACCAACAGGAAGCGATAGACAGACAGACAGACAGACAGACACATCACAACCACCAAGTTTTTCTCAAATTAACATAATCTCTTGTCGTCGTGTCCGTGTGGCTGTCGTGTTTGTCAATCCAGCAATTTCTCTTCTTTCTTCTCTCTTGATTATTTCTTCTTTTATTTAATTTTTTTTGTTGATTTTCGTCTTCATTTCTTCATTTGAAATTTTCGTGATTTCTTTCCTTCCCTCTATCCTTCTTTCTTTCCTCGCCATCCTCTTTACTTTCACCCTTCCATCATCTTTATCAGTTTTTCAATTTTCCCTGTCTCCTTCCTTCCTCCCTTCCTTTTCCTATTCTCAGCTTTCCTTCAACCTTCCCTCCTTCATAATTCCTCTCCATCTCTCCCTCTATTCCTTCCTTCATCACCATCATATAAAATCATACTCGCTTCCCCCCCACAAAAATAAATATTCATCCCAACCTAAAAATTCACGTTTCCTGGCCACTGAGATCACCTACCCTGACCTTACCTTTACTTTGACCTGACCTGACCTCTCCCGAATGATGCCTTATACCTTATACCCAAACGATATATACCCACACACCAAATGATACTCGAAGAGACTGACTATAATGTGTGTGTGTGGATATTAATCTGTTATCATTCAATCAAAAGTTTATAAGGTTTTACAAAGTTGATTTCATTTTAATGTGGACTGGAGACCTTGTATAATATAAGTTGACTAATACTATACTTATGAGTGGGAGTAAACACTAATTCACATCTCTCTCTCTCTCTCTCTCTCTCTCTCTCTCTCTCTCTCTCTCCAGTCTATTTCCCTCGTCTACTCTCTCAATAATATCTTTCTCTCAATCTACATCTCTCTCTCTCTCTTTCTCTCTCCCAGAATATCAACAGTGAGTAAATATAAATAACCACACGATTTTACAGAATAGGGATATATATGTGTTAGAGAGAGAGAGAGAGAGAGAGAGAGAGATAAACTAACCATGGGACCTGATCTATCACTCATTTGAACCTAACCTAACCTAACCTCAACTATCCTTACAGAACCATTCCCCTCCGTTCCCCACCCCCCCGGCCCCCCAGCCCTTGACTGTAGGAGGAATGGGCGAGATAGGGCAGGAAAGGTCAACTGGGTGAGTATACACAAGGTCAACAGAGGTCAGGAGCCAAGAGGTACAGATCTCCGTGGGTCATGGTGGTCATACTATATAACTGTACTGTAGAAGGTATTCTCTCTCTCTCTCTCTCTCTCTCTCTCTCTCAGATAACCCCCAAGTTTGTTATGACTCTTCCTGGACAGTGTATTTTTATCTTCAAATAGGATATGTTATCGTGTATCTCTTGTTAGAACGAGGGAACAAATAATTTATTGAATAATGGCAGGTTGAGGGAGAGGGCGATGTACTCTACAGAACTGAACAAATAATTTTTTGGAAATACATTGTTTTTAACATTCAGTGCCATAATATTCTGACTTCTACTGTCTAACTATAATCTGCCTACGCTACCGTTCACGGGATGAATATGGGTGCACAATAAACTACCCGCTGTATGTGACAAAATTCAAAAGCGGATCCCCGCCTTTTTTATTACATACTAGGAAACATCTCACACTCACACACACGTATAGATGATCAGTAAGGAGGAGCCTCGACCTGAGCCCTGACAGAACGTTACAGGTGTGCTATTTCGTCAGGCCGCGGTTAGGAAGTATATGAGAGTGATTTTGGAAGTTATATTTATGTTCCATATAACATATTTATGGTTTATGTGTGTGTGTGTGTGTGTGTGTGTGTGTGTGTGTGTGTGTGTGTCTGTAATTAGGTTAGCTTATGTTTGGTTAGTTATTAGTTGGAGTAAGTTGTAGTGGAGATTTTTCAGGTTAGGTTAGATTAGATTAGGTTAGGTTGTGTTAGATTAGGTTAGTTATTAGTTGGAGTAAGCTGGAGTTAAGATTCTTCTGGATATACAAAACACTAAAGTTATTATCCAGCGTAATCCTCCCACACACCCAAGCAAAATGATTCACAATGGAGACTGATTAATGAATGCTTGTGTTGTGATAATAATTCCTCGTATTGATAAACGAACTTTAAATAAAATGGAACAAGGTTGAGTGATGGTTGTTGAACTGATATAGAAATGTTAAGTGGTAGTAGATATAGTGTAAAATAAGTCATTGAGTGATACTGTAGTTGTATAGTACCCAAGTTTGGTTCACTTGTATGTTACTGAGGAAATTATTCAATTAGGATTTTTTTTACAAGGATGATTGGTGTACCTGAAGTTGATGATCGGTGTTTTTTATTATTTTTTTTATTATATTTTTTTTTTATTATAATGGTTGCCCCTCCTGTAATGAGAATGGCCAGGCCCAAGGGCCACCTAGGCGTGAATTTGTTTAAGGTGTTGAAGCTGTCGCCAACACAACAACCACACCGTGAGTTAATGAGTTGAGTGACCCAGTGTCAAGGAATAGTCCGTGGCCAACTGCACTGGCTAACCATTACCCCGTAACACGACGCGCGAATCGATTAACATCCAGGTCCCCAATTACTGTTGGGTAGACAGAGGTAAATAACGCAAAGAAACTTGCTCATGGTCTCACCCTGCCCGGAAATGGAACCCGGGTTCATTCGCTTGCGAGGCGAGCAAGTTGACAATTACACCGTGTGTCGCCAACGTACACACACACACACACACACACAGACACGTACGTCTCCTAAAGTAGATATGAGAGAGAGAGAGAGAGAGAAGTCTAAGCAGCTTATTATCATCCTACACCAACAGGAAGCGACAGACAGACAGACAGACACATCACAACCACCAAGTTTTTCTCAAATTAACATAATCTCTTGTCGTCGTGTCCGTGTGGCTGTCGTGTTTGTCAATCCAGCAATTTCTCTTCTTTCTTCTCTCATAATTATTTCTTCTTTTATTTAATTTTTTTGTTGATTTTCGTCTTCATTTCTTCATTTAAAATTTTCGTGATTTCTTTCCTTCCCTCTATCCTTCTTTCTTTCCTTCCCTCTATCCTTCTTTCTTTCCTCGCCATCCTCTTTATTTTCACCCTTCCATCATCTTTATCAGTTTTTCAATTTTCCCTGTCTCCTTACTCCCTTCCTTTTCCTATTCTCATCTTTCCTTCAACCTTCCCTCCTTCATAATTCCTCTCCATCTCTCCCTCTATTCCTTCCTTCATCACCATCATATAAAATCATACTCGCTTCCCCCCAAAAAAAAATATTCATCCCAACTTAAAAATTCACGTTTCCTGGCCATTCACGTTTACTACCCTGACCTTACCTTTACTTTGACCTGACCTGACCTCTCCCGAATGATGCCTTTTACCTTATACCCAAACGATATATACCCATACACCAAATGAAACTCGAAGAGACTGACTATAATGTGTGTGTGTGGATATTAATCTGTTATCATTCAATCAAAAGCTTATAAGGTTTTACAAAGTTGTTTTCATTTTAATGTGGACTGGAGACCCTGTATAATATAAGTTGACTAATACTATACTTATGAGTGGGAGTAAACACTAATTTACATCTCTCTCTCTGTCTCTCTCTCCAGTCTATTTCCCTCGTCTACTCTCTCAATAATATCTTTCTCTCAATCTACATCTCTCTCTCTCTCTCTCTCTCTCTCTCTCTCTCTCTCTCTC